>NW_026045998.1:321124-642248 GCF_023898315.1 Schistocerca nitens | reverse complement strand
GGAATTAGGACAGATGTAGTCCAGTCTTAAGGCCATTCACCCGTTTTACATACCTTACTACATATTAAATGTAGGGCATGCATGCTTTCCTCTCCCACCGCAGTCATCATTTCTCTGGAAGTACCATCTATACCTGGGGATTTGTTGTGTTTTAGGTGCTTGATGGCATTTTAGGTTTGACTGTATAGAATATGAGGTTCTTTATTTGATTCCGTACAAATGTACTCTTCTTCGATGTTGTTTCCGTTGCAATACAGTGTTTCACAGTGTTGTTTCCATCTAGCTATTGCTAATTGCTTGTCACTAATAATAGTGCCATCTATATCTTCTACCATCCACGTCCGTGGCTTGAACTCTCGGGTGATGCTGTTTATCTTCTTGAGTAGGTCATGCATTTCATTTAATTTTTGATGTTGTTCTACGTCATCACAAATACTGGTGAGATACTGTGTCTCGTCAGTTTCGCAGCTGCGCTGTATTTTGTGACAAAGTTCTTTGTATGCTTATTCGTCTTCAGCGGTTTGTATCCACGTTCTAGTGTGCTTCCGTTCTTCAATGAGCAGTAGAGTATTGTTCGAAATCCAGGGATTCTTTGTTTGAGGGGTCTTTGTAACCTGTTCAGGAAGAGATGAACTGAAGATTTCTTTCATTTTGTACCATATTTTGGGAGCTACTGCTCTGTTAGTTTTTGGAATTTGGGTCTTATTCTTTCTCCAGATTCTTTGAGACTAGTTTTATCTGTGAGACAAATCTGCCATACTCTTTTCTTTTTCGTCACTTTCAGTTTTATGTTCATTTTCATATGCAGCATGTTATGGTCTCTGGCAAAGTCTGCTCCAGGATAGGTCTTGCAAACTAGTGCTGTAGAGTAGCAATAATTAACATTTGAAGTCATTTTAAAAAGTCCTACACCACATTCTCCTCCCCAAAAATGTCAGAGAAGTTTGTCAGCATGGCTTTGACATTTGACCTGACATGACAAGCTCTTTTTGGCCTCGGAGAAAATTTCCCAATCCACTGTGAAGATTGAATATCCACATCATAACTGTAGACCTATGGATAAATGATGATGGCATCCTCTTGGGTAAAATAGTCCCCCATTCGGATCTCCGGGCGGGGACCACTCAGAAGGACGTCGTTATCAGGAAAAGAAAACTGGCATTCTGCGGATCGGAATGTGGAATGTCTACCTGCCCTTAACCGGGCAGGTAGATCAGAAAATTTGAAAAGGGAAATGGATAGGTTAAAGTTAGACATAGTGGGAATTAGCAAAGTTCGGTGGCAGGAGGAACAAGACCTTTGGTCAGGTGAATACAGGGTTATAAATACAAAATCAATTAGGAGTAATGCAGGAGTAGGTTTAATAATGAATAGGAAAATAGGAATGCGGGTAAGCTACTACAAACAGCATAGTGAACGCATTATTGTGGCAAAGATAGACACGAAGCCCACACCTACTAAAGTAGTACAAGTTTATATACCAACTAGCTCTGCAGATGATGAAGAAATTGATGAAAGGTATGACGAGATAAAAGAAATTATTCAGGTAGTGAAGGGAGACGAAAATTTAATAGTCATGGGTGACTGGAATTTGGTAGTAGGAAAACGGAGAGAAGGAAACATAGTAGGCGAATATGGATTGGGGCTAAGAAATGAAAGAGGAAGCCGCCTGGTAGAATTTTGCGCAGAGCACAACTTAATCATAGCTAACACTTGGTTTAAGAAACATGAAAGAAGGTTGTATATGTTGTGGATTGGCAAGACAGCCAACCCACTATGAGAGGAAGCCGAAAGGCATACGTTTAAGCTCACGCAGGCTGGCGTGAGGTTGGAACAGGTCAAGGAAATGAGACTAGCAAAAAACGTACGTAGCTGCTGGAATACTTAACTTTAATCCATAATTGGTGAACATCGCTCTTGATGGTACATGTTTTACAGCATCAATAGTAACTGGTAATGGCGCCTTGCTAGGTCGTAGCAAATGACGTAGCTGAAGGCTATGCTAACTATCGTCTCGGCAAATGAGAGCGTATTTTGTCAGTGAACCATCGCTAGCAAAGTCGGCTGTACAACTGGGGCCGAGTGCTAGGAAGTGTCTCTAGACCTGCCGTGTGGCGGCGCTCAGTCTGCAATCACTGATAGTGGCGACACGCAGGTCCGACGTATACTAATGGACTGCGGCCGATTTAAAGGGTACCACCTAGCAAGTGTGGTGTCTGGCGGTGACACCACAGTATACATGGAAGAATCCTGGAGATACTAGAAGATATCAGATAGATTATATAATGGTAAGACAGAGATTTAGGAACCAGGTTTTAAATTGTAAGACATTTCCAGGGGCAGATATGGACTCTCACCACAATCTATTGGTTATGAACTGTAGATTAAACTGAAGAAACAGCAAAAAGGTGGGAATTTAAGGAGATGGGACCTGGATAAACTGACTAAACCAGAGGTTGTACAGAGTTTCAGGGAGAACATAAGAGGACAATTGACAGGAATGGGGGAAAGAAATACAGAAGAAGAAGAATGGGTAGCTCTGAGGGATCAAGTAGTGAAGGCAGCAGAGGATCAAGTAGGTAAAAAGGCGAGGGCTGGTAGAAATCCTTGGGTAACAGAAGAAATATTGAATTTAATTGAGGAAAGGAGAAAATATAAAAATGCAGTAAATGAAGCGGGGAAAAAGGAATACAGACGTCTCAAAAATGAGATCGACAGGAAGTGCAAAATGGCTAAGCAGGCATGGCTAGAGGGCAAATGTAAGGATGTAGAGGCTTATCTCACTAGGGGTAAGATAGATACTGCCTACAGGAAAATTAAAAAGACCTTTGGAGAAAAGAGAATCACTTGTATGAATATCAAGAGCTCAGATGGAAACCCAGTTCTAAGCAAAGAAGGGCAAGCAGAAAGGTGGAGGGAGTATGTAGAGGGTCTATACAAGGGCGATGTACTTGAGGACAATATTATGGAAATGGAAGAGGATGTAGATGAAGATGAAATGGGAGATACGATACTGCGTGAAGAGTTTGACAAAGCACTGAAAGACCTGGAAACAGGTCCCCGGGAGTAGGAAACATTCCATTAGAACTACTGATGGCCCTGGGAGAGCCAATCCTGACAAAACTCTACCATCTGGTGAGCAAGATGTATGAGACAGGCAAAATACCCTCAAACTTCAAGAAGAATATAATAATTCCAATCCCAAAGAAAGCAGGTGTTGACAGAAGTGAAAATCACCGAACTATCAGTTTAATAAGTCACTGCTGCAAAATACTAACGCGAATTCTTTACAGACAAATGGAAAAACTGGTAGAAGCCGACCTCGGGGAAGATCAGTTTGGATTCCGTAGAAATATTGGAACATGTGAGGCAATACTGACCTTACGACTTATCTTAGAAGAAAGATTAAGGAAAGGCAAATCTATGTTTCTAGCATTCGTAGACTTAGAGAAAGCTTGTGACAATGTTGACTGGAATACTCTAAATTCTAAAGGTGGCAGGGGTAAAATACAGGGAGCGAAAGGCTATTTACAATTTGTACAGAAACCAGACAGCAGTTATGAGTCGAGGGGCACGAAAGGGAAGAAGTGGTTGGGAAGGGAGTGAGACAGGGTTGTAGCCTCTCGCCGATGTTATTCAATCTGTATATTGAGCAAGCAGTAAAGGAAACAAAAGAAAAATTCGGAGTAGGTATTAAAATCCATGGAGAAGAAATAAAAACTTTGAGGTTCGCCGATGACATTGTAATTCTATCAGAGACAGCGAAGGACTGGCAAGAGCAGTTGAACGGAATGGACAGTGTCTTGAAAGGAGGGTATAAGATGAACATCAACAAAAGCAAAACGAGGATAATGGAATGTAGTCGAATTAAGTCGGGTGATGTTGAGGGAATTAGATTAGGAAATGAGACACTTAAAGTAGTAAAGGAGCTTTGCTATTTGGGGAGCAAAATAACTGATGATGGTCGAAGTAGAGATGATATAAAATGTAGACTGGCAATGGCAAGGAAAGCGTTTCTGAAGAAGAGAAATTTGTTAACGTCGAGTATAGATTTAAGTGTCAGGAAGTCGTTTCTGAAAGTATTTGTATGGAGTGTAGCCATGTATGGAAGTGAAACATGGACGATAAATAGTTTGGACAAGAAGAGAATAGAAGCTTTCGAAATGTGGTGCTACAGAAGAATGTTGAAGATTAGATGGGTAGATCACATAACTAATGAGGAGGTATTGAATAGTATTGGGGAGAAGAGGAGTTTGTGGCACAACTTGACAAGAAGAAGGGATCGGTTGGTAGGACATGTTCTGAGGCATCAAGGGATCACAAATTTAGTATTGTAGGGCAGCGTGGAGGGTAAAAATCGTAGAGGGAGACCAAGAGATGAATACACTAAGCAGATTCAGAAGGATGTAGGCTGCAGTAGGTACTGGGAGATGAAGAAGCTTGCACAGGATAGAGTAGCATGGAGAGCTGCATCAAACCAGTCTCAGGACTGAAGACGACAACAACAACAACAACTACAACTGTAGACCCATGTCTCATCACTAGTTATGATTATCTTAAAGAACATCGTATACTCATTTGCTTGATCCAAAAGCTCTTCACAGATTGCGAGGCGAAGGTCTTTGTGATCTTGGCTCATGAGCCACGTAACGAACTTGGCGGCAACACGATGCATTCAAAGATGCTGTCAGAATTTCATGACATGATCCAACTGCAAGCCTCACACATACAAATACTATCGTAGTGAACATACCACATCGACATGACTTGACAGAAGCTTCATGTGTAAACAAGTGTAATAGGTGTAAACAAATCTGTGATCATTTCAATAACGTGACACAAATAAATGTAAGCACTTTCAAAAGGGATCGTTATACAATACATGGGCAGCACTTAAATTACTCTGGTAAATTAGCTTTATGCCAGGCTATTGAAGAAGTTGTCATTGATAAGATAAAACTGCTGAAAACAATCCACAGTCTTGAATATAAATATCTCCAGCAGGGAAACTTGCAGTGATGACCAAGACATGCCTATTAAACTGCAACCACCACCATTAACTACAAAGTCAGATGATTGTAACTCTGTGCTAAAATCGAAAGTTAAAGATTGGGATTATGTGTCCTTCTTTCATATAAAGATACAGTCAGTGAGAAATACATGAACTTGAACTGCTATTAGAAGACTTGCATTGTGTTATTCTGTGCCTACATGAGCACTGGCTTAAAGAACATGAATCCAAGATGAATACTCCTGTTCGTTTACAATTTTTAACTGGCTATTTTAAATCAGCTATGGAAAATGGAAGAGTGTCAATACTAATGAAAAGTGAACTAAACCATACAGTTAAGATAATAGATCTCAAGCACTTAGTCCACGAAGGAGAAATTGAAATTGCTGCCATTCACTTCCCTGAAAATGCAAGATTGTTGTAGTATCCATGTACTGTGCCCCCAAGACTGGTGCCAAAGTTTTTGTCCAGCATGTAGATAATCTCTTAATGTACTTAGTTAGATATAAGAAGCATAAAATTTTAATATTTGGTGACATCAGTACTGATGTGTTGGTGCAAAATCCTAAAAGTAGATTGCTGCTAGATACCCTCAAGTCATACAATTGTGCTTGCCTTAACTATGAGCCTACCAGGCAGCATGCCTGCCTAGACAATGTGATACCAAACATTTGCAAAGATGATGTAATCTATAATGTTGTTAAACCAATGCTCTCTGACCATGATGGAATTTTCCAAAAATTAATGCCATTCAAAAAAGAACAGGCTCAACCAATAGAAGCCAGGGCAGTGAGGCAGTTAAACCCATCAAATATAACAAATCTCACACAAAGACTTAATGATCGTGGACTGGTGTAATGCTGTCATGGAAAATGAGTCATTAAGTGTTGCTTTTGATTATTTCTTAGACACCATTACTGCTATCTTAAATGAATATTGCCCCCCTCATCATTAAACACAATAGACTAAATGCATGGAGAAAACAGAAAAGTAACTTACTGGTATAAACCTTACTTAAATAACTTAAGGATTCTGTCAAGAATTTACTATGATAAATCTTGCTCGAATAATGAGTATAGACACTCATATGCCAATTCAAAACAGCTGTACAGAAAAGATATCATTTCTGCAAAGAAAAAAGCTAATGAAAACTATATTTATCAGTCCAGCAACAAATATAAAGCAGCATGGAAAATAGTTAAAGCAGAAACAGGGCTAATTGCAGAAAATTTACCTGTTCCTCTAAGTGCAGTTGGACTAAATAATAGTTTCATAAATTCTGGAGAATTAGCTATGACAGATGAAAGTAATTTAGATAATAGTGAGGACAGACTTCCCAAATTGCAGGAAACAGAGTTGACAGGAGACTTGCCAAAATTTCAATGGAGAACCATTTATCTTAAGGATATACTGGATGTAGTCAGATCACTAAGCAATTCCAGAACTGAGGACATCCATGTTTTTTCTAATTTTACCATAAAGAAAATAAGACACTATATGCATTCCACTGTCTTACTTAATCAATAGGATGTTTACAGAGGGAACATTTCCAGACTGCCTTAAACTGACAATTGTATTGCCCATATACAAAAAGGGAGGCAGAAATTCACCCCCAAAATTACAGACCTATAGCAATAGTACCAACACTATCTAAAATTGTTGAAAGTCCAATTAAACGATTTTTTTTGAGTGTCACAACCTTCTCTATAAGGCTCAGTATGGATTCCGAACTGGGCTATCAACAATAAAAGCAGTTCAGGAAATTGTCTTATCAATATTACAAGGTTTTGAAAATAGGGAACATACCTATACAACTTTAGTTGATTTAACCAAGGCATTTGACACTGCGTCACATAGCATTTTAATTAAGAAACTAGAAAAATATGGAATAACTGAAACAGAACTATTACTGCTGAAATCATATTTGACAAACAGAAACCAAATGGTCTAGATAAATTCAAACAACAAATCTGACCTTCTCAAGGTAAAATATGGAGTCCCACAAGGATCTGTACTGGAACATTTCTTATTTACTGTGGATGTGAATAACGTGCCCAACACATTACCATATAAATCTGTCATGTATGCTGATGACAAAACTTTTATCACGCCACAAAATGATGTGAATGTTGTCAAACAAATGGACAAATCCATGATGGAAAAGGCGGCTCAGTGGTTCCATGAAAATAGGCTGTCATTAAATAAAAATAAAACTGAACACATCCTCTTTTTCCCTTAGAGATATTAATGATGGACCTAATGAACTCACATTCAGTAAAATTGCTAGGCATTTGTCTTGATACCAAATTGTGCTGGAATACTCACACAGAAAAGCTGTGCAGTAGGTTGGCAAGAGTTCTATATCTCCTTAGGAAACTGAAGCATTGTGTCAGTAAGGAGTGCATACTTATGGCATACCATGCCTATTTTCATACTCATCTGCATTATGGAATACTTCTTTGGGGAAACTCTGCTGGGGCAAAAGATGTTTTCCTCTGGCAGAAGAAAGCCATTAGATGTATTTTTGGTGTGAGCAATTTAACTTCCTGCAGACAGTACTTCATTGAGCACAAAATTCTTACAGTTCCCAGTCTATACATACTTAAAGCACTTATGCATGCCAAATAGAAAGCCCACATGTATGAAAGCAGGTCAGATGTGCACTCATATGAAACCAGACATAGGAACTTATTAGACATTCCTTGGACACGTTTGAGTAAAATCCAAAATAATTTTTTACATGCTGGCAAAACATTTTACAACAATACATCACATGGAACGAGGGAATTGCATGAGAATAGATTTAAAATGGTGGTAGGGACATGGTTGAAAGAGAGAGCATTCTATAGCATAAGTGAATTCCTACATAATGAAAAAATGATCCTCTATTATTATAAATGTGATTGCGATCAAAGGAACTGTAATTTGTCATACAACCATACTGACCTTTTGTATAATCATATACCATATGTTAACATTTGTGTAATCATTTGTACCACAATCTGTATAACTATGTAACTACTGACCTTATGTATAATCATTTATATAACCATCTGACGATGCCTATACAACACAACAGTTGTCTACAGGCAAATAAATAAATAAAAATAAAAAATAGATAAAATAAACTGAAATGTTACATTCTTCTGCAATCTCTATCACAGTCATTCATCGATTGGCACGCACAGTTTCGCCGAGGTTCCTGACACGAATGCTGTCACTAGGTGTTGAAGGCCTCCTTAATGTGGGTCATCTCTAACTTCCATCCGGCCATTTTTAAACCGTGTGAACCATTTGTAACACCGAGTATGGCTTAAGCGCTCATCATTGTAGGCTTCCTGCATTATTTGTTGTTTTTCTGTAAAGGTTTGCTCAAGTTTCAAAATTTAATGCAGGCACAATGCTCTTCTAACTCTGCCATCTCAAAATTCACAAAGAGAGAGACAATGTTCTACTCAATAAAGCACGAAGAAAGAAACTAATCAGGTATACAGTGACAAAACTTCCAACACTTAGATTTTTAAACGCAGGCATGTTCAGGGATGCCAATCGCATTTTGCTCCAACAAGCCATAGCTGCGAAATTACAAATGTTCTGGAATTTTTGAACATATCTCGTATTTGCCATGATAGACTGGTATAAAACTATATCCTTTGAAAAATGCAGCCAGCAAGAAAATAGTTACTAAATCACAAAGGGCTGATTTCATGCTGTAGGCATACAAAAAGATATTTTTCTCATACTGGAAGGCAATTCACATCAAAAATATGTAAAGAATTTTTTGAAGGCTACAACAGAAAAAACCATTTGTACTTATCACGCTGTAATCCAACTGAGTGATAAATGAGAGAAATAAGCCGTTTGTGTAGAATATACTGCAGCAAGGATCATTCAGATGGGTTAGAATGTATCAGTAGTTTTGAAGATGTGTTAAATAGCTCACTATGTGAACTTTTGTACAACAAGAAACCTGCTTACCTCATTAGTGAACTGCTTGAACTCCCTGCATGCAAAAGCAGGTGTCACTGAGAGATGATATTGTAAGAGAAACTATGAAACAATGTTACAGGAGAAAGCAGGGACCTGACAGGAAAGTAAAAGCCACATGGTTTAAAATTGGAGTTTTAGTTCTAGCAAGGACAGTAAATAGTGAGATTAAGAATTTTTTTTATATATTTACATAGGGCCTTTCAAAATTTTTGAATACCCCCACCCTACTGCTACTGGATCATTTACGTCAAATCAAAGAAACTTTATGGGCTCAGAAATGTAACACAATGGAAACCATACAGGAATTCAGACTAGGCTGATACTATTTACTCACCAATTTGTTTATTCAGACATTATACAAATTTGAAATTGGTTTCAGGCACATATGATAATTACATACACCCTGGAGAGAAAGGAAAAAAGTACTTTCAGGGAGATGCACGCTCTTTATGGATTGTGTGTGGCAAGAGCAGAACTCTAGCCATGTGACATTGTCTTCAACATAAACACGGTTTATGATGTCACATTCCTCTATTCTTTTCTTTATAGCTTTTCTATACACAAACTGTACACATTGTGTACAAAACTTGCAATATATGATTTACATACACTTATTTTTATCATTCACATACGTATTTGAAACTCCTAATATTCGTTTTGCACCTATACTATCAACCTATTATTGCACCAAACTATGTATTCCTGTTGGATGTAAACTGCTGGTATGCTGTTTGTGTCAAGAATGAAAACAATTCCTGATGTATTTCCCTTTAGACATAAGAAAACTTACAATAAATCATTTATACTTACCTATCTGAGTGTCTGGTAAACAGTTTGCGACATCTGTTGCTCACATGCTTATATAAATTTACACTGGTCACTTTGTTTATTGTCAGTCAATTTATTACAAGCATGGCTGTACGGATTCAACACTGCGTATTCCTTACATTGTCTGTATGAACCAACACTTGCCACTTTGCTTATTGTTAGTCAATTTATTACACCTGTGGTTAAATGAATTCACTAGCTATTTTCTTATTTTTCACAGGCTTACGAGAACTTACTCAAACAATGAAAAATCCAGGATGGAATGTAACAGTATTACAAAAAGGAAAGTTGTTACCTTATAGCAGAGATGCTGAGTCGCAGAGAGGCACAACAAAAAAAAAAAAAAACTGTCACAAAGCTTTCGGCCAAAAAACACACACACACACACTCTCTCTCTCTCTCTCTCTCTCTCTCTCTCTCTCTCTCTCTCTCTCTCTCTCTCTCTCTCTCTCTCTCTCTGCCAGCAGCAGCAGCACCAGTGTATGATGGGAGTGGCGACGGGGAGGGAGGAGTAAGGAGGAGGCTAGGGCAGGTGTGACGGTACGTCACATTAATGGACATTTGGAGAAAGGGAAAGGAAGTTTTTGTTATGAGACGTGTGAACTATAAATTTTCAAGACTGTGTACGTGTGTGCGATGTATAACAAATAATAATGTAAGTTGTTATCAAAACACAAATATTAATTGATGTAATTAACAAAACAGTTTTTCTGGTATAATCTCTGTGTAACATAAGACATGAAGATCAGAGAAAATGCTTTGATTGAACTAGCTCTCAGTTTTGTTTCGTCTGGCAGTAGGCCACCATTCTAGTGCTGTCTGATAATTGACGTAAGTTGTATCTGTATTTTTGAAAAATATGATAGAAATTGTAATTAGAAAGTGAGTATTATTGACTTTGTTGTCACCTCTCATGATCGCAACCACTCATTATAATTAACAAAGTTTTTACAGAACTTTGTAGTGCAGAGAGGTCATCTGCCCTAAGCAGGATTTATTCGTCCATTACTCTGATGATTCATGTTATTAAATGTAAATGCGAGAGACTTCTCAATTTTGAACTTTCATTAATTTAGAAGTTACCAAAATTCACAGCTCTGAATGAGTTCAATGTGTTCCATTTTGGCCGCCTAACGGCAGACGAGATTCTCTCCGGTTTTGCCTTGCAAATAATGAACAAGAAATACTGAAAATCATTACATTCCGCAATATTTCAGTTAATCTTTATGTAATTTGGTACATCAATAACCAGTACCCCCGAGACCCATATTAATAATTACAGTCTGCGTAAGAATACGCATATTTTCTTTTCTAAATAGCAGCGCACACGCAAACTATTTATTAGAAGGCGGTGAGTTGTGTGCTGTGTTTAAAAAAATATTATGACATACGTACTTCAGGGCAGCCGATGTCCGTAAGAGTGTTATTGCGGTGTAAGTTAATTAAGTCTCATGCTAGCCCACGGTATTTAAAGCCAACCCAAACCAAAATCATAAAATACATAATTATAAAAATATATAATTATCCCATGATAAAGTGCACCCAGACACACACACATCCACATATACACTTATACCGTGATACAGGGAGGGGGAGGGGGAGGGATTGTATGGTGGGGTGGTGGATAGTGAAGTGCTGCAGGTTAGACGGAGGACAGGGGAGAGAAGTAAAAGAACTGGATGTGATGGTGGAAGGGGGGATGGGAGAGGACGACGACTGACGAAGGTTGCGGCCAGGAGTATTATGGGAATGTACGATGTATTACAGGGAAAGTTACCACCTGCGAAATTCGGAAAAGCTGGTGTCGGTGGGAAGGATCTGTATGGCACAGACGGTGAAGCAGTCATCGAAATGAAGGATATCGTGTTTGGCAGCACGCTCAGCAACAGGGTGGTCCACTCGTTTCTCGGCCACAGTTTATCGGTGGCCGTTCGTGCAGACAGACAGCTTGTCGGTTGTCGTGCCCACATAGAATGCAGCACAGTGGTTGCAGCTTAGATTCTAGATCACAGGACTGGTTCCACAGGTAGCCCTGCCTTTAATGGGATAGGTGATGTTTGTGACGGACTGGAGTAGGTGGTGGTGGTGGTGGTGGTGGTGGTGGTGGTGGTGGTGGTGGTGGGAAGATGAATGGGACAGGCCTTGCATCTATGTCGAGGTAAGGGGTCGAATCCTAAATCCCTCACTTCATTCAGATTCACTGATGACATCTCTACCATCTGGATCGACGGTGAGGACGCCCTATCCCCATTCCTCCAGAACGTCAACAACTTCTGCCCCATCTGCATCACCTGGCCCTAGTCAACCCAGTGCCTCTGTCCACATCAAACCTACCAACCACCAGAAGTGCCTCACTTGGACAGCTACCACCTGTAATAGTATGAAACCAGCAGTGTTCCCAATAAAGGGCTAAACAACAGCTAAAGCAGTTTGAAGAGTTTTCATACAATGTGAATCCCATCAACTCGTAAGAACTTTATTAGTAAAAGAAAAAGGTTTGAAGGTTATTAAATATTAACAAATTTCTTTCAAAATACAGCATTTTGCAACAGCTGCCTTGAATAGGTGTGGGGTAGTTGACTTGATCATACTGCATATCTGTGCCATGTGCTAAGACTGAATAGCATAGAGTACTGATACCTTCTGGTTCATAGAAGACACAAGTCATGTATGTATGTATGTTTGAGACTTCATAGAATACCTGCAATGTGCACATTTGTAATGATAGTGACATGCCACTGTACAGGGTGGTTTTGCTAAATGATGACGAACTGGAGGAAATGATCCCTGAGAGAATATGGAGAAAAAACGTCACACGAACATTTGTACATCTACATACATACTCTGCAAGCCACCATACAGCGGAATGTATCCTGTACTACTAGTCATTTCCTTTCCTGTTCCACTCGCAAATAGAGCGAGGGGAAAAAAGACTGTCTGTATACCTCCGTATGGCTCTAATTTCTTGAATCTTGTCCTTGTGGCACTTGTGCAAAATATGTCGGTTTGCAGTAGAATAGTGCTGCTGTCAGCTTCATATGTCAGTTCTCTAAATTTTCTCAATAGCATTGCACGAAAAGAATGTCGCCTTCCCGCCAGGGATTCCCATTCGAGTTCCCGATGCCTCGTGTCGTTTGAACCTACCGTAACAAATCCAGCAGCCTGCCTTCGAATTCCTTCAGTGTTTTTAATGCCACCTGGTACGGATCCCAAACACTCGAGCAGTACTGAAGAATAGGTTGCACTAGCATCCTTTATGTACTGATGAACTGCACTTCCCACAATCCTCCCAATAAACTGAAGTTGACGATTCACGGTCCCTACTGCAATACTCACACGGTCATTCCGTTTCATATCACACTACGGCATTACACCCACATATTTAAATTAATTGATTGTCCCAAATGGGACTACTAATGCTGTAGCTGAGTGTTGCAGGTTTATTCCCCATACTCGTCCACATAACACAAATTTTTCTACATTTAGAGCCATCTGCCATCCATCACACCAACTAGAATTTTGTCAAAGTCCCCTTACATCTTCCTACAGTCACTCAACTTTTACACCTTACCCCACAGCATCGTCGGCAAATGACCACAGGTCGCTGCCCACACTGTCGTCAATCATTTATGTATATAGAAAATAATAGCAGCCCCATCACACTTTCCTTGGGCGCTCCTGATGATACCTTTGCTTCTGACAAACACTCACTGCTGAGGACAACTTGAGGTTGGAAATGCACGGTGTCTGCACTACAAGGTATTTATTAATTAATCGTACCTGCACAGTAACAGTGCAGCACACAACACGCTGTTAGGAGACTGCCATTAGACGAGGTGTTTGCAGTGGCCCCCATAGGCCTCTTAGCTTGTGTGAACACAGTGCAGTGGCGAGTGACAAACGTTCTCAAATGTGCCCTCTTGCAAACAAATGGCATCACAGGCAGCAAAAACGCATTGTTCCAGTGTCTGCACGTCTAAAATGGGCTCCACGTACACAACTTCTTTCAGGTAGCCCCACCGGTAGAAATTCAAAGGCTCGAGATCACGCAGTAGCCACATTACCATTCATACTACAAAAGGCATATCTTCCAGAAGGGGAAGGGGGGGGGGTCAGGCTTTCCTGTAGGAAAAGCAGATGTGCCTCGCTTGTGAGGCCTTTTGGGGGGACGACTGGTCACACGAGTCGGACAGTATTAGTACCCTTGTGGGTCACTGATACAAACAGTACATTGCCAGTTGCCCGGTCTGCTCTCGTGTGTGGTCCACCTTCATGTGGGTGTACCTCACTCGAAGTGCAATTCTGACTGTATCTCCGTAGAACCTCTTTTGCTCATTATTCTCTCGGCAACAGTTTCTTGTAGTCTCTTCCCATTCGGCAAAATCATCCTGTATTAATACTAATCTGTAACATACAGCCCAACCCACACACACTCTCAACCCATATTACTGCAGGGAATTAGCAGGGTTTAAACAAATGCAGTCTCATTTTTTGTGTGAATTTGTGATCACCATAGCTATAAGCTGTCGAAGTGAAACTTTTTTGTACACGCCTAGTACGACAAGGGTGGGATAGGCAGTGGGCTGCGCCCTCGTCAGGGGAACCGTGCCGGCACTCGTCCGAGGTAACTTAGCCGAGCCACAGAATTCGGGACGGCTGGATGGAGACGGCAGCCTCCACATTCCCAAACACGGGGCCACTCTGCGTAAAACAGTGCCGCCTCTTACAGTTTACGAACTGTGTACGTTACTGTTTGTGAAGACGTTCTTTAATAGCGTGAGAGGCTGGTGCTACACTGTTCATTTATTTCTCACTCAGTCATGGCACACAGTCCTCTCTTAACACTACACACACTGTCAGCAGATGATGGGATCTTAGTGACTATGTTTTGCTGCAGTTTGGCATTTCCTAGCCTGAAAAACTATGTCAGATCAGTAAGTTGTGCCAGTTAGAAAACATTCACACAGTTCACGGGTGACAGTTTAACGTACCGCGTTACACAACTCGGAGAGACGTAGTAACTCCTTTTTAACAGTTCAGCTCTAACTTAATAACGTAGATATACACGTGTAGACTACTAAACGCTACTGAAAATTACATGTCGGTTACGTTTAGACTACATAGCACGAACTGCACTAGAAGTTACATAAAGAGAGGTAGATTGTGTAATGTCTGCTCACTCAGGCTGTTGTTGCCATGCCTTTCTATAGACATGTGTAGTACAGGAAACAGGTCACAAACAGGGAGAGCCAGAAGGTACATAACCCTAAGTTCGAAAACATAATGGGGTGGGGAAATTGAGCTTCTTATCAGTAGGAATGTTGGTGAAATTTATGTATACAGACAGAGGCAGCGAGTGAAAATTTGTACCGAGCCCGGGAATCGAACCCGGGAGTCCTGCTTACTAGCCGGGCATGTTAGCGACTGAGCCACGTTGGGACAGCAGGCCACAAAACTGCACAGGTCACCCTCTCCTCAATCCAAATTCTCACTGCTACTTCAGTCTACTTTAAATTCCCCCCTACACACAAACAGAATTGCCGAGGCTATCCACGTTCTGGAAAAGCTCCTCAGCATCAAATGTAAATGGGTGATCCAGCCTGAAACTGAGATGCAGGTACTTATAAAAATGATGTGACACAATTTCAGAGACTTTACTGGTCTCATGTACCCTAGTAAGGAGCAGACTTGAGTAAAATTCCCAGCCTTGGTCCAAATTTTCACTCACCACTTCGGTCTGTATACATAAAATCATACCTGTCAGAGACCAGTGAAGTCTCTGAAATTGCGTCATTTCATTTGTATGTTGATGAATGTGTGTGTGTTGGCAACAGATAACTTTGGGGATAGATGTACAGCTTGTGGCATCCAAGCAGTTCACCACCCATTAACAAATATAATAAATGAATCCTGCACATCAGTGACATTTCCAGAGCAGTTAAAACAGGCAAGGGTTGTACCTTTGCTTAGGAAAGATAAAGCAGAACACGCAGAAAATTAGCGGCCCATTTCCCTGCTGTCTCCATTCACAAAAAAACAGAAGCAATTATGAAAGATAGATTAAAGAATTACCTGAATAAATACAATCTTTTAAGCGAAACAGTTTGGTTTCTGAAGTAACAAAAATATGTAGTCTGCCATAGTAGAATTCACAAAAGTTGTACTTGATGCTATTAATAAAGATGAGTGTGTCATAGCCATATTTTTGGATCTTTCTAAGGTATTTGATACAGTCGACCACAAGATTCTATTAAATAAATTAGAAGCATCAGGAGTAAGAGGGGTAGCTAATGACTGGTTTCGATCATACCTAACAAATAGGGTACAAACAGTAGAGATAACACATACTTCAAATAGATCTAACCATTTAGTAAAACACTTATCAGAACCAAAATACATTAATACAGGGATTCCGCAGTGTAGCATATTAGGACCAATACTATTCCTGATACGCATCAATGACTTTCCCAGTAGTATTACTCGTG
Organism: Schistocerca nitens; assembly: GCF_023898315.1. NCBI lineage: Eukaryota > Metazoa > Arthropoda > Insecta > Orthoptera > Acrididae > Schistocerca > Schistocerca nitens. Next base: position 625,934 of record NW_026045998.1, on the reverse strand, counting down.
GCGAAAAAATTCTCTTCGCTGATGACACCAATATTATAGTCGCTGAGAAAACGAGAGAACTCCTTGGAGACAAAGCAAATGAAACTCTAAAGGAAGTTTACGATTGGTCAATAAGCAATAAAGTGACATTTAAGATAAAGAAAACTAATGCCGTGAGTTTGTTTGAAGAGGGAAAATAACAGTGTTAAATTAAAGGTAGACAGCACCTCTATAAACTGTGTAACAAATGCAAACTTCCCAGGAATGAATATTGATTCTCAGTTGAAGTGGTGTGAACACACAAAGGTACTTTCAAACAGAATGTCATCAGCATGTTATGCCCTTACAATCCTATCATCAGTGTGTAACACGCAATGTCTTTTAGTTAGATACTATTCGTATGTACACTCAGTTCTTAGCCGTCTTTTTTGGGGAACAAATGTACAAAATATAAACACAATTTTCAAACTATAGAAAAAGAACCATAAGAATAATAACCAAAAATAGTAGTAAAGCTCATTGTAAAGATCTGTTCAAAACGCTGGAGATTTTGACTGCTCTGTGTGAGTACATTTACCAGTCAGTTGTATACATCAAAAATAACATTGGTAATTACTGCACAAATAGCTCCGTCCATGACCATGGAACAAGAGCTACACTCAACATTTACCAAGAAAAAATAAACATAAAACTCAAAACAGCATTTTCTACCAAGGAATAAAACTGTACAATAAGTTACCAAAAGACATTAAAGAAATTACAAAAATACACTTATTTAAAAAGGCAGCAAAAAAGTATGAGAGTAATCCCAAAATAAGGTCTCCTATTTCTGTATAAGTACATAGACCTGTTTATTTCTGCAATGGTTTACATCAGTTTACAGCTAGAACATTTAGCTATTTTTTGACATAATCACCATTTCTGTCACAGAATTTTTGTAGCTGATGTGGCAGTTTTTGTATGCCCATGTCATACCAGCTCACTGCCATGCCGTTTAGAAAGTTATAAATCTCTTCTTTCACCTCATCGTCGGAGCTGAATCGTTGGGGCCACAATTAACGCTGACAGGTACTGTGAGACTCTGAAAAAACTCCAACGAGCAATTTAGAACCGGAGAAGAGGAATGTTGACCGAGCGCGTACACATTCTCCGTGACGACGCTCACCCACACATCACTCGGCAAACCGTTGCTCTCCTGCAACAGTTTCAGTGCAACATAACCACCCACCAACCCTATAGTCCTGACTTGGCGCCCAGCGACTATCACCTGTTTCCTAGGTTAAAAGAACATTTTGCCGGAAAGACTTTTAGTCTTTCATCTTTGTTTTTATAAAATTTTTCCCACGTGGAATGTTTCCCTTTATATATATATATATATATATATAACAGACACACAAACAATGTTTACCTCTATATATATATATATATATATATATATATATATATATATATATATATATATATATATATATATATATATATATATATATATATATATATATAAAGAAAGATGATGAGACTTACCAAACAAAAGCGCTGGCAGGTCGATAGACACACAAACAAACACAAATATACACACAAAATTCAAGCTTTCGCAACAAACTGTTGCCTCATCAGGAAAGAGGGAAGGAGAGGGAAAGACGAAAGGATGTGGGTTTTAAGGGAGAGGGTAAGGAGTCATTCCAATCCCGGGAGCGGAAAGACTTACCTTAGGGGGAAAAAAGGACAGGTATACACTCACATACACACACATATCCATCCGCACATACACAGACACAAGCAGACATTTGTAAAGGCAAAGAGTTTGGGCAGAGATGTCAGTCACGGCGGAAGTACAAAGGCAAAGATGTTGAAAGACAGGTGAGGTATGAGCGGCGGCAACTTGAAATTAGCGGAGGTTGAGGCCTGGCGGATAACGGGAAGAGAGGATATGTTGAAGAGCAAGTTCCCATCTCCGGAGTTCGGATAGGTTGGTGTCGGTGGGAAGTATCCGGATAACCCGGACGGTGTAACACTGTGCCGAGATGTGCTGGCCGTGCACCGAGGCACGTTTAGCCACAGGGTGATCCTCATTACCAACAAACACTGTCTGCCTGTGTCCGTTCATGCGAATGGACAGTTTGTTGCCGGTCATTCCCACATAGAATGCGTCACAGTGTAGGCAGGTCAGTTGGTAGATCACGTGGGTGCTTTCACACGTGGCTCTGCCTTTGATCGTGTACACCTTCCGGGTTACAGGACTGGAGTAGGTGGTGGTGGCAGGGTGCACGGGACAGGTCTAACACCGGGGGCGGTTACAAGGGTAGGAGCCAGAGGGTAGGGAAGGTGGTTTGGGGATTTCATAGGGATGAACCAAGAGGTTCATGAGATCCATCCTTCATGAAATCCTCCCCACTCCACCAAGAGTGCCTTTCCGCCGTCCACCTAACCTTCGTAACCTCTTAGTGAGTGAGTGAGTGAGTGAGTGAGTGAGTGAGTGAGTGAAGTGTTATGAAACAATGTGTGTATAGTATGTGGCAACAGTGTGGCATTACATTACTTAATAAGTTGTTTGTAAGGAAAGTATTGTATACCAGCAGTAAATTTGATGATTGTCTCTAACTAGAAGTCTGCAGATGTATGTGTGTATGAATTACCTTATTTTAAATTGTAATAAACTTTTAAATACATTGACATGTCCTATATTCTTGTAAAAACAGATCTACAGATGAATAAAACTACTACTACTTCTTTTGATGTCAGTAGAGTTAGCTGTCTGCCAACAAATGTGCAGTTTTCTCCTGCTCGACATATGTTCATTCTTCAAAGTTACTTCAAATTGAAATTTTTCTTAAAACGTCAGGAAGTCTTTAGGCTAGTTTTTCTTGAAAGAAGGGTGCCTAACAACACAGATAAGATGGATAGTTGCAACATTTCAGAAAAATTGGTGTGAATGGATGTGATCGTTCCAACCGACCTTCAGTGTTGAGTGATGCTTCATTGGAAAACATCTGTACAGCACTGCTATGTTCACAAAGAAACTTAATATGAAAACTGTGTCAGCAAACTGGAATCTCTCTTGGGTGTTTTTTCAGAGCTACAAAGCACTTCAAACACCATCCGTGTGGCATTCAAATTGTGCATGAGCTTTGAGAACCTTATAAGAGGAGAAAGACTACATTACTTCTGTAGTGTCTGCATTTTATTTGCTACAATGTTTGGGTACTGTATTGTGTTTTCTAGTCTGATGAAGCAATGTTCCATCCAAGTAGCTACGTAAACAGCCAGAATGACAGATATTTAAGTTGAGAAAACCATCACTTTCAACATTCACGGAATTTGGAGATTGTTGTGCAATTCCACTCAAAATAATTGTAGACTTTTTTTTTACATGATAGGGGCTGAATGTTACAAGTACGTAAACGTTCAATTCGTAGCACTGGCAGAGGCTGCTGAATAACACTGCCGGCTCTAGCAAGAAGGCGCAACAACGCCACACGGCAGGAATCCTAACTAGCGTGGACTGCATTTTGTGTGTTACCAAAGACAATAATTTCATACAGCTGAATTTTAAAATCCCAAAAGTGGTCATGGTTTGAATAAATAATTATTAGTAAAACTGAAGCAAATATCTCTAAATTTTCAAAAAAGTAATGGTAAATAAAATAAAATGTACGTGAATTTTATGCAGATGACAGCTCTGAGTATATATTAGCATATTCGACAATATAATAGAGGAATTAGCTTCCCCCCCCCCCCCCCCCCCCCCAGAAACTCAACAGAATAGGAGCAGTGAGCCATAAGGAAATGAAAGTGTAAGGATTACTGCTAAGATTTTTTTTTCTTAAATTCTTGTGGCAACTTATTCAAAATGGATGCAGCAGAATACTGCACTCCTTTCTGCTTAGGAGTCAAGGAGGTGAGATCCACATTCACTGAATTTCTGCCTAGTATGAACTGAGTGAAGGCTGCTGATTCTTTGGGATATGCTCATATTATTAACAAAAAACATTTAATGTTTTATATGTTGAGAGGTCATTGTCAGAATTCTCGGATTCCGAACAAGAGATTCCTAAACCTATACCACATATTGCTCAAATCGTCTGTTTCTGAGCCAAAAATACCCTTTGTAAATGGGAAGACTTACCACACAGTACATTACCATACGTCATAAACAACTGGGGGGGGGGGGGGGGCGGCCTTTTGGCCCAAAGCTTATACATCTAGCAGTCTTTTTGTTGTGCCTGGCTCCTACTAAACATCTGCACTAAATGGTGAGTAGCAATCTATCCTCTTCAAAATATTGTCATTATTCCATCCTGGACCTAACATTGCTTGAAAAAAGATAATTGGACTAATTTTTGTGTTGGACTATCACTTGCAGATAAATATGCTGATTATAATGGTGAATACAGCAATGTTCACTTTTTAACAAGGTCCTGAATATGAGCTTCCTTTAACAGATAACTATCTATATGAACACCTAGCTACTTGAACTGTTCAAGACTCCCTAATCTTTTACCCATTATGAGTAATGAAAAAGTCAGTTTTAGTTAACTATGTATTAGAAACTATAAAAACTGAGTCTTACTGTGAGTCCCAAAACGTTCGATATTGGGTCCCTATCTGTTTCTTTTTTACGTAAATGACCTACCACTTGCTATTGATGTTCATTCAGTCTTATTTGCTGATGATACATCAGTTCTAATTGAAAATGAGGTATCTGAAAATATTCAAGAAAAAGCCAAAAATACTTTAGAAAAACTTGATTCTTGGTTCTATCAAAATGGACTAAAACTAAATGTAACTAAAACCAAAATGATGCAATTTGAAGCAAAATCAGTAGAAAAGGAGAGAAATAAAGATAACTTGCAATGATCAGGATATCACAGAAGCAAACCACATGAAATTCTTAGGCCTAAATCTTGACAAAAATTTAAATTGGAAGGTACACATAGATTACTTAGCAAATAAACTGAATAACTTACTATTTGCAAGGTGTATTTTCAGGTGCCACAAACATGGTTACCAGAAAGATAGTTTATCACTGCTACTTTGAGTCAGTTATTCGTTGTGGCATAATCTTCTGGGGAAATTCAGCAAATGTCACTAGGCTCCTAGTAATACAAAAGAAAGTAATTGGAAACATGTGTGTTAAAAAAAAAAAAAAAAAAAAAAACGGGAATCCTGTCGACCACTGTTAAAAAATTTTAAAATGCTATCTATCCCCTCACTTTACATATATGAGATGGTGGTGTTCCTATATAAAAATCAACATACACTAGACACTTCCCATTTTGACCACAACTACAGCACTCGCCACAGAGACAACTCCAAACTTCCAACACATCGTTTAAAACTTTATGCCCAAATGCCAAAGTATATGGGCTTAAAAATTTTCAATAAAATAAAAGGCAGTAATATATTTAAAATGGAGATTGGTTCACTCAAAAGATTGCTCTTTACTCTTCTGGTGGAAAAGTGTTATTATTCTGTCGACGAATTCATTGAGGACGGCTTCACAGTCTGAACACAGGGATTGTGTTACATGTATTATTTTATGTACACATGTAGTTGTAAGTTTGAAAAGTAAAATATAATGTAAACTTGTGACAGTTTGGTTGTCGTGCCTATCTGCGTCTCAACATTTCCACTATATGGTGAGTAACAACTTTCCTTTTCACAGTGTTGCTACATTCCATCCTGTATTTTCCACTGTGATTTAGAATCAATTTATTTGGTACTAGTCATGAACTCATATGTGTTGCAATTAATTGTCTCATACACTGACTATGTTGCACTCATCATCCTTCACTACCAAGCTAGTGCCGTCAGCAAAGCGATTAGATGGTATAAAGAAACAGCACTGACCCCCAAGGCACACCCTACTTCACTGTACCCTCATCAGACTCCACGTCATTGCTGTGGAGGAGGACATTTTGCTGTCAGTTCTTAACTGTACGATGCATGACAGAGGGTACCGTGTACGACAATAGTCATTTCTTTCTTGTCCCACTTGCAGGTAGAGTAAGGGAATAATGTCTCCTTATGAGCCCTAGTTTCTCATATCCTATCTTCACGATCCCTATGCGAGATGTACGCTGGTGGTAACAGGATTGTCCTGCAGTCTGCCTAAAATGCTGGTTCCCTAAACTTTCTCAGTAGTGTTCAATAAAAATGAATGTCTCCAGGGAAACGGCTCTTGAGTTACCAGCATGCTGATCAAACCTACTGGTGACAAACCTAGCAGATTGTGGCTGACTTGCTTCAATGTTTTTTTTTTTTTCCATTCTGACCTCCTGTGGATCCCAAACACTTGAGCAGTATTCAAGAATAGGTTGCACTAGCATCCTATATGCGGTCTGTAATATTATTGGGTTTCCGATGCTCTGTTTATGGAATATTTGTCATAAAAGAGAAGAACAGCTATTGAGCTGTAGTTGGTAAAATGTTACATTTTTGTAACGTGCATCTACACTAAGACGCGTGTCCAGCATAAACTACTTCAAATACACACTATGATCTGCTGGGCACCAATATTTAAATCATTGCTGCAGTGCTTGATCCTAACAAGATGTGAAACGTATGAATGATGAAAATTTGTATACATAGTTATGTTTACTTCTAGAGACTCAATTACCTTTTACTGTTTGGTTGCCGACATGTTAAAAAGCGCTGTGTAGTATGCCCACGAGTTATATTTTATTTTGAGTACTGAAAAACGTAAATCATTGAACAGACGCTTCAAAAAACGTGTGACATAATGAAATACTCACGCACGTGCCAGTACATTTAATTTTAAGAACTATTGGACAGACAAGAGAAGACATTGTTGAACATCGTGATGTAAGTTTCATGTTTCTTGAATATTTGTACCTCTTTAAGAATATATTGATGTCATAATGAAATCTTCTTCTTTCTATTCTTTTCTTTAAATAACCTCAGTGGCTTTCCAATGTATGTAAGCTACGTTACAGGTCAGCTCTTTATAGTGGCATCTTGATTGTTTTCGGGAGGTGACTAATGTGTTCAACCCCAGATTTGATAACCAATACCAAAAATCCACTTTCGTGCATTCATTTCCTTTTTTAATATTCAGTTAGGTCGCTTAGATATTTGCATCAGAGATTCAGATTGCGTGAAGGCAATCCGGGTTAAATGTCAGGTTCAAACCACCTTCGCGTAATCGAGCTGTATTCCTCCTGAACACAATCGAGACCCGACATGACACAGATCATCTGCTTTCTCTCTCTCTCTCTCTCTCTCTCTCTGACCCATACCAAAATCAGTAAAACAATTGCTGTGAGTATGGAATCTAGTGTAAATTGTATTCTTGAGATTATCAGCAATATATAATATCTCCTCATCACGTATAAATGCCACACATATATAAAAAATGCAATTTATACTAGAGGTCTCCTTTGCAGATGAACTATACTTTCCTGAAATTCTGCCAATAAAACGAAGTTGAGCTTCTGCCTAACCTACCATAATCCTCACAGGATTGTTCCATTCCATATTGCTTCAAAATGTTCTGCCAACACATTTAAACCACTTGACAGTGTCAAGCAGGACTCTAGTAATACTGTATCCAAACATCACTGGTTTGTTCTTCCCACTCATACACATTAACTTACATTTTTCTACATTAAGAGCCAGCTGCCATTCATTGCACCAACTAGAAATTTTGTGTAGGTCATCTCGTATCAATCTAGAGTCACTTATCTTCGACACCTCGTATCCGATGAGAGTCTTGAACAACTTAATTATTCACTCAGTCTCCCCCATGTCAGTACCACTGAAATGTACTTCAGATAGCAGCCTTGGGAAGCCATTTTCTAACAGATTTATGTGGTTACCTGTAGAAACTTCAGTTTTTATTTAATTCACATGCTTTATTCAGAGATTGTTAAACAAGTAAACAAAAAATACGTTTACTGTGTAATTACTTAAGCTGTTTACCAGACACTCCCAATATGACTGACCATTTGGTTTTAATTTTATCCTGAGAACTGGTTATTGTATCTGCATACTGGTACCACATGCTTTTTGCCTTCCTGATGACATCTTTATGCACCTACAGTACTTCTTGAATTGGACTACTGCATCTCGATTTTTGCTATCACTAATGTTGTTCTCCATTATATCTTTGTCTCCTCAGTCAGCCACCCAGGTTGCTTGTTAGTGCCTGTACCCTGTTCTAAACGTTCTAACTGAAAGCAAGTTTCAAAGAGTGTGAGATATGTGTTGGAGAAAGCATTATATATATTTTCTGTGTTACCTGCACAATAAACTTACCACCGTTCATCTTCTTTAATGAGGCTTAAAACAAGTTCTGTTGCCATTGGATTAACATTTGTAAATAGCTTGTAATTATATGAACCATGAAAGAGTATAAAAATTCCTTTTAGTGTTAAAATTTGTGGATTATGGTCTGAAGCCCTTTTATGAACAGAGTTCCCCTCTAGCAAGGAAGAATTCATGAAAATAATGTCTATAGTTGTCCTTCTGTTGCCCTGCTCTGTGGATGGAAAGAATACATTGTATCAAATGTGAATTTAGGAGATCTTCCAACATTCTTTTCCTTGCATAACCACTTACAAAATTAATGCTGAAGTAGCCACATTCATTAATTTTTGGTACTTTCTAGAAAGTGAAACTGGAACTCTCTCTGGCTTAAGCAGAAACGTCCTGAAACTACAGCTACAGGATCTATAGACAACTATAACCAAAAGTGTAGTTTTACTATATTCAACTACTTCTGCATAATATTCAATAAATTGTTGACTGCAGTGTTTGATACGTCAATAAATTCAAATGGAATACAATTTTTCATGTGCACGGCCTCTCCCCCCATGCTGCCAAGTGCTCCTTGAAAAATAGCTAATGAATCCCCTGGTATAGAAAGCCTCTGAATTGAAACTTCCTGGCAGATTAAAACTGTGTGCTGGACCGAGACTCAAACTTGGGACCTTTGCCTTTTGCGGGCAAGTGCTGTACCATCTGAGCTACCCGAGCACGACTCACGCCCCGTCCTCACAGCTTTACTTCTGCCAGTACCTCGTCTCGGCCCGGCACACAGTTTTAATCTGCCAGGAAGTTTGGTATCAGCGCACACTGCGCTGCAGAGTGGAAATCTCGTTCTGGGAACGTCCTCCAGGCTGTGGCTAAGCCACGTCTCCGCAATATCCGTTCTTTCAGGAGTGCTAGTTCTGCGAGGTTCGCAGGAGAGCTTGTGCAAAGTTTGGAAGGTAGGAGATGAGGTACTGGCAGAAGTAAAGCTGTGAGGACGGGGCGTGAGTCGTGCTCGGGTAGCTCAGTCGGTAGAGCACTTGCCCGCGAAAGGCAAAGGTCCCGAGTTCGAGTCTCGGTCTGGCACACAGTTTTAATCTGCCAGGAAGTTTGGTATCAGCGCACACTCCGCTGCAGAGTGACAATCTCATTCAGGCTCTGAATTGTCGAATTGTTTAATCAAAGTCATCAAGCAGTTCACTAACTTCACCTCTACTACTTTTGACGGAACACGCTAATTTCTTCATTACTCAGATACCCGGCCTTTTTTGAAGGTGGCCCCTTTGCAAGAGTTTTCCCTTAAACAGGGCTACCTATAGCTGACTTCAGTCTAAAAAAGGGCAGCTCTAATACAAACTGCTACAGGAATTGTACGGTGAGTGATCTCCCCCGCCCCATAGTGTCACCTGTAAACTTTGCCCACCCCCACTTGAGGTGCAGGCTGTGCCTTGTGAGGCTCGACCTAAAGGCAGGCTCAGCTGGCTCCTCTGCCTCATATCAAAATAGGAAAAAATAAATTCTAGTGTCTATCTATGCAGCATTTCAGCATAATTTATTTCCAATATCTGCTGGCCAACTTCTATAGCAGTTTGCTACTATAACTTACTTCCAAATCAGCAGTACCAGCAGACTTAATTTTGATGTGACTGTGAAACTGAAAACTTTGATAAGAGCTGTTACTTCTTTTTCTGTTATAACGTCACCTACTGTTTGCCACTTTAGATGACCTTTCTTAGACCTAAGTAAGTGATACAATAATGCAGTTAAGAAAAGAAGATACTGTTTAACAAGCTTAAGTTCGATAGCCTGGATGGGTGGTATGTATTCCTGTTCACGGATAATAGAAGGTAAAAACTACTTTACATACTGTAAATCTAGCCTTCATAGGGAAGTAGCTGTTATTCTGGTTTGTGGATAACAGAAAGTGTAAATTATTCAACATGCTGTAAAGTAAGACTATATTAGGAACTTTACTTCTTAGCACTTACCTTTTCAGAAGGGTACTTCACACAACTTCTTCTTTAAAAAAAAAAAAAAATATATCTGTTCTCTGGCAGTACTGATGGATATGAGTCTCAAAAGATTTTATTATGTGGTGCTGGTAGTCAACATATTGTTGGAAATATCAACGTCAAGTAAAGACTGAAATGTGCATCATCCACTACAGTCAGGTATAGACTGAACTTTGTACCTCCCGAAATTCGTACATTTGCACACAGCATTCACCAGCTTTTAACATATGGCACAAAATGGTTGTAATGTAGTATACCAGAGGAATAATGTGATGCAAAATACATTTTGCTTCATAAATTTGGAGAAGTAAATATTAAAATGCTACAATTCCTACTCGTGCTAACGTAGTAAGCTGTATTTAGTTGGGGACACAGTTTTTGTGAATTTATTGTACCACATAAAATACATTGATAAACCATGACTGCTTTCTGTTTATTCATAAATTAAACAACTGTGTTGTAGCTGTGTACTTAAATGAGACACTTTGTTTGTGATAGAATCAAATATACTGTAAATACATTCAAAGTTTGTGCATAAGTTTACCAACACAGTGGCCACCGAGAGCCTATTCAGTTTGTGTGCTGTTCACAGCAGACCACTTTGGAGTTTGTGGGGCCTCGGTCTTTATACAGCGGTCTGGACACAAGCAGTGAGTATTCTTTATGGAGTTGACATATGGGGGGCTGCAGCAGAGGACACACATCTAATATTGATAATTTAGACAATAGAAACTCCTGGTGAGTATCAACAATGTAGGAAAAGATAGATTGCTACGTACCGTAAAGAAGATACGTCAAGTTGCAAACAGGTACGATTAAAAGACACTCACGTATAGCTTTCGGCCACAGCCTTCTTCAGTAAACACACACACAAATGTACAGCCAAAAGCTACACTCGAGTGTCTTTTAATCGTGCATGTCTGCAACTTGACGTGTGTTCTGTATGGTAAGCTCATATTGGCAATTTACTTTGAGAAGATCGTGCAAAACTTTGTTAAGAATACCCACATTTGCTGCAGCACCAGGATAAAGTTTTAAATATTGTACATATTGCTACTGAAGTCTTCCTGTTTTTGCGTTTACGTTTATGAAAGGGCAACACTTATAGGAGATACATTTCCAAGATATTTCTAAAAAAATGAAGTTCAACTGTAAATTCTCGTGACGGCTGACGGTGTCACGGAGGACATTTTACGTCAGGTCGGTCGAACGGCGAGAATCGTTCGCCGTGATGTAACACCGTCAATCTCGGGCAGTAAAGAATCAAATTCGGGTAGTTCAGTCACTGGCTTCTGTTTTGTCTAGTCGGGACGCTCGTCACCCTGTTTCGCCCTGCGTGTACCGCACGGCTAATCCACCTCAATTTTCTACATACGACAAGTCTGTGGAGGAATGGGACACGTGAGAGAAACTTCTGCAACAACACTTCAAAGCTTTTGGGATTACCGATTCTATTTCACATCGTGCCTCGTTCCTTTTGATGATACGGCCGAGGACGAATGTGGATGTATCGAGTCCTGTGTCAACTCGCCCCTCTGCAGGATCTGTCTTCTTTAACGTTTGACCAAATGTGTGAACATCTTTCAGAATAGTAATGTACCGTATTTACTCGAATCTAAGCTGCACTTTTTTTCCCTGTTTTTGTAATCCAAAAAACCGCCTGCGGCTTAGAATCGAGTGCAAAGCAAGCAGAAGTTCTGAAAAATGTTAGTACGTGCTGCCACAACTAACTTCTGCCATCGAATAAATGTAGCGCTACACAGGCATGCTTTGTAGGCACAAAGATAAATATTGGCGCCAAAACCTCTGCGTCAGTAAATAAATTTTTTAAAAAAGGTGGAAGACGAGCTTTTTTTCTCCGCCCGAGTTTCGACCACTGCATTTTCATACATTATCCAACGAAGTAAATGTAAATTCCATATTGTTCATCTTTGAATGTAGCAGAATTTTGATGTACTACAAAATCCAACTGGCAAGACTGTTCGGGATGTTTGTCAATATGGCCAACTCTACGTTCTGAATTTTTTCCTACCTGTGAGAAGAGATGGTTGCTAATAGGACCCTGATGAAATGTGAATCACCTGCAGTATTCTCTTCACCATAAGACTAATACAAACATAAACATTTTGCCATGCATTCTTTCGTGTTTGCTGCTATCTCATTTAAATCCTGTCTACCTAATAAACTACAAAACTAGAGTGAGACAACAGCAAATGTGGAATAATATACGTATCGTGTCGTGTTTATATTCGTATTATTCTTATGCCTAATAGTGATACAGTCAGGAATGAAGCACGGCAACTGACTAGATTTTTAAATCTGGGATGACTCTAACTTCTGTGCAGAATTTTATGTACTAAAGAGGCGTCTGCAAAGATTTTCAAACGGAGAAAAATTTTCACCTAACTCTCGTTCAGAACGTTCTATCATACACAGTCTATTATTTGGTTCTTGTTGATCATTATCAAAGTAAGCAGCAGTGTAAGTAACAACAAATAGCAGTCTCTTGCCATTGTTTCACTAATGAGACGATTCCTCTCTTTTTTTTTATTGTAAGCGGCGGTAGCGCGCACAAAAGCAAGCCATGCTGCGAGCGGCGACAGACCGTAAACACGCACTATCAGAATGCGACACACAATGCATGACACAGTACAGTAATGCATTTTCAGCTTAGAGTGACGTAAACACCTATAACAAAGAGAACGGCACTTATCAGATCAAAGCAAAATAAGCAATCGATTCAAACCGGACGAAGCACGTGAAAAAGGAAGGGTACCCGTATAAATACAGACGGAGCGTCTGAGGCATAGCAATGGCTACCTGGTATAGCTTAAGTGCTAAGTTTACGACTCGAACCAAACTACTGTAGCTGTATCGTCATTCATTCGACCAAAATTGTATCTCATATTACAATGGACCAACTTTGTTTCGATTTGGATGTGTGGCCTAAAACTTTTCTCTACCCTTGAATTTCGAGTCTCAAATTTCAGGTGCGGCTTAGATTCGAGTAAATAGACACACCCACAGTACTGCATCCCTGGTCGAGTTTTACTGTCGTAGGAAGCAACTGCTTCAATCCTGAACTCCACAGATTGTCATCGTCGCATTTTGTGTCCGGTGTGCAAAATGAGTCGTGCGGTGTTCAAATGGTGAGACGTGCTATCATTTGCTTAGGTCTGGAGTGTGAGGTTTGAAGGTGTACCCTCCAGTGGTGAAAATCCATTCCCGAATTGCTCTTCGACAGTGGGAAGCGAGAAGGTGCTTAAAACATCAGTGTAGGCCTGTGCTGTGATAGCGCCACACAATACGAGGGGTGCACGTCGCCTCCACGGAAAACACGACCACACCGTAACACCACCGCCTCCGAGTTTTACTGTCGGCACTACACACGCTCGCAGAAGACGTTCACCGGGCATTCGCCGTACTCACACCCTGCTATCTGATCGCCACATTGTGCATCGCGATTCGTCACTCCACACAACATTTTTCCACTGTTCAATCCTCCAATGTTTACGCTCCTTACACCGACCGAGGCATCGTTTGGCATTTACAGGTGTGATGTGTGGCTTAGGAACAACTGCTCGACCTTGAAATCCAAGTTTCCTCACCTCCCGCCTAACTGTCATTGTACTTGCATTGGATTCTGATACAGTTTGTAATTCCTGTGTGACGGTCTGCATAGATGTCTGCCTATTACACATCACGACCTTCTTCAACTGTCGGCGGTCTCTGTCAGTCGACAGACGAGGTCAGCCTGTACGCTTTTGTTCTGTACGTGTCCCTTTACATTTCCACTTTACTACCTGACCACATTCGAAGCCTGTGAGGTCCACGGAGCGCCCCATTCCGCTCTCTCACGATGTGTAATGACTACTCAGGTCGCTGATATGGAGTACCTGGCAGTAGGCAGCAGCACAATTCACCTAATATGAAAAACATATATTTTTGGCAGTGTCTGGATACTTTTGATCACATAGTGTAGGTAGGCCTAATTACGTGCATCACACAATATTTGTTGTTACACAGGAAACCTAAACCTAATGAAAATTAAACTTGTATAAGGATACATTACCTAAAAGATGTTAGTTATGTCATGTAAAATGAAATTTTTTCAGTTAGTTTGCAGATAAAAGCTGAGTGTTACAATGTTTGTGCATAGCTACAGTACCTAATTCATGGGTCTCTGAGCTTCTTGCACTGTACGTAGTTACGAGTAGCATGTGCTCAGTTCTATTGATATGCAATATATTTTATATATAGCAAAACAAGGATAATGGAATGTAGTCGAATTAAGTCGGGTGATGCTGAGGGAATTAGATTAGGAAATGAGACACTTAAAGTAGTGAAGGAGTTTTGCTATTTGGGGACCAAAGTAACTGATGATGGTCGAAGTAGAGAGGATATAAAATGTAGACTGGCAATGGCAAGGAAAGCGTTCCTGAGGAAGAGAAATTTGTTAACATCGAGTTTAGATTTAAGTGTCAGGAAGTCGTTTCTGAAAGTATTTGTATGGAGTGTAGCTGTGTATGGAAGTGAAACATGGACGATAAATAGTTTGGACAAGAAGAGAATGGAAGCTTGTGAAATGTGGTGCAACAGAAGAATGTGGAAGATTAGATGGTAGATCACATAACTAATGAGGAGGTATTGAATAGAATTGGAGAGAAGAGAAATTTGTGGCACAACTTGACTAGAAGAAGGGATCGGTTGGTAGGACATGTTCTGAGGCATCAAGGGATCACCAATTTAGTACTGGAGGGCAGCGTGTAGGGTAAAAATCGTAGAGGGAGACCAAGAGATGAATACACTGAGTAGATTCAGAAGGATGTAGGTTGCATTAGGTACTGGGAGATGATGAAGCTTGCACAGGATAGAGTAGCGTGGAGAGCTGCATCAAACCAGTCTCTGGACTGAAGACCACAACAACAACATATTTTATATTGTAATGTATAGTTATAATGTATAGTTTTGAAGTTTTTATATTGCTTAAATAAGGAAGTTTGTAACTAAATTGACTGATAGTACTGTTTCTGTTTACAAGAATCATTTCAATGCTCGGGAAATATGTGACGAAATAAAATCTTGCGGAGAGAGAGTGGAAGCAGTAAGTGTCGTGAGAACTGAAAGTAAACAAGCCTCCGAAAAGCTTGTTACACCTAACATACAAGCAACTGTTAACAGAAACCTCGAGCGAAAACTTAACAACTCAGCCCATAATGTGCTAAAAACGTTAAAATCTGTTAATAATGTAATACATAGAGACTGTGAAAAGAAAGAAGATCGTATAGTAGACTGCAAAACTTCAGAAGACTTGAGCACAACAAATAATGCTTTTACTGTACATATACTTGCCGACAGTCTCGGAAAAAGACTGGCAGAAACCCTATATAACTCAGGATGCAGTGTTACTAGCGTAATAAAACCTGATGCTCCACTTAAAGAGATCGTCGACAACTGCGAAAATCTGAGTATCAAGATAAAGAAAAATAATTGTGTTCTAATCCTAGGGGGCAGAGTAGACGTCCGCTGCAATGATGTATTATCAGCAAGACGAGCGCTAAGAGAGACGCTCGAAAAGCTCAAAAATGTACATGTGATGGTAACCAGCATTCCATACGATTTTTTAAAGAAATCTCGTGTTAACGAAGAAATAAAAAAAACTAACAGACTGCTTCACAAAATAACAAAGTGCTACCCAAATTCAACATTTGTCCAGCTAGATTTCAGAAAACAACATTTCATAAACAGTGGAGATCTCCTAAATAGAGCAGGACAACTGTATGTCTGTGCTCAAATTATGAAAACAATAAATAATTTCAATGATCAACACAAACTGCCTGGTATCCTCGCCATAGCAGTAACTGAGCAAATGGAAATTTGCAAGGAAACGTCTAAGATGAGAGAGATACCTAACATACCGGTACCAGTATCTGAAGGGGTGGTAGAATATGGGGTACCAGCAGAAATGTCAGGAACATTCAGCAGAGTTGAAGAGGAAACAATTTCTTCAGATGAGAAAGCCTACAAACCTAGTGTAAACTCATGTGCACCTGAAACCTCCAAGGATGAAGCTGTCAGCACATTTGACACACTTAATGCTTCATGCTCACTTGTAACTAAGACTGCAACCACACCAACAGCCAAGAACCATTCAATTAGATCCAGAAACTCATCAGCTGCTCTGCAGACATCTCAAAGGAAGAGCCTCAGGATAAGAAGAGCTGCTGTGCGTAGTGACTATTTTTTATGGGACCTTCGCAATTTGAAGAAGAAGAAAAGGCAGAATCTTTACAGTGTCAGCAACAAGAAAGTACAAAGGTAAATAGTGCAGCAAATCCACTACATGAAACTTTAACAGTTGTATACCAAAATGTGCAAGGACTAGAAAGTAAATTAGCTGAAATAGAAGTTCTATTAACTGACTATCTAAAAGACATTAACATACTATGCATAAGTGAGCACTGGATAAAAGAAATGCAAGCGTCTAGCATAATTATTCCAAATTTTGAAATGATTAGCAAATTTTGTAGAATCAACCATAAAGGGGGTGGGACATGTATTTATGTTAGGACAGGGGTAGAATCAAAAGAAATTAAATGTAAACTAAAATGCATAGAAAAAGATTTTGAATACAGTATATGTGAGCTAACCAAATTAAAAATTACTATTGTGTGTTTGTACCGATCACCACTGGGCAACTTTGCCATTTTTATGGAAAACCTTGAGGGACTGCTGAATGAACTTAAACAAAATGTAATTGTTCTTGGTGATTTTAATGTTAACTTTAAGAATGATTGTAGTAAACAACAGCAACTGTGCAATCTGTTTTTGTGTCATAATATGATGGCAACTGTAAATGAAGTTACCAGATGTGGAAATATGTCTGAAACTATAATAGATCAAGTATTTATAAACAAAGACAAGTGTGAATATAACACTGAAGTAATTGACACTGGTTTCTCAGATCACAAGGGTATCAAATTGAGTTTAGATGTCACATCTTACAAGGACCCTGTTATCAATAACAATTACAGAGAAAGGAGATTTATAAATGATGACAGCATAAGAATTTTTAATTACATTCTGGAAAATAACAACTGGGGTAGTGAATCAAGTGGTAATGTCAACAGAAAGTTTGACTCATTCCTTGAAAGCTACAAACACTGCTTCGATGTTGCCTTTCCTATAAAAAGAGTCAAAACTAAACATAAAACCAAAACATGGGTTACACAGGGGATTAGAAAGTCATCAGACACTCTCAGATAGTTAAATAAATCAGCCAGGAAGAATGTAGTACTGAAAGCACATGTGAAATGTTATAGAAGCCTGTACAAGAAAGTAATAATTGCAGCTAAGAAGCTTGATAATGATACCTATATTGAGAAAGGTAACAACAAAATGAAGTCAACTTGGGAGGTAATAAATAAAAATATAGGTAGACACAAAAGAAAAGATAACAGCTTTGTCATTAAAAGTGGGGGTAAAACTGTTAAGGACCCACTTCAGATTGCCAACATATTTAATGAACATTTCACAAATATAGCCATAAATTTAATTAAAACTAAATGCAATTCCAATAGCAAGGAAAAAATCCTCATGAATGACATGACAATGTTCCTTTATCCAGTAACTGATTCAGAGGTACTAAATGCTATAAATAAGTTAAAAAATAAAATGTCATGTGGGTGTGATGGGATTCCTGACAAAGTCATTAAGCAAAGTGCAAGAAACATAGCCTCGCATCTCACTGAAATTATAAATGAATCTTTTAAGACGGGTGTTTCCATCAAAACTTAAAATGTCTACTATAAAGCCACTTTACAAGAATGGTGATAAATATGATGTTAGTAACTTTAGGCCTTTATCAATGTTGTCAGGTTTCTCAAAAATAATAGAAAGGATAATGTATCAGAGACTATACAAATTTCTTATTAAGAATAGAATATTGGTTAATGCGCAAAATGGTTTCCGTAAAAAGAAATCAACTGAAACAGCTATCTTCAATTTTTTGCAACTTGTTCTAAATTCCATAAACAGAAAGGAATTAAATTGTGGATTGTTTTTAGACTTATCAAAGGCCTTTGATGTCATCGACCATAAGTTACTGCTTAGGAAGTTATATGCCTATGGGATACGTGGAGTTGCCCACAAATGGTTTGAATCATATCTGTCAGACAGGTATCAGAAGGTGGAGATAAGCCAGGCAGATAGGACATATTCATCAAGATTCGAGAGAGTTTTGTATGGAGTACCCCAGGGATCTGTATTAGGGCCATTACTGTTTTTAATATTTATCAATGACCTACCAAGTCAACTATCTGAAGCAGAGGCAGTACTGTTTGCTGATGATACAAGTTTGCTTGTTAAAGCAAATAGTGAAGCTGACTTACAGGAAAAAGTCACATTAGCAACAGACGAAGCAGACAGATGGTTTAATGAAAACAGACTCATTGTGAATGCCAAAAAAACAATGTGGATCAACTTCAGACATATTACAAATAAAATAAAAACTAACCTTACAGTAGAACTGGGTAAGTGTAAGATTGAACAAGCATCATACACTAAATTCTTGGGAGTATGGTTTGATGAACACTTAAGATGGGAAAAGCATGTAATATCATTGAACAAAAAATTAAGTCAAACATGTTATATACTTAGAATGCTTAAAAGCTCATGTAATATTAAAACAGTGTTATGTGTTTATTTCTCATTCATGCACAGTTTATTAAGATATGGCGTACAGTTCTGGGGGAACATCAGTCTAACAAAACACTCATTTAGACTACAAAAGAAGGCAGTCAGAATAATAAAAGGTATAGGATATAGAGACTCTTGTAGGCAAGCTTTCAAAGAACTAAAAATCATGACACTACCATCTTTATACATATATGAAAGCATTTGCTTCTTAAAAGAACACGAGGAATTTTCTACATTAAACAGAGAATTTCACAACTACGAAACAAGGAATAGGAATGATTTCCACAGAGAAATTCATAAAACAGCTATGTATCACAAAAGTGTACTATACCAACCCAAAATCCTCTACAGTGCTCTCCCCAAAGAACTAAAAATAATACCAAAACTGTACATATTTAAAAGAGAATTAAAAAACATGTTATTGAGCAATAGTTTTTACAGTATTGAAGAGTTTATGAATCGTTGACAATAAAAGCGCAGTTAATATTTCCCTGACATAATAAATATGTGTAATTGCTCACATTTAAATACTTGCTGTTTCTATGAAAGTGTGAAACAGTGTTAATGTAAGAATGTAAATAATCTTTGATGTGAGAATAACTTTTTTTTGTTTTTTTTGTTTTTGTACGTTGTTATCCTACTTGTATATTTTTATGTTAATGTTCTAAAAGTTCTATTAAAATTGTAATGTCTAAGTGACAAGTAAATTCAATTATAAATTTTCATGTATATGTATTTTAAATTGTAATGTTTATTGACAAGTCCTATGTCATTTCGATGATGTACTACAAGGACAAATTGAATTGAATTGAATTCATGAATTCACTCCAGACCAGTATGAAACCAACAGAGCTGGTGGACTGGTAAAACGCAAACCAAATGCTGTGCTGACCATTTTTGGTGATCACAAGCCACCGGTGGTACGTAAAGGTCCTGCTGAGAGGAAACCTGTTGGCCTACTAGAAAAACATACTGGAATGAAACTGGAAAATAGGTTCCCTACTTCAACAGATTTCTACATGTGGTATGCCGTCACTTGCTGCTGAATTACGACACTTTGAACATCTTGTGTGACTGCTAACAGTTCACATTTATTGTTTTCATCAGTAGGACACACAGAATTTCCCTTCAGAGCACTATTCTTGCCAACAGTGGACTTACTTGTAACGCAGAAGTTGTCGTAGGATCTAATTTGTCAATTGAGTACAATAAGCAAATACTTTTTAAAAGTTGTTCTAAATATGTAGCTTAGAGTTTCTTCTTTAGAAATTATATATCATACTCCCATTCTAACCATCAGTTGTGTACAGAAGCAGACTCAAACATTTCATTTATAACAGCTGTATATTTTTCAAACTGACATGTCCGGGGTCTGTTGACGGTGGGAACAAAATACTTTGTCACACGGTAATTTAGCTAATGGGACCACATCTCTGAAATCCTCTGCTATACCCTCAGGGCAGGACAGATAGTTTAATTTGTGGAAAGGTGCCAAAATGAATGGCTGTCAGTTGCACTCAAACATAGTACTTTATTCATTTGACAACATTACAAGAGTAAAGAAAACATTAAAAACAGACCAAGCCAAACATTTATTTTAGAAGTTAATTCCTGACTAAATGCGCCATTCAATCCCCTCAGGGGAAAGACAACTTTAATTTAAACTGAAGGCCAATAACTTAAAACTCAAAACAGGAATTTGAATTTAAAAGGCAGAAGGCCTTATCTTAAAGCATTTCTTAAAATCAGGCTGAAGGCCCAAACAATGTCACGCCTTAAGGGCAAACAACTTTAACTTAAAATGGGCGAGGAGCCATAGAGAAACAAAGAACAAGGACAAATAAGAAAAGACAGTACATCAAACAGCACTCACAAGTTTCCAAGGGCTGGCATGGAATTCAAACACTGACGCTCGCTTAGGGGAGATAGGCAGTCGGCCCAACAATTCTCAATCTGACGGCAACCCAACCGACAGACAGTCAATCGACCAAGTGTTAGGATAACTTACACTCCACACGACCAGCACACGACGAGGAGTTCAGTGGAACAACGCAGAAGGTATCGGCACCCACAACGAATTACACATTCAGCTGTCAAACTGCACACCGTGCTGGACAGCCACGACACGACGAGGAAAATGCACTGCCCGAATTAACGTCTACGGCCAGGGCAGGTAACTGGAACGTTAACGGCCACAATGCAGAAGATTCCGCTGGTGCACTTCGATTCAAAATAATCGAGTTAAGTTAAACTCCACAGTAGGATGGCTAGAATGTCGGCAGCTTCAAAACACACGCTGTTGCTCGTGGGAATCTCCCAACAACTCACAACGAAATTTGAGCATCACAATGTGAACAGTTGGGGCTGGCTGGTAAATTAAGTAAAGACTCAACTTTCGTGTCCGGGATCGGTGAGCCACGGACCTCGTAGCAACTGGAGCAGCCCCTCACAATGTGCACACCGCCAGTGGCCCTGGCCGAAACCACGCGCCACGGAGACTTCCTCGACGCTCCACGCCAACCGACCGACTGCTGCACATGGGCCAGTCAGAAGCTGTAAGCGCGGGGCCGAAGATATTAAGAGGGTGAGAATATTGGTACACGCTGCTGCTGCCACTTTGCGGAGAGAGGGGATAACACCACAATCTCAATAACGGCGGGAGACTAATCACAGAATAGCGACCGAGGTTTAACGCAAAGCATAACACGAGCCAGAAACGGCTCAATCTCTTACATACACAGTTCACTTGTTTTGGTATCTGATGGAAATAAAAACCAATGTCTTTTCTCATACCTTTCGGCTACATCGTTTCTACTGCTTGCCATTGGACACTGTGTATACCGTATTTTAATTTTCAGTTAAACATTATACCTATCTGAGAAAATAGATACTTTGATTTGTTACCACAGCTGTTTGAAGTTTACTTCAAAGCCTGTGGCTTTTCTGTACCATTTATGTTTTTAAAACTCTGCATACAGGGCTTTGGATTTGTTGGCAATATGTGGTACAACAGGTGCTAATACGTCTAATGTTGCGGTTAGGTTTGGTCGTGATTATTTAATCTTTTATTGTGAGTAATATTTATTTGCACTTAAACATAACTCGCACTACTACCCACATTGGTAAGTACCACTGGTCTCACAGCTCTTGTGATTCAAGTATTCGAGCCTCACGTGCTCCATTGCTATTGAAGTGTTGTATGGTGAAGCTGTGTTACATTCTATTGCAGTCAGATTTCTGTGGTGCCTAGCAAAGATCTTACAGATTTTTTGAAACACTATAGTAGTGTTTGTTGGGAATTAAATATAATTGGCCACCTACAATTTCAGTTTAGTATATGGCATTACTTTCCATTACAGCGTAGTAAGAGGACACCTGGAATATTACCACTCAGATTTTCATAATTTGCTTCTGTCCTTCGAAACTAAGTTTTGGCACCTTATGAATCTTCAAGTCGTATACCACAGCCTACTGAGAATCAATTACTGGCTACTTAAAAACATAGTATTAAATGCTTTTTATTTTTGAAGATTGCAATATTGCGGATTTATGTTCCAGATGTTGGACAGCCTTCAAATGTGCCCAATGACATCAGTCCTGCAGAGAACTTGGACACAACAGAAGATGAGGTCAGCATCCTGAAGAACAACAGCACAACAGCTTCGGGCTGGAATTGAAGCTTTAAAGAGAAAACCCGTCCTCTCTCAGAAAAGGGAGAGAGGAGTGTGTTCAGGAAAAGACAACCTCCTCGCCAGTGTGCACGGTTTATTCGGTGCAGAACAGTTTGCAGTATGAACAAAGGGGACACGTAAAGGTAGCAAATGGTCACTGGAAACACTGCAGAAAGGGCTAAATATTAGACTAGCTTGTGGTAGTATGGGGTACAAAGTCCTGCTGGAAAATAAATTTCCATTTCCTTCAGACAGAACCCTGAGAAGTTCACTACTGAATGTAAAATTTAGACCTGGTGTGCTGAAGGAGCTAATGAGTTCCCTGAAAGTCGACCTTGCCCTCATGTTACCGGCGGAGAAGCATCGTGCTCCCATTCGAATACGATTGAAGCAATGGCTGCTTCATTGGTAATGATATGACACACCTCCATCAAATCTTGCCCTTCCAACTACTATAGCTTCTCATGTATTAGTTCTTATGCTGGGTGGTATCACCTCAAGATGGAAATAAATCATAGGTTACCATTACCTCAGATGTTAGGTCACACAGTGCTTAGAGCCATTTTACCATTACACGTGGTCATATTTTTTCCAGTTCTCATGTCAAAGACATCATTATAAACATTATTAGAGAATCTCGGGCACTCAAAAAATGTTGACTGCATCGTGTCAGATACGGCAGGGCAAAATCGAGCTGAGTGGCGAGAATTTGGAATTGTTGTCGAGAGGTTTTCAAAATTAGTTTCTACCAGTATCCTTTTTTTTTTGAATTGTTGAATTGGAAGATCCCTGATATCTTGTGGTATGGCATTAAAAAATTTTATGGACTTGTAACTCTAAAAAAAATACAAAAGTGCTTCTTATACAAGTCCATAAAAATTTTTAATGCCATACCCCAACATATCAGGGATATTCCAATTCAACAATTAAAAAAAAAAGTAAAAGAATTTCTTCTTGAGCTCAACATTTATGAAACTGATGAATTTGTAAGGGAGGCAAAGAATAGGGTATGACTACACTTTGTGGTCAGTTTTTATATGCTTCTATATAAGAGTAAGTTTGTCATTGGCTAAATTTACTGTGCAATATCAATTTGTACCAGAAGTTTCTCTGTTTTGTATTTGTGTGAAGGTACCATAATTATTTGTGTAACATTTATATTGTGTAATATTTTTCTTGTTTTTGTAATTATCTGTGTAACATTTATACTGTGTAATATTGACTTTTGTAATGCCTCAGATGATTTCTAAGGTCTCTACAACAATAAAAATCAATCAATGATAATAGGAAACTAATTTTCCTCGCAGATACACCACACATTTTGAAAAACATGAGGAACCACTTATTCAATGGGCAATGAGTCTTCCTTTGACAAAATGTTGTCGAGGAACGTGATCTGCCTCGTAATGAGGTACAAATAAATCGTGTAGAATAGTTGCTTGAGGTGGACAGTGGTTTAAGTCTTTAACTGGCACCACAACTGTGTGAGAAGCGTTTGATTCCAAACCATTACGAGAAATGAAAGTTGGCTCGTCTACTGCCCTAATTAACAGCCAGACTGCAGCAGCCAGTGAGTATGGTGTCAAGACAGAGAAACTGCAGAAAAATACTTTAACCACAGCACGGTTTCTGAAGCACGTTCATAAGTGGTTGTGCCTCGTAACATACAGAGCTTTAAGTATGATTCCGAGTCGTTCTGATGAACAAACATACAGTGAGGCTCTCTGTCATTTTTACGACACTCTGTGATTATTTCAAAACTTGAAAATTGTGCTGAAGGGTGCCTGGTGTAGTTTTGACAAAAATGGCTCTGAGCACTATGGGACGTAACTTCTGAGGTCATCAGTCACCTAGAACTTAGAACTACTTAAACCTAACTAACCTAAGGACATCACACACATCCGTGCCCGAGGCAGGATTCGAAACTGCGACCGTGGCGGTCGCGCAGTTCCAGACCCCAGCGCCTAGAACCGCTCGGCCACCCCGGCTGGTGTAGTTTTGACAGATGGAGGTATTTTGGAGTAGCAGGACACATTCCTGAATGAGAAGAAATTTAAATTTCTGCTGACAAGTAGATTTATGCAAGATGGCTCAGAAAATCTGTTTTCAATTGTCCGCTACAAACATCCAGTACCAACACCACGAGAATAGAAATCAGCACTGAGGGTTATTACTCTTTCTCAGTTCTTTAATATTGCCACTGATAATTATGAAAATGAAGGCAGTAGTTTGTAGGCAGAACTACTGGGGGAATCTGTAAGTGAAGATGATAAGTGTGGTGAGGAAGTTGGTGAGCCACTTTGTAACATGGTGTGTGATGAAGAGCAGCAGTCTCAATACTATTTGTGTGGCCACACTGTCAGGCAGGTTATGAAGCGTCACGCACTTTGCAAATTTTTCGAGGAGCGCCTAATAGCGTGCAAAGAAAATCTCTGTACGTGTATGAACGTGCTTTTACATCTGAAGTCCTTCACAGATACCTCACTTATTGAGCCATCAAGTGAGGTTTTCAGTGTGTTGCAAAAGGCAGAGATGTGTTTGAGAAGCAACAAGAAGAAATTACTCACAGGTGAATTGTTGCTCTGTGATGTAGCCACTGCCGTGCCTGCATCAGTGAAGGAGAAAGTAGTTTTCCCAGCCTGCCACAGTGTACAGGAGAAAATAATTCAGTTTCCTGGCAACAAGAATTCATCTGGTTCCAAGGGAGGGAAATAAAAGATATCAGGGTGTAGTGACACAAGGCAGTAGAAGCAGGCCATGACAAAGTTATTGCAGAAACTGTGAGTTCCAAAATCACTCTTTAGTAAATGATTTGAAAAATTGACATTTAAACTTCTTTTGGTTGCCTTATTCTTTTCAAATGGTCTCATTTTTGTTTTAATTACAGTGATTTTTATAAATTGTTGTTCTATGTTTCTTTCCGAGTCTTGAGTGTATAATATTTGCAAGCATTGTATAATATTTGCAATCTCGTATAATATTTGCAAGTAAACTATGTCCCTCTCCAGAGTTCAGAATGATGCATATATAAATAAAAACTTCATCCATCGACGTGTGTGTATTTTACTTTTGTGCTTTGCCACCACCTTTGTTTCTTCTTTGTGCTTCATTTGCGTTCTTCATTTTTTCTCTGGATTTTAATAGCTTTTTATACATATGATGTACCTACATTTTATATAATATTGTAGAGAGGAAAAACAGCATACATTTTTCCAGGAAGAACATTAGCTTGTACTCTATACCCTTTTCTAGCTCAGAATGAAATAGCACATATGCAAAATCTGCTGAAGAATACTTGTTTCCAAACAAGGTAAAATGTAAAGGTCATTTCAAGTAAATGTCATGCACAGTTTGTATTGTAACTGCTATTTTTATTTATCTTCATAATCTAGCAATTTATGTAGAAAACCATGAAAATCTAATGGAAATGCAGTCAACTGGGGTAACTTGGAACCACTTTAGACCATTTTTTGAAAATACTGCCCACAAAATATGTTACTTGTTGCAACACGTGTTGTAGTTAAAGTTACTGAGTGCTTTTGATAGTAAAAATATAAACAAACTGACCTTTTGCTGTAATATTTTAATATTTATTCTGATAAAGTTACAGTGCCATTCTGGCTAAGTTTAGGTCAGTTGTGGACAACGCATTATTTTACTTACATAAAATGCTCTGGGTAATTTTAAGTCATTCCCAGAGTACATCAGTGGTTAATAAGAAGCCTAAATAAATTGTTCTATTTCAGTAATGCAGGTTTACATTGAAATTTAAAGATATCTATATAGGCCTGTTATTAACAGTTATTAAGCTAATGGGGTATAAATGTAAAATAACACATTCCTTCAGGATGTTTTTAATGACACATATTACAAATAATAGTGCACACATTGTCTTCAAAGTAGAACAACACTTTCAGTAATACCATGTATTAAATACATTCCGTCAAACATTTTCAGAGATTGAGTGTAGATGTTCACTGCTATTATGGACCATGCCCCTTTCTGTTAACAGGTATTGGGCGAGATTCAGCTTTTCTATTAATACACTGTCTTTACAGTACAACACTCCATGTTAGCTCTCAAGCCAAAACCTATTACTTTTTTACTTTCTTAGTCCTGCAATTGCAACTTATTTTAAATGTGATATACTTGCCTTAAATATCTGCTGCAGTGACTTCTCCAGCTTATGATTTACCTTCATACAGTCTAATGACAAATCATTTATTTGGAAGCTACATTCAAAGATAAATGTAAATATAACGAACAAATCTATCAGCAAGCCTAGAACCATGTTCCCTTATTGGTAGTGACAGAAATGACGTTTATAAGTTCCCTGTGAGACTGCTATTTACACCTAATTCGGCTAATTTCATGCTACTATCAGGAGCATCTCCAGGCTCATTATTTTAATTTCAATGTCTGAAGACTGCAGCTTGAGTTTTTATACATTTTCTTGGTTTTGGGTTTATCTTTATCCCAATGGGAAAGATTGCAGGAACTCGACTTAACCATTCAGTTAATTTTAGTCATTTCTGGCCTTTTGTCTTCTTTTACATTTCTGTTACTTGTTTTCCAATCCATTTGGATTTAATCATTTGTTTCATTTATATATTTATTGAAATCAAGTTTGATGTTAATAGGCTATTGTATGACACACCCAATACTCTCAGCTGGATTTTCAGCTGGAGTCCATGGGCAAAGAATAAATAAATAAAAAAAATAAAAAAAATTGAACAGCAAAGGAAAGTCAGAAGAGGTAATAGGATGGTTTAATAATAATTTAAAAACAAAATAGAAGTCTTAGAGACAAAACTGCCTCTGCTAGCAGATAAAACAAAAATAGTGAGTGGGACCGTACAAAGTTGTAATGAGTGGTAAAAATTTGACCTGATTGACTGTAGATTATTGTTTAAACGTAGATTTAGGATGCTCACAGCAATAAATTGTACTTTCTTCAACACAATATAAAGTAAAAAAAAAAGAAATTATGCAAGATGCAAGTACAACCTTACATTCAGTGAACATTAACGTTACTGGGAGACTATTATTTGTGGTGCAGCGTTGCCGAAGATCTGTAGTATACTAAGAAGAGTAGAGTTGTTACTGTTTCCTACAGCCAACTTTTAATCATAGGACTAGTTTTATTTGAACACATTTTAAACATATTGTATTCTCTGATACTTTCGTAATCATTCTCCTAATGCCATGAAGAATATGCAGAAAATATTTTGTGAGGCAGGCATGCGTAATATGCAATGCTTTATTTCGTATAACAAAAGAGACATTGGGCGAATTTTCGTACTACGGAGTAGCAGGAACAAGAAGTAAGTTGATATAGAGCTTTAAATTAGCGATTGATTTTACCCTGCACTTGCGACCTAATATTGGTTCCCTTTTGTCCCGACTATTGGATAGGACCAATTTAACGCTAATTACGAAAACATGTGTTACAACTCAATACCGGATCACGAACTGCGAAATCTGCATTCGCTATTAATAAAGAATAGCAGGCAAAAGAAGCTGTTATGCTCACCACAACAAATGCTTTTCGACTCATTTAGCTTTAATTTGTTGAGATTTTTTGACGCAAAATATCCGACATGTTCCGTTTGAAGCCACTGATCAGTTTTAGCACTACATTAGAGAGCTAAGTGTACTTCTTTAATAAACACTGCAGCAGTCAATGTATCACCAGGCAGCCGTACTTTCCCTATACGGAGATTCAAGCTCTGAGGCTCGCGCCTACCATCTGTCGGTGGCAGTCTGTGCTACGCGGGTCCGCCTACTCTGCTGCTCTCTCGCGTCAATCCTGTACACTACGTGCAGCTGGACGGGTTCGAATCTCCGCCATTACACCTCCTGCCGTCTTCTGCTTGCTTGGATTTTCCAAGTATCCATTTTGTTTCCCATTTTTCATTAGAGTTGTCCATTTTCTCTTTACTATATGATACACTTATTTCAATTCGTTTAAATTTCACAACTCATACACGTATCTTTAGGACTGTTACCAAAAGTACTCTGTGAATAATTTGTCACCGTTTACAATAGTCTTTATTTCTGTTTTTTTTTAAGGGATTTCGATTCTGTATAATATGGCCTGCACTCACAATTACATTTCTGTTCATGTATTGTTGTAAAGATGTTATTTGTAGTGTTAATAAATAAATAAATTACAAAAAAATCGCGACCTTCTGGCTCACAATTTTTGCAAGTCGCGATGGCGTTCACGCTAACCTGAAAAAAAAAAAAAAAAAAAAAAAATGCTGAGCGCAACGAACAGTCTGACGCCCTAGGCGAACGAAAAAATTGTCATAACAATAATGGAGAGAGGGAAGACTAATCCCGACCCAGATGGTACCAAAGCACATTTGTTGGCATTTAATTCGAGAGTTCCACTGGGTAAGACGAAACGTGGGAAGAATATTTACGTGAAGCATCCTCCTTTGACTGAAGTCAATTCACCACTAACGATTAAATTAAATTAAAGAGCTCCGATAACAATATCAGAGCCGTCCAAAAATTGAACTCTTTTTAAGGCTTCAACGTTTTGCGATTACACATGCGCAAGTTACCGTATTTAGAGCACACTTCACCAAGAAACTTTGTGGGTATGAAGTATATTGTTCACAGATAATAAAAATACGTGGGTGCTTATTGCTATTTTGTTAGCAAACTACAAATAAGCAAGTGATATACCTCCAAAAGTGTATGTTAATTCGAATGTTTTCGTGTTAAACTTGTCGATTCGAAGTAAAATATGTAGCGCTTCAATACTGTAGTGTTGTACGGTGTTGCCAACAGATGTCAGCCAAAGACGCTGCCTCAGATAATGTGGTGATCCTTTCAGCCCCGTCTCTTATCGCCGTCTACGGTTCGTGATTGGCCGAAAACGAGTTGTTGGCGGCGTACGGTTTTAGGTTCGTTTAAGGGGCTACGGAACGCCCTATACTTGCAATGTTAAAATAACGCTTATAAATTACATCTATCCCCACAAAGTATTTGAGGTAGGAAGTTGAACTTTTTACAGATTATTTATTGGCATATGGGCTACAACTTAACACAGGGATTTTACAAAATTTTAGTTCAGTTATTAAAGATGATTTTTTTTTTCAATTGTAATGAAAATTCACAACATTTTTTTGCAATTTTTTATTTATATATTCAAAAATATACAGTTTTTTGGAAAAAGGCTGTGTTAAATTATGAAGAAGGTACTGTGTAACATTTACTGAAAGTTGGAAACAAATATGTTTGGAAGATCCTTAGAAAACATGTAATTAGTATGAGAAAATAAAAGTTTTGGGAATCGAGCGACAAAGATTGGATTAACTTTTTAGTGCATTCCAGGTCCATGGGATGGATTATCTTCATCCTCTGCAAACTCCTCCTCCAGCTTCCTCTTGTTCCTCCTCCTGTTTACTCTTGCTTGTATTTCTAGACTCTTTACAGCCCTGTCTGCAGCCCGAAGGCGTTCCTTGTCTAAAGCAAGCATCGATCGTTGTTGTGTTCGTAGATTTTGCTACCATTTTCTTCAGTTGCAGTTACTGCAACACTGTTCCAAAAGGTGGTCATGTATGAACACTTATCACATTTCAGTTGTATTTCACTAGCAAGTCCTACGTGCTTTATTATGGAGAGTTCCAGACCAACTTCACTACAATGAATACATCTTACACAGTTTGAAAAAATTCCTTTGAGAACCGACATATCAAATATTTCATTCACATCCGATTCGCCCATAAAACATTCATAGTTTTCACTCATTGAACCAAGCTTCTTCAGTGAAGTATTTTCTTTCCTACTTTGCTATGGGCAGGTGTACTTGAGAGGTTAGGTTCACTCTCTTGGTTATCGTCTTTATTGTTTACAGTAATAACACATACCTTTGGCTTTCCAACATTTCTCCTTTTCTTAAAAGCTTTCAGAGGATTTCTAATAACTTTACTTTTACTCATTATTATACTTCAACAAAACAGAGACTCAAGAAACAGAATTAATTACGAATATTTTCGAGATAACGACAGAGTAAATAAACATGAATGATGAAACAATCAACAATCACACCAGCGATATATATTGAACCATCACAGGTTAGCCACAACACATACTTTATCTCACATCACTAAAATGTACCTGATGAACAAGGACGTTAATAATAACACCATTTGACAGCAGTTTAACAGCGCCACAGTGGGTCACGCTCATGTAGAACACATTTCAAAAAAAATTTAAAAATAGTTGTAGTCTTCGGAATTGAATAAATTATATATCTATTAAAAGGTAATAGTCTGCAGATTCAGAAAACGCAAAAAAGTACAAATTGAACTTTTCATGATTTTGAGCCTTTCCGGAGCCCCTTAAGCAGTCGCCGGCGGTTCCACGCGATTGCGCAGAGCTGAGGTGAAATTTACAGAATGCTATTCCTTGGCAAAATACGGACTGGCAGCACACGTTTTTTTTTTTACCATTGTAGCTCCTCACATGGCTTTATATTGATACCCATAGAGGGGGATCCATCCCCCTTCCCTCCTCTTTCCACCCCACCTCACCACTCTTTGCCCCCTTCTCTACCCCGCGTCCTTTTACATTTCCCTCCTCTGCCTCCTCTCGTTCCCTCTCGGGTCTGCCGTTCTCCCCCTTTATTAGTCCTCTCCCTCCCTGGTTCCCCCCCCCCTCCTTTTCGTTTTTTTTTCCTCTCCTCCCTCCTTGTTTTTCCCCCTCCTGAAGGTCCCCCCCCCCATCTGCTTTTGGCTCGGGAGTGTCGTCTTTGTGCTGCCACTTGCGTGCAGTGCTCTACAGTGCGTGTTTTACAGTGCGTTTTCCGTGTTGTGTTTTTTTTTTTTGGATTTGTTGCGAATGGCCATCATACTGTCGCTGGGTGTGCCTTTTATCTCTTGCGAACAGAAACCAGACTGTTGCCATGTTTTTTAATTGTGTGTCTACTATGTTACTTGTCTGATTCCTGTGTATTTTATCTACATTACCAACCCCTTTTGCTTTCTGTTTTAACTTTCCGCAATTTTACGCCATTTTACTCTTTAAATCACCATTTTATCGCCTGTTTTTCCTTGTTTCTTTCTTCTTCCTTTATTTTAAAAAAGTCTGTAGGCTGTAGAGCAGCGTAGTAAGCTGCTGCAGCCCGCCCCCTTTGGGGGGAATTGAAAATCAATAAAGAAAAAAAAAAGGGGGGATCCACTACGCGCTGGTCATAGGTGCCTTGTGTTCTTTTAATTGTCCCAGTGTGTGGTTTTTTGTGTGCGCTATTCTTTTACGGTTTTTATCTCCATTTTACAGTCGCCCCTTTTTTGTCTATTGTCTTCCATGATGTTCCCCCTTTTTTATATCTATGTTCACCGTATTTTTTCTCCTTTGTTTTTTTAAATGTCTTCTATTGTTTGTTCTATGTCTTTCGGCTGAAGAGCAGCGCATATGATGCTGCCAGCCCACCCCGATGGGGAACTGAAATACAATGAAGGGGGGAGGGGGGGGACATAGCGTAGTCAGGTGAATTTCTGTCATGAAAATGATCTAAAAGTCGGTATTGTGCAGGTTTATTAACACGGCAGTAACTGGAACCGTTTATGACTACTTACAAGTCGTCATTTATCTTCGAAGATATCAATAATACTCTCATATGCCAACGTCTAGCCCCCTCCACGCCAATCTCCTTATTACATTTTTAATTTTTGCTAGAAATTCGTAATCCTTCCTACTAGCTTTCTGTAGCGTTGCATATTCGTGAAGCTGATGGGAATTGCTACGTAACAGTACTACACAGTAAGAATTTTTTAAAAAAGACAACCTATCTTGAAGCTAACATATCCTGAACAGTAGATTAGGCGATGAGTAGGAAGAAGAAACCCTTAATGTTCGGACACAGAATTAATAGTGCCCTGCTTGACACAGTCGTTGACATATCTGGGCATAAGATGGTATGGAATGGAAGGAGCATGTGTGAACTGTAGGTGGGAAGGCGAATCGACAACTTTGGTTAACAGGGAGAATTTTAGGAAAATGTGGTTCATCTGTAAAGGAGACCAGTTCTCGAGTACTGTTCGTGTGTTTGGGATCCGTACAAGGTCAGATTAAAGGAAGACTTCTAACCAACTCGGAGGCGGGTTGCTAGATTTGTTACCGGTGTGTTCGAACGACGTGCAAGTGTTGTGCAGATGCTTCAGGAAAGTAAACAGGAATAATTGGAGGGAAGGCGATGTTCTTTTTGAGAGCACCGTTGAGAAAATTTAAGTACCGGCACTTGAGACTGACTGCCGAAAGATTCTAGTTCTGCCCACATACATTTCCTATAAGGAGCACGAGGATAAGATTAGAGACAATAGGGCTCGTACAGAGGCATATAGACAGCCGCTTTTCCTTCATTCCATTTGTGAGTGGGACAGGGAAGGACATGGCTAGTAGTGGTACAGGGTACCCCCTGCTACACAGTCTACAGCAGCTTTCGGAGTATGTACATAAACGTAGACGTAGAGTCTTTGACAAGGCAATAAAACACGGGAAGTGACGTTGTTCACAGGAGTTACCACATCCCGTAGAAGGCGTCGTGAGTATTATCTTTGAAGACGAAATTTTTGGCGGGCAGAAAGATCAATGTTTGTTATTGTTCTCGTCGAGATAAGTTGATGCAGCATTAAACTGTAGTAGTAACACAGCAACAGGCTTTGTACTGTACCGATTTCTAAGAGACGAAAAACGCAACGCAAAATTGTTGGAGAGAGAATAAGAAATGTTACATACATTCACATTCTGGGAGGCACATACACTACTGGCCATTAAAATTGCTGCACCAAGAAGAAATGCAGATGATAAACGAGCATTCATTGGACAAATATATTATACTAGAACTGACATGTGATTACATTTTCTCCCATAGTGCTCAGAGCCATTTTTTGATTACATTTTCAAGCAATTAGGGTGCATACATCCTGAGAAATCAG
Source organism: Schistocerca nitens (assembly GCF_023898315.1). Taxonomy (NCBI): domain Eukaryota; kingdom Metazoa; phylum Arthropoda; class Insecta; order Orthoptera; family Acrididae; genus Schistocerca; species Schistocerca nitens. The sequence continues at coordinate 592,352 of NW_026045998.1, read as the reverse complement.
TACCCTGAACAACCACCTCTGGCCGTAATAACGCCTGGGCATTGAGTCAAACACAGCTCGGATGCCGTGTACAGCTACAGCTGCCCATGCAGCTTCAACAGTATATCACAGTTTATCAAGAGTAGTGACTGGCGTATTGTGACGAGCCAGTTGCTCGGTCGCCACTGAACAGATGTTTTCAATTGGTGAGAGACCTGGAGAATGTGCTGGCCAGGGCAGCAGTCAAACATTTTCTGTATCCAGAAAGGCCCGTAGCAACTCCCTTTCCAACTGGAAAAACAGGTTGCCCAGAACTGCAATACTAAATGCTATACTATACAGAGTGCTCATTGACACTTGAAGTGTTTCTTTCCATTTAGTGAAGTAAACAAATCATATGAGGAATGAGTCCATTTTGTAAATATTTATATTCTTCATATACAAGATATGCAGGATTTGGCATAGTTGTACAAACACAGTAAAACATTATTAAATTTTTACAATTCGTCTTTTGAAATACAGTTTTCTATTGATACTTTATGCTACCTTATTTGTTGGATGTTACAGCATGTTTTAGGCAATTATTGGCATTTACGCCATTAATTGTGATGCACCCTGTGTAGGCGTTGCCGATCGCAACGCCGTATTCCGCCAGTTTATACAGGGTGTCCGAAAAGTCTTTCCCTGATTGCATAAATTGATAACTCAGGCTAGAAGAAAGATACAAATATGAAACTGGTGTCTAATTGTTTACAAACTATCAAAGTTTTTTTTCACACATCAGTAAACTTCCACTTCCATTGTTGCCCAGTGACAGTACACGTCGATATGACTTTGCAATCGAAATGCTATCACGTATTGAGGACGATGACGGTTATCTCAGACGAATTGCCTTTTGCGACGAAGCGACCTTTTTTGTCAGTGGAGTAGTGAATCGCCATAATGTGCGCATTTGGGGTTCACAGCCCCCTGGCGAGGCCACGGAGTGCAGCAGAGGCAGTCCAGAGGTGAATGTTTGGGTGCGCGCTATTGCACGATCGAATTATCTGGCCATTCTTCTTCGCTGAGGCTACCGTCACATCTGCAGTGTATCTGGAGGTGTTGCAACTGTACGTTGTTCCTCAGCTGCTTCAGTACCACCCCGATGTCTCGTTTCAGCAAGACGGTACACCGCCTCATTGGCGTTTGGACGTCCGTGCCTATTTCAATATGACCTTTCCCGGGCGACGGATTCGTCGTGATGGGCCAACGGTTTGGCCTTCACGCTCTCCTGACATAACCCCATTAGACTTCTTCATATGGGGGTTATGTCAAGGATGAGGTCTACCGAACACGTGTACCAGATCTCGAAACCCTGCGGAAACGGATAACCACAGTCGTCGAATCGATCCCTCCAGTGATGTTGGCTAGTGTGTGGACGGAAATCGAATATCGCCTAGATGTGGTACGTGCTACCGAGGGTGCTCATGTAGAAGTTTACTGATGTGTGAAAAAAACTTTGTAAACAATTAGACACCAGTTTCATATTTGTATCTTAACTTCTAGCCTGAGTTATCAATTTATGTAATCAGGGAAAGACTTTTCGGACACCCTGTAACTGTTTTCCATCCTGGATTATCCATTGTTCGATTTCAATTTTGAGAGTTCTTTCACACTGCGGTACATTTTTGATTAGCCAGAAAGAATCCTTGTGATGAAATCATCTTGGGCATTCAGTGTAAAACTGCACGTGAAGAAGTATGTACAACATAGAACTCATGAAATAGCACTGACAGTTGCCAACACTAGTTCACAACTTGGGCAGCCCTAGGTACTGAGAAGGATACAGGCAGCGCATTATAAAACAGTCAGATTTTTGTGATGGTTGAGAGCTGGGACCATTTGCGAGAAGTATATCATTACGTAACATTGCTAGGATGACCATTTCACAAACAAATATTTATCAAGTGATAAGATTTCAATGGTACCCCTTCATATTTCCAGTGGATAATTTCAATTAAGTAAAATGGGTAAGGTAATCAATAAGAAATAAATTCTGTAAGGATATACTTTTATTGACTCAGTAAAATTCTTCTAACTATTAAAGACATTTGAATAAAACAAATGTGGAAATAAGTTGTGAGTGAACTCCTGTCAGATATATCTAATTCAAAATAGTCAATCAACTGGTTTTCAGTGCTTACTAAATCAAATATTAAACCCTGAACACTTCAAGAAACAAAAACATTTTTCTCACTGAATCCAAAATTTAAATTTTTCTCAAAAGCTTTGAAACAAATAAGACAGTTTGGTATGATTACTGTTTCAGGGAGCCAAGTGCCTTAGTTTGTGAAACACATATAATAGCGTGCGAATATAATAGAGGAAAACATTCCACATTTCTCCCATATATATCTAAAAACAAAGATGATGTGACTTACCGAACGAAAGTGCTGGCAGGTTGATACACACACAAACAAACGCAAATATACACACGAAATTCTAGCTTTCGCAACCAACGGTTGCCTCGTCAGGAAAGAGGGAAGGAGAGGGAAAGACAAAAGGATGTGGGTTTTAAGGGAGAGGGTAAGGCCAAGGTAAGTCTTTCCGCTCCCGGGATTGGAATGGAATGGAAAATATATATATATATATATATATATATATATATATATATAGTTATAATAGAGGGAAACATTCCACGTAGGAAAAATGTATCTTAAAACAAAGATGATGTGACTTACCAAATGAAAGTGCTGGCAGGTCGACAGGCACACAAACGAACACAAACATACACACAAAATTCAAGCTTTCGCAACAAACTGTTGCCTCATCAGGAAAGAGGGAAGAGAGGGAAAGACGAAAGGATGTGGGTTTTAAGGGAGAGGGTAAGGAGTCATTCCAATCCCGGGAGCGGAAAGACTTACCTTAGGGGGAAAAAAGGACGGGTATACACTCGCACACACACACATATCCATCCACACATATCCAGACACAAGCAGACATATTTAAAGACAAAGAGTTTGGGCAGAGATGTCAGTCGAGGCGGAAGTGCAGAGGCAAAGTTGATGTTGAATGACAGGTGAGGTATGAGTGGCGGCAACTTGAAATTAGCGGAGATTGAGGCCTGGTGGATAACGGGAAGAGAGGATATGTTGAAGAGCAAGTTCCCATCTCCGGAGTTCGGATAGGTTGGTGTTAGTGGGAAGTATCCAGATAACCCGGACGGTGTAACACTGTGCCAAGATGTGCTGGCCGTGCACCAAGGCATGTTTAGCCACAGGGTGATCCTCATTACCAACAAACACTGTCTGCCTGTGTCCATTCATGCGAATGGACAGTTTGTTGCTGGTCATTCCCACATAGAATGCGTCACAGTGTAGGCAGGTCAGTTGGTAGATCACGTGGGTGATTTCACACGTGGCTCTGCCTTTGATCGTGTACACCTTCCGGGTTACAGGACTGGAGTAGGTGGTGGTGGGAGGGTGCATGGGACAGGTTTTACACCGGGGGCGGTTACAAGGGTAGGAGCCAGAGGGTAGGGAAGGTGGTTTGGGGATTTCATAGGGATGAACTAAGAGGTTACGAAGTTTAGGTGGACGGCGGAAAGACACTCTTGGTGGAGTGGGGAGGATTTAATGAAGGATGGATCTCATTTCGGGGCAGGATTTGAGGAAGTCGTATCCCTGCTGGAGAGCCACATTCAGAATCTGATCCAGTCCCAGAAAGTATCCTGTCACAAGTGGGGCACTTTTGCGGTTCTTCTGTGGGAGGTTCTGGGTTTGAGAGGATGAGGAAGTGGCTCTGGTTATTTGCTTCTGTACCAGGTCGGGAGGGTAGTTGCGGGATGCGAAAGCTGTTGTCAGGTTGTTGGTGTAATGGTTCAGGGATTCCGGACTGGAGCAGATTCGTTTGCCACGAAGACCTAGGCTGTAGGGAAGGGACCGTTTGATGTGGAATGGGTGGCAGCTGTTGTAATGGAGGTACTGTTGCTTGTTGGTGGGTTTGATCTGGACGGACGTGTGAAGCTGGCCATTGGACAGGTGGAGGTCAACATCAAGGAAAGTGGCATGGGATTTGGAGTAGGACCAGGTGAATCTGATGGAACCAAAGGAGTTGAGGTTGGAGAGGAAATTCTAGAGTTCTTCTTCACTGTGAGTCCAGATCATGAAGATGTCATCAATAAATCTGTACCAAATTTTGGGTTGGCAGGCTTGGGTAACCAAGGCGGCTTCCTCTAAGCGACCCATGAACAGGTTGGCGTACGAGGGGCCATCCTGGTACCCATGGCTGTTCCCTTTAATTGTTGGTATGTCTGGCCTTCAAAAGTGAAGAAGTTGTGGGTCAGGATGAAGCTGGTTAAGGTAATGAGGAAAGAGGTTTTAGGTAGGGTGGTAGGTGATCGGCGTGAAAGGAAATGCTCCATCGCAGCGAGGCCCTGGACGTGCGGAATATTTGTGTATAAGGAAGTGGCATCAATGGTTACAAGGATGGTTTCCGGGGGTAACAGATTGGGTAAGGATTCCAGGCGTTTGAGAAAGTGGTTGGTGTCTTTGATGAAGGATGGGAGACTGCATGTAATGGGTTGAAGGTGTTGATCTACGTAGGCAGAGATACGTTCTTGGGGGCTTGGTAACCAGCTACAATGGGGCGGCCGGGATGTTTGGGTTTGTGGATTTTAGGAAGAAGGTAGAAGGTAGGGGTGCGGGGTGTCGGTGGGGTCAGGAGGTTGATGGAGTCAGGTGAAATGTTTTGCAGGGGGCATAAGGTTCTGAGGATTCCTTGAAGCTCCGTCTGGACATCAGGAATGGGATTACCTTGGCAGGCTTTGTATGTGGTATTGTCCGAAAGCTGACGCAGTCCCTCAGCCACCTACTCCCGACGATCAAGTACCACGGTCGTGGAACCCTTGTCCGCCGGAAGAATGACGATGGACCGGTCAGCCTTCAGATCACGGATAGTCTGGGCTTCAGCAGTGGTGATGTTGGGAGTAGGATTAAGGTTTTTTAAGAAGGATTGAGAGGCAAGGCTGGAAGTCAGAAATTCCTGGAAGGTTTGGAAAGGGTGATTTTGAGGAAGAGGAGGTGGGTCCCGCTGTGACGGAGGACAGAACTGTTCCAGGCAGGGTTCAGTTTGGATAGTGTGTTGGGGAGGTGGATCATTAGGGGTAGGATTAGGATCATATTTCTTCGTGGCAAAGTGATACTTCCAGCAGAGAGTACGAGTGTAGGACAGTAAATCTTTGACGAGGGCTGTTTGGTTGAATCTGGGAGTGGGGCTGAAGGTGAGGCATTTGGATAGGACAGAGGTTTCGGATTGGGAGAGAGGTTTGGAGGAAAGGTTAACTACTGAATTACGGTGTTGTGGTACCAGATTGTGTTGATTGGAATTTTGAGGTTTTGGAGGGAGTGGAGCTGGAAGTGGGAGATTGAGTAGATGGGAGAGACTGGGTTTGTGTGCAATGAGAGGTGGTTGAGGTTTGCTGGAAAGGTTGTGAAGGGTGAGTGAGTTGCCTTTCTGGAGGTGGGAAACCAGGAGACTGGATAGTTTTTTGAGGTGAAGGGTGGCATGCTGTTCTAATTTACGGTTGGCCTGTAGGAGGATGCTCTGAATAGCCGGTGTGGATGTGGGAGAGGAAAGATTGAGGACTTATTTGATTACGTATTACCTCATACACAACTTACTCATTGTGTTATTGTGTTGTTAGCTCAGAATCTGAGAAATTTTCTCGAACAGTTCCTAAATGTTTTCTCACCTGGTTCACCGTTTGTGTAATATTACTACTGCTCACTTGGACATAAGACAACACAACTTACCACTGCGTTAGGTGAAGCAATAATTGAGAAATAGATACGGGCTTGCCATTATAAATGCCGACCGAACGGTAAAAGACAGTGTCGTTTACGGTTGGCGCACTTCGTACGTAGGTGTGCCTTTTCCAGGTTGAACGTGAAACTTCATTCATTATAGGAATATGTTTGGTGGAAGAGTAGCATAAAAAAGGACTAGGCTGATATGCAGTATGAGGAAATGCTGCCACGACTGGTTGTGCTAATATGACTGTCAGGTGGCTGACTTTCTTGTACTGTACCTGACAGGCTGGTGAAATTTTGAATGTCAATTTCTAAAAATTGTTCGAGCAGTATTTTCTACTGGAGGGATATTTGTCACATTTCTACAGACTAAGTCAGTGCAAAACTTCGACAAAATTAGTGACCTGTCGCACGCGTGCTTCCCGTGTCAGATCTAATGTAGTACACCACCCTCTGATGATTCTTTTCTGAAAATGTTGTAAAATAATTCTGTGTAACCTCAAAATCTCCTTCCCATTACTGGAACAAACTGTAAGCCTTACATACACATTGCACGCTAATCGTTGAAGTTTATATTACTCAGTCGGTGTAGTTACTGATTTTGTGATTATCTACTGTGGTAGTAAATTTCTGTGGAAAATAATAAATCCCAATTTTTGCCACAGTGCCGCAAAGGAGCGCGCTGCCGAGAAGTGGACGCGGGAAGCTGCAGAGCGCGAGAACGTGGCCGAACTTCTCGAGATCCTGGCGCGGGGAATAAATGTCGACAGCCGTTGTGAAAATGGCTTCACTGCACTGCACGGGACGGCAAAAGGTGGCAGCACCGTGGCCGTGAACTGACAGCCGGAGTCGGGTGCCGGTGTCGAAGTAAGGGACAACTGGCGGCAGACGCCCCAGGACACGGCAGGCAGTGCTGAAATGTTAGTCTCTGCTGCCGTCTCTGCCAGTCAGACAGCCACTGACATTCCTGACACGAGTGTCGTCACTAGATGTCTAAGGCCCTCTCGAATGTGGGTGATCTTTAACTTAGGTCCAGCAATTTTTAAACCGTGTGAACCATTTGTAACTCTGAGTACGGCTTAAGCACTCACCGCCGTAGGCTTCCTGCATCATTTGGTGCGTCTTTGTAAAGGCTTTCTCGAGATCCACTCAAAATTTACTGCAGACACGTTGCTCTTCTAACTCTTACCATTTCAAAATTCACAAACTGAATCACAATGTTCCATCAAAAAAACAAAACAATAACTAACAGGTATACGACTGTAAAACTTCCGGCAGCTACGTATTAAATACAGGCGTGTGCAGGGATGCCAATTGCATTTCGCTCCGACAAACCGTAGCTGTGAAATTACAAATTTTCTGGATTTTTTTGAACAGACCTCATATTTGCCATGGTAGACTAATTTTCAAAATGTGTAAAACTATAGCCTATGAAGAAAGCAGCCAGCAAGAAAATTGTTACTAAAATCGCAAAGGGCTATTTTCACGCAGTAGGCATACCGAAAGATATTTTTCTCATAATGGGAGGCAGTTCACATCAAAATTATGTAAAGAATTTTTTGAACACTACAGCATAAAATATCATTTGTACCTACCAAGTTGTAATCCAGCTGAGCAATACGTGAGAGAAATAAACCGTTTGTGTAGAACCTACTCAGCAAGGGTCATTCAAATCGGTTAGAATGTGACGTGTTAAATAGCTTACAAGATACCACAAAAGGATTCTCACCCTGTGAACTTTTGTATAACAAGAAACCTGTTTATCTCAGTGAACTCGCTGAATTCCCAGCATGCAGAAGCATTTCACTGAGAGATGATATTGTAAGAGAAACTATAAAACAGTATTATAGGAGAAAGCAGGGGCACACAATTTAAAATTGGAGATTTAGTTCTAGCAAAACGTTATATTAAATCTAAAGCAGCAAATAGTGAAATTAAGATATTTTTTTTGTATTTGCATTGGGCCTGTCGAAATTTTTGAATACAGGAATTCAGACTAGGCTGATGCTATTTACTCTCCAATTTGTTTATTCAAACATTATACCAATTTGAAATTTGTTTCAGGCACATTTGATAATTACATGCACCCTGTAGAGAATGGAAAAAGTACATTCAGGGAGATGCATACTCTTTATGCATTGTGTGTGGCAAGAGCAGGACTCTACCCATGTGACATTTTCTTCAACATAAACACAGTTTCTGATGTCACATTCCTCTATTCTTTTCTTTATAGCCTTTCTATACACAAACAGTTCACATCGCATACAAAACTTGCAATATACGATTTACATACACATATTTTGTCATGTACATACCTATTTGAAACTCCTAACATTCATTTCCCACCTATACTATCAGCCTACTTATTACACCAAACTCTGTATTCCTTTGGATGTAAACTGCTGGTATGCTGTTTGTGTCAAGAATGAAGAAAATTCCTGATGTATTTCCCTTTAGACATGAGAAAACTTACAATAAACCATTTATACTTACCGACCTAAGTGTCTGGTAAACAGTTTGCAACATCAATTGATCACATGCTTATATAAATTTACACTGGCCGCTTTGCTTATTGTCACTCATTATTTATTGTAAGTGTGGTTGTATGGATTCAACAGTACTTTGCTTATTCTTTACATTGTCTTTAGGAACCAACACTTGGCACTTTGCCTATTGTTAGTCAGTTTATGTGGTTAAATGAATTCAGTAATGTGCACCCCGATAGCCGAGTGATCGACGCAATGGAATGCTGTGCAAAGGGGCCTGTGTTTGATGGCCGGCTGGACTGGAGATTTTCTCTGTTCAGGGACTGGGGGTTGTGTTGTCCACACGATCATCATCATCATCATCATCATCATCATCTCATCCCCATCGACTTGCAAGTCGCCGAACTGGCATCGACCCGAAACACTTGCACCAGGCGACTGGTCTACACGATGGAGGGCCATAGCCACACAACATTTCATTTCAGTTCAGTAGCAATTTTCTTATTATTCACAAGCTTATGAGAACTTACCCATGTTGTTTAGTTTACATTCTTGGTTAGTCAGACCTACATTTCTCATTTGGGTAGCTTATATGAACCTACACTTGCTGTTTGTCCTAGTGTCCCTGTTAATTATGAACCTACTTGCAAAAACTTACATTTGTTACAGTGCAGGGATATTTACTTGAATGATATAAAATTGGGCTCAAGTGGAATGTTGATTACCTTTATGAATGGGCTTTTGCCACCTTCATTGCAACCCCCTATGGGTCCGGGGGTAAGAATAGGCCCAACGTATTCCTGCCCGTCGTAAGAGGCGACTAAAAGGAGTTTCACACGTTTGGGCCTTTATGTGATGGTCCCATGTAGGGTTTGATCTCCATTCTTCAAAATTTTCACGAAGAGCACAAGCCAATTGGGGAAGGGTGCCTTACACGGTGCATCGTGTCCATCATGCATTGAGATCTTTAGCCCACTTTCTCATTGTTGCATTGCAGTCCCACCCATTCTCCATCTCTTGTGCGAGTACACCTTGCAGGGTGTGTTTTCCACCATGAAATATGCAGTTTCACTTTCTGCATAGACGATGACCGTGGACTTCTTTGCACCTCATATCCAGCACGGTAGCCAGTCCGTTGTGGTGGGGCCACCATGTACCCTGTCGGCTGTAGCCCCCTGACCACACAGGGATCGCTCTACATCTACATTTATATTCCGCAAGCCGCCCAACGGTGTGTGGTGGAGGGCACTTTACGTGCCACTGTCATTACCTCCCTTTCCTGTTCCAGTCGCGTACGGTTCGCTGGAAGAGCGACTGCCGGAAAGCCTCTGTGCGCGCTCGAGTCACTCCAATTTTACATTCGTTATCTCTTCGGGAGGTATAAGTAGGGGGAAGCAACATACTCGATAGCTCATCCAGAAATGCACGCTCTAGAAACCTGGACAGCAAGCCACACCACGATGCAGAGCACCTCTCTTGCAGAGTCTGCCACTCGAGTTTGCTAAACATCTCCGTAGCGCTATCACGGTTACCAAATAGCCCTGTGACGAAACGCGCGCCTCTTCTTTGGATCTTCTCTATCTCCTCCGTCAACCCGACCTGGTACGGATCCCACACTGATGAGCAATACTCGAGTATAGGTCGAATGAGTGTTTTTTAAGCCACCTCCTTTGTTGAGGGACTACATTTTCTAAGGACTCTCCCAATGAATCTCAACCTGGCACCCGCCTTACCGACAATTAATTTTATACGATCATTCCACTTCAAATCGTTCGATACGCATACTCCCAGATATTTTACAGAAGTAACTGCTACCAGTGTTTGTTCCGCTATCATATATACAATAAAGGATCCTTCTTTCTATGTATTCGCAATACATTACATTTGTCTATGTTAAGGGTCAGTTGCCAATTCCTGCACCAAGTGCCTATCCGCTGCGGATCTTCCTGCATTTCGCTGCAATTTTCTATCGCTGCAGTTTCTCTGTTTACTACAGCATCATCCACGAAAAGCCACACGGAACTGGTGCCGTTAACTCCCCACGTGTGCCGAGGGGTAGATGCCCGTCTCCCCGGGGCATCGGGACTCCCGGCAGTGGCCGTCCTGCCAGGTGGCCCTCGCTGCGGCCGAGTGGCACCCGCAGGAAGTGCCTTCGGTCGGAGTAGGTGAGACGCAATGAAGTGTGGCACACGTTCTCTTGCTGGCGGCCAACCACCAGCAGTCTATAAGCATTTGAGGGCTCACTTTAATGCAAAGATGTATGACCCCAAATCGTTCGCCTCCCTGGCCACACCGTGGGAGGAATGAAAGGCTACGAATAACAGCGGGATGTATTCGCCCCGCTACCTCGTACGTTTGGGAGCTGACGGGGAATCTTTCGTGACGATAGAGCTTTAGTTTTTTGTCGAGCATTTAGAGGTACAAGTTTGAGGAGGTGGAGGGCTCGTCCAAAATGAGATCTCGGTCAGTCTCGATCGAAACGGCATTCTCTGCCCAGTGACCGAGCGAGGTGGCGCAGTGGTTATCACACTGGACCCACGCTCGGGAGGACGGCGGTTCAATCCCGCGTCCCGATTTAGGTTTTCCGTGATTTTCCTAAATCGCTCCCGGCAAATGCCAGGACGGTTCCTTTGAAAGGGCACGGCCGACTTCCTTCCCCGTCCTTCCCTAATCCGATGAGATCGGTGACCTCGCTGTTTGGTCTCTTCTCCCAAAGAACCCAACCCTCTGCCCAGCCACGGGCGTTACTAGATTGTGACATGCTGGGGGATGTATCTGTAACCGTCACGCCCCACAAGAGATTAAATACGGTCCAGGGTATCGTACTTCACAAGGACCTTCTTTTGCAGTCTGACAGTGAGCTGCGCGCCAATTTAGAGCGGCGAGGGGGACATTTTGTCGGGCGTGTCCACTGGCGTCTGAGGGATAATCGGGTTGCCACCGGTGCATTCGTCTTCTCAGGCGACGTATCACACTCGAAGGCCGAGGTGATGGTCTACTGCTATGATGTCAAGCCCCACAGCTTAGTACACACTATCAACACTGGGAATAAGAACAATGTACATAAAGATTTAAAATCACTTACTCTTGCCCACAAAGGAGTCCAGTATTCAGCAACGCATATTTTCAATAAGTTACCAGCACCCATTAAGAGTTTAGTTTCAGACGAGGCACAGTTTAAACATAATTTAAAAGAATTTTTGGTGGCCAACTCCTCCTGTTTCATCCATGAGTTTCTCAACAAGTGCAGTAGACCATTTTAATGAAAATTTATTATACTTTAATTTTTGATAATACTTGGTTGTAATGGCCAAGAAACTAGCAAATGTCTGAATGATAGATTTAATGAAAGCAGATGTAAGTATTAAACCTGCAAATATTAGAGGTTTAAATTTAATTCGTGTACATAATTTTACTGTTTATTGACTGAGGATCATTAAAATTAATGAAACTCAAGCTTTTCTAATTACATTTTTGTAATGTGTTTATCTGACATGTTCCCCACCTAGGAGGATTCCCTCTTTTATGGATCTACGGAATGAATAACTAATCTAATCTAATCCTATATCCCTCCCCCGATGCGGTGCTTTAAGTGCTGTAAGTTCGGTCATATGTCTTCCCTCTGTACTTCCAGCATCACGTGCCGAAATTGCGGACACCCGTCACGTCCCAAAACTCCACGTGCCTCGCCTCTCATCTGTGTCAAATGCAGAGAGCACCATTTGCCTTGCTTACCAGACTGCAGGATTCTCCAGAAAGAAAGGAAAATCGTGGAGTATAAGAACCTGGACTGACTGACCTACACTGAGGCTAGGAGAAAATTTGAATGCCCGCATCCCGTGCATACGATATCGTCTTACGCCGCCGCCACGACAGTTCCGGCACCGTCAGTTCCGCCAATCCCAGTAACCTCTCAGAGCCGGAAGACGCCACCCGCCCACTTGGTGGTGGGGGTCATTTGCCTCCCTGTTGCCCGTGCACCACCTACTTCGGGAACACTGCCCCCCAACCATCGGGGACGTCTGTCCCCACTTCTAAGCCGGAGAAGCGTAAGTCTTCTTTGGCTTCTCTTGCTAGGAAGGGGTCTTTCGAGTCACTCCTTTCCCACGTTTCTGCCAGTGGGAAAGATGACACCCGTCAGTGGCTGAAGACCCCAAAAGCAGGTGGTCGTAGTCGTCCTCAGTCCCGGAGACTGAGCCAGTGAAGTCCTCCCTGCCAGGGACACACAAGGAACAGAGAGAGAAATCTCAGAACAAAACCGCTAAGAGCGAGGAAATTGCAGTGCACCCACACCACCGCTACCTACAAGCTCTGCGGCTGAGGATGAGGTGGAGATTCTGGCGTCCGCTGAGGACCTAGATCTCGCCAGACCCTCAGACACGACGGATATAGACTGCTCGGGCAAAAAGTCAGTGGCAACAGGTGACTCTGAGGCGTAAACTACCTCATCGAATGTTCCGTGGCTTCCCAGTCTCACGATGATGTCACCCTCCAGCGGAATTGCGGCGGTTTCTTCCACCGCCTGCCTGAGCTACGGCAACCGTTAAGCTTTACACCTGCTATATGCATTGCCCTCCAGGAAGCCTGGTTCCTGGTAATACAGAACCCTGCCCTCCGCAGCTATAAGGTATATTACAGGAACTGTGCGACTATAATCGAGTGTCAGGTGAAGTTTGTGTTTATGTATGTAGTGAACCTGTACCCCTTCAAACCCCTCTTGAAGCTGTGGCTGTCAGAATAAGGTCAACACAGAAAATAACTGTCTGTAATGTGTATCTTCCTCCAGATGGTACAATACCCCTGAATGTATTAGCTGCACTGATTGATCGACTCCCTAAACCTTTCCTACTTTTTGGAGATTTTAACACCCATAACCCCTCGTGGGGTGGCACCGTGCTTACTGGCCGAGACAGAGATGTCGAAACTCTTGTGTCTCAATTCGACATCTGCCTCTTAAATACCGGTCCGCCACACGTTTCAGTGTGGCTCGTGGTAGTTACTCGGTCATTGATTTATCAGTTTCCAGCCCAGGACTTCTCCCGCCTATCCACTGGAGAGCACATGACGACCTGTGTGGTAGTTACCACTTCCCCACCTTCCTGTCACTGCCCCGGCGTCAGGCCCACGGACGCCTGCCCGGATGGGCTTTGAACGAGGCGGACTGGGAAACTTCCACCTCTGCTGTCACCACTGAATCTCCGCCACAAGGTGAAGTCAATGTGACGGTCGAGCAGGTGGCTACAACAATCGTTCTGCAGCAGTAAACGCGATCCCTCGCTCTTTAGGGTGCCCGAGGCGTAAGGCGGTCCCTCGGTGGTCGCTGAAGCAATTGAGGAGCGTCGGCGAGCTCTACAGCGGCAACCTTCCCTGCAGCACCTCACAGCCCGTAGCGGCTCCGTGCCCGTGTTCGCCAACTTATCAGACGACAGAAGCGGGAGTGTCGGGAGAGATACGTCTCGACCGTTGGCTGTCGTATGTCACCTTCCCGAGTCTCTGCAAGGATCAGACGTCTTTTTGGGTACGAGAACCCCGACAGATGTTCCCGGTGTTACCGTAAATGGTGTGTTATCTACCGACGCAAACACGATTGCCGAACACTTTGCCGAGTACTTTGCTAGAGCCCCTGCGTCGGAGAATTACCCCCGCGCTCTCGACCGGCAGCTGGAAGCGACTGTCCTCTCGTTCACTACTCACCACAGTGAATCCTGTAACACCCCATTTACAGAGTGGGAGCTCCTCAGTGCCCTCGCACATTGCCCCGAGACAGCTCCTGCGCCTGATCGGATCCACAGGCAGACGATTAAACGTCTCTCGTCTTACTACAAGCAACATCTCCTCGTCGTCTTCAACCGGATCTCGTGCGATGGCGTCTTTCCGTCGTAATGGCAGGAGAACACCGTGGGTCTGGTGCTCAAATCCGGAAAAAACCCTCTCGATGTAGATAGCTGTCAGCCTATCGGCCACACCGACGTTCTTTGTAAGCTGCTGGTACGGTATGTCGGCGGTCGGTTTAGGTCCCGGGGTCACGTGGCCTACTGGATCCGCGTCGGGGCGGCTTCCTCCAGGGTCGCTCTACCACTGATAATTTTGCGTCTCTCGAGTGTGCCATACGAACAGCCTTTTCCAGACGGCAACACCCGGTTGCCGTCTTTCTCGACTTCTGTAAAGTATACGACACGACATCATATCCTCGCCACATTGTACGAGTGGGGTCTCGGGGGCCCACTTTAGATTTTGATCCGAAACTTCCTGTCGCTCCGTACTTTCCGTGTCGAAGTTGGTGGCCCCCACAGTTCCATCCGTATACGGGAGAATGGAGTCCCGAAGGGCTCCGTATCGAGTGTCTCTCTATTTTTAGTGGCCATTAACGGTCTAGCAGCAGCTGTCGGGCCGCCCCGTCTCACCCTCTCTTTATGCAGACGAGTTGTGTTTTCCTACTGCTGCTCCGGTACCGGTGTCGCCGAGCGTCACCTACGGGGAGTCGTCCTCAAAGCCCACAGTTTCCAGTTGTCGGTCGCAAAGTTGCGCATCGGGCACTTCTGTCGGTGTCGTACCGTTCGTCCGGACCCAGAACTTTACCTTCGTGACGATCCGCTCACTGTAGTGGAGACGTATCGATTCTTACAACTGGTTTCTGACACTCGATTGACTCGGCTACCTCACCTTCGTCAGCTTACGCGGGAGTGCTGGCAGTACCTCAATGCCCTCCGTTGCCTGAGCAACACCAACTGGGGTGCAGATCGCTCTACGTTGCAGCAGCTCTTCAGGGCCCTCGTCCAATCCCGAATTGACTACAGGAGTGTGGTTTACGGTTTGGTAGCGCCCTCTGCGTTACATTTTCTCGACCCTGTACACCACTGTCGGGTTCGAGTAGTGACAGGGGCTTTTAGGGCGAGTCCGGTGACCGGCGTACTGATGGAGGCTGGGGTCCCTCTGTTGCAGATCACACGTGCGCAACTGCTCACCAGTTACGCAGCACACATACGTAGTTCTCCCGAGTATCTGAATTACTGTTTCATTTTCCCACCCGCGGCAGTCCGTTTCCCACGTCGGCGATCCAGGTCGGGGCTGACGATTGCGGTTCGCCTGCGGTCCATTCTCTCCGAACTGGCGTCCCTCCCTTTACCACCTCTCCTTGCGCTCCGTTCACGTACGCCTCCACGGTGCACGCCTCGGCCGCAGCTTCGTCTGCACCTTTCACGTGGCCCTGAGGACTGCATTAACCCCGTGGCTCTCCACTGTCACTTCCTCTCGATTCTCGACGTGTTCCGGGGCTCCGAAGAGGTTTACACTGACGGCTCGACGGCTGACGGTCACGTCGGCTTTGCGTACGCTCGCGGTGGCCGTATTGAACAGTATGCCTTACCTGATGGCAGCAGTGTATACACTGCAGAGCTGGTGGCCATCTGTCGTGCACTTCAGTACCTCCGTTCGTGCCGTGGGGAGTCTTTTCTCCTCGAGCACCCTGAAAGCTACCGGCCGGTGCTACCCTCGCCACCCTCCGGTAGTGTCCACCCGGGAGTCTATTTCTGCCCCGGAACGGTCCAGTCGTTCACTGGTCTTTGCCTGGACCCCCAGGTCACGTCGGAATCCCAGGAAAATGAACTTGCCGACAGGCCGGCCAAACGGGCCACACGGAAACCACTTCTGGAGATCGGCATCCCCGCAAATGACCTGTGTTCGTTATTATGCCACAAGGTTTTTCACCTTTGGGAGACGGAATGACAAAATCTCAGTTTGTTGTTGTTGTGGTCTTCAGTCCTGAGACTGGTTTGATGCAGCTCTCCATGCTACTCTATCCTGTGCAAGCTTCTTCATCTCCCAGTACCTACTGCAACCTACATCCTTCTGAATCTGCTTAGTGTATTCATCTCTTGGTCTCCCTCTGCGATTTTTACCCTCCACGCTGCCCTCCAATGCTAAATTTGTGATCCCTTGATGCCTCAAAACATGCCCTACCAACCGATCCCTTCTTCTAGTCAAGTTGTGCCACAAACTCCTCTCCTCACCAATCCTATTCAATACCACCTCATTAGTTATGTGATCTACCCACCTTATCTTCAGCATTCTTCTGTAGCACCACATTTCGAAAGCTTCTATTCTCTTCTTGTCCAAACTAGTTATCGTCCACGTTTCACTTCCATACATGGCTACACTCCATACAAATACTCTCAGAAACGACTTCCTGACACTTAAATCTATACTCGATGTTGACAAATTTCTCTTCTTCAGAAACGCTTTCCTTGCCATTGCCAGTCTACATTTTATATCCTCTCTACTTCGACCATCATCAGTTATTTTACTCCCTAAATAGAAAAACTCCTTTACTACTTAAAGTGTCATTTCCTAATCTAATTCCCTCAGCATCACCCGACTTAATTCGACTACATTCCATTATTCTCGTTTTCCTTTTGTTGATGTTCATGTTATATCCTCCTTTCAAGACACTGTTCAATCCTGTTCAACTGCTCTTCCAAGTTCTTTGCTGTCTCTGACAGAATTACAATGTCATGGGCGAACCTCAAAGTTTTTACTTCTTCTCCATGAATTTTAATACCTACTCCCAATTTTTCTTCTGTTTCCTTTACTGCTTGCTCAATATACAGATTGAATAACATCGGGGAGAGGCTACAACCCTGTCTCACTCCTTTCCCAACCACTGCTTCCCTTTCATGCCCCTCGACTCTTATAACTGCCCTCTGGTTTCTGTACAAATTGTAAATAGCATTTCGCTCCCTGTATTTTACCCCTGCCACCTTCAGAATTTGAAAGAGAGTATTCCAATCAACATTGTCAAAAGCTTTCTCTAAGTCTACAAATGCCAGAAACGTAGGTTTGCCTTTTCTTAATCTTTCTTCTAAGATAAGTCGTAGGGTCAGTATTGCCTCACATGTTCCAACATTTCCGCAGAATCCAAATTGAACTTCGCCGAGGTCGGCTTCTACCAGTTTCTCCAATCGTCGGTAAAGAATTGGCATTAGTTTTTTGCAGCAGTGACTTATTAAACTGATAGTTTGGTAATTTTCACATCTGTCAACACCTGCTTTCTTTGGGATTGGAATTATTATATTCTTCTTGAAGTCTGAGGGTATTTCGCTTGTCTCATACATCTTGCTCACCAGATGGTAGAGTTTTGTCAGGACTGGCTCACCCAAGGCTGTCAGTAGTTCTAATGGAATGTTGTCTACTCCCGGGGCCTTGTTTGGTCTCAGGTTATTCAGTGCTCTGTCAAAGTCTTCACGCAGTATCTTATCTCCCATTTCATCTTCATCTACATCCTCTTCGATTTTCATAATATTGCCCTCAAGTACATCGCCCTTGTATAGACCCTCTATATACTCCTTCGACCTTTCTGCTTTCCCTTCTTTCCTTAGAACTGGGTTTCCATTTGAGCTCTTGATATTCATACAAGTGATTCTCTTTTCTCCAAAGGTCTTTTTAATTTTCCTGTAGGGAGTATCTATGTTACCCCTAGTGAGATAAGCCTCTACATCCTTACATTTGTCCTCTAGCCATCCCTGCTTAGCCATTTGGCACTTCCTGTCGATCTCATTTTTGAGTCGTTTGTATTCCTTTTTGCCTGCTTCATTTACTGCATTTTTATATTTTCTCCTTTCATCAATTAAATTCAATATTTCTTCTGTTACCCAACGGTTTCTACTAGCCCTCATCTTTTTACCTACTTGATCCGCTGCTGCCTTCACTACTTCATCTCTCAAAGCTACCCATTCGTCTTCTACTGTATTTCTTTCCCCCATTCCTGTCACTTGTTCCCTTATGCTGTCCCTGAAACTCTCTACAACCTCTGGTTTAGTCAGTTTATCCAAGTCCCATCTCCTTAAATTCCCACCTTTTTGCAGTTTTAATCTACAGTTCATAACCAATAGATTGTGGTCAGAGTTCACATCTGCCCCTGGAAATGTCTTACAATTTAAAACCTGGTTCCTAAATCTCTGTCTTACCATTATATAATCTATCTGATACATTTTAGTATCTCCAGGATTCTTCCAGGTATACAACCTTCTTTTATGATTCTTGAACCAAGTGTTAGTAAAATTCTACAAGGCTGCTTCCTCTTTCATTCCTTCCTCCCAATCCATATTCACCTACTATGTTTCCTTCTCTCCCTTTTCCTACTCTCGAATTCCAGTCACCCATGACTATTAAATTTTCGTCTCCCTTCACTACCTGAATAATTTCTTTTATCTCGTGATACATTTCATCAATTTCTTCATCATGTGCAGAGCTAGTTGGCATATAAACTTGTACTACTTTAGTAGGCATGAGCTTTGTGTCTATCTTGGCCACAATAATGCGTTCACTATGCTGTTTGTAGTAGCTTACCCGCACTCCTATTTTTTATTCATTATTAAACCTACTCCTGCATTACCCCTATTTGATTTTGTATTTATAACCCTGTAATCACCTGACCAAAAGTCTTGTTCCTCCTGCCACCGAACTTCACTAATTCCCACTATATCTAACTTTAACCTATCCATTTCCCTTTTTAAATTTTCTAACCTACCTGCCCGATTAAGGGATCTGACATTCCACGCTCCGATCCGTAGAACTCCAGTTTTCTTTCTCCTGATAACGACGTCCTCCTGAGTAGTCCCCGCCCAGAGATCCGAATGGGGGACTATTTTACCTCCGGAATATTTTACCCAAGAGGACGCCATCATCATTTAATCATACAGTAGAGCTGCATCTGAGGGAACGAGAGTAGCGCGGCGAAATTCAAAGTCCCGCTACAAAAACCTCCACTGCAGTCTCAATGGGATGTGTTTTCTAGTTCGATGCAAGAGGTCGTGCGAGGGTAAGGTTACGGTTTATTATTGGGAGTCGTGTGAGCTCGGTACCAATGTCACATCTTAGGTTCGTCATAAAGAGTATCGGTCCGAATCGATGAGAGAGACTGCTCACACCGGGCACCGACTCCGTCTCCTGGGCCAGCTGCAGCATCTGCGTAGCTGTAACGAACGTGCCACAGTCGTCATTCGAGTGGCCGATAGGTCGTAAACAGTGTGAAGGCTGTGTGGGTTTTCTTTATTTTTAGAGTGCAAATTTGCTTTCCTGCTGTTGCCAGTTGTCTGGCTGTGTTCTTTCACCCAGTAGTTCCAGTCAACTTTGCCAAGTTCAGGGGTTCGCCAGTATTTGCACCATTTGTGTTTCTTTAGCTTGCCGTAGGTGGTTAAGCGTCCCTAGTAAGGAGCTCCTTTGGGCGCTTACATTTGCACCTACAGCAGCGACTGAGGTTTCCCCGCTTTCGGACGGATGGGTCGTTCGAGTGTCTCCAAGTTCCAGTACAGTCACGTGGCGTGTTTCTCGAATACCTCGGTGAGAGTCTCGAGGTGGTATTCGTCGTGGAGGTCCACGGTGTGCTCGTATCGTGGAGCGTGGCTTACGATACCTGGCACTTCGTTCTGTACGAACTGCAGGCGTGTTGGAGCCGCGTCTTTCCAGACTGGAGCTGCACACGTCATCAGCGGTCTAATTAGTGTAACGTAAACGGACTCCGACACCCTTTTATTCGGTGTGCTTTGCCTGTTAAGTATCAGGTAAAGTTGTCGGAGCATCGCACGTGCTCTGTCGGCAATATATTTCTGGTGCAGCCGGACACCTAGGTAACTGACTTTCTCACAGAAATGTATTTGGTATGTGTGTAATGTCATATGTCTGCAGTGGCAGTGTTTCTGTAGTTGCTTCAGTCTACAGGTTAAGAGAACTACTTCACAATTCTTGACTTTTACCTCAATACACCACCGTTCCGACCGAGGTTCGGCAGTTCCGAATTCTACCTGTAGTCGTGAGTTCGTGTTCGACGGCTTCCGATTGCGCACTACGGTGGTGGTGTCACCCGCACAGATGGCAACCGTCTCATTTTGTGTTATCTGAGACCACTCTTCACAGTTCGCTCTGGAAACGTCACTTTAACCATTCTGGTTCACTGGAAAACTTTATTCTCGAAACTTCTAGAAAAAACCTGTACATTCAAATGAATCCTAATATGGGAACAAACCAATCGCTGATTATTCTGTAACACTGCACTCAATAACGTGAGCTCCGTCCGAGTGCTCACTCGTATTGCAACGTAACAGATTGAGACAGGTATTGTAGTATACGATACATCAGTTGAGTACGCATCACGATCTCATTCACTTCCAGTACACAATAGTTGTATTTCTACATTTTCAATTTTTCACTAATTATTATTATTATTATTATTATTATTGATATTTATAGCTCCACATAGAAATTCTTTAATTGAATCTATAACCAACCAAATTTTGTAAAAGGACATGTATAATTGCATGTAATGTAAACAGCTATCACATTATGTTCAGTACAAAGTGAAACAAAGTAATTTATATAAAATAATGTGAAGCATCATAAGAAATCATTATATTTGGAGAGAAGTGAAATTATAACTTTTGTAAAATTAATTGTTAACACTTATGATTTGAAGGCATGCAAATTTATTAAACTCTAGTACATAAATTGCAATTACATTTTGTCATGCAGCATTTATATGACATTAGAACTACGACTTGTAACTGTAAATCATTAAAATGTTATTGTTAATACAGGGTGT
This sequence comes from Schistocerca nitens, assembly GCF_023898315.1. Lineage (NCBI taxonomy): Eukaryota > Metazoa > Arthropoda > Insecta > Orthoptera > Acrididae > Schistocerca > Schistocerca nitens. The sequence goes on along the minus strand of NW_026045998.1, from coordinate 571,506 downwards.
ATACACGGACAGGAAAAAAAATCACGGATTTTTCCCGCATATCCCAGATATAGATACTTTTTCCTGGTCGAAAGTACACTATACCCCTGGTGAAAGTACTTTTTTCCGAAGTAAGTGAGAATGTACTTTCCATTGGAACTGTAAAACTTGTCAATCCTTTGAATGGTGAAGGTTTTACACACTTTGAGAAATGAAAAGCAGCAAAAATATCCCGTTTTGGATAAATCTTTAATGTGCGGCAACACTTAATTTTTTGCTGTATTTCTCCGAGAGTGTAGTTAGGCAGGATCCTTGGAGCACAGCTTGAACTGCAGCAGCTGAATCTTTCCAACAAGCAGAATTATAAATTTCACTACTGTGCACCAAAAATTGTGTGTGTTACCTGGCCAAATATAAGTTTTCCACAGAAAAGCCAATTACAGGTGAAACTCCTCGAGAAGTCACTTTGTGCTGTTTTTTTGTAGGATAATTACACTTTTTGCTATCATTATTGCATAATTTGTAACCTATGGAAGAACTAAAATAAAAATGGAAAACTAATCTCGAAACTCGGTCTTTCTTAGCACGCAGCAACCTTTAAGATATATCAAACACAAATGTGCCAGTAATCTTTTAAATACCGGCATAAATAGCTGGTCTTCTGGGCTCGAAATTTCTAAGTGGCTGGTCCTCAAAGTGTTACGTTTTGAATGAGAATCGAACACTCCGTGATTTAAGAAATTAATCCCACATTCACACATGTAACGTAATTCATCTTGTATAAACGGAAATTTACTTTCAAAGGAACACTCCTCAAAAAACGATTTGCAACATCTTAAAAGTGACCTGTTCAAAATGTAAGCAGTCGTGACGTCACGCTCATCCTAAGCAGTCTGTTGTTACGAAGTACTGCACAGCCTTTGACACATTTTGCTGTCGGCAGACACTTGTGTACGCACTGTGTTTTGCTGTTGTGAATGGCGCATTTTCTTTGCATTTGAAGTTTTCCTTTGGTGTTATTCTCTCATTTATGTAACATTACCTACCAGTCAACATTACAAAAATTTGACTGGGAACTAAAACAATGAAAAATTCCCAGGTATTTCCTGGATGACAAAATCACTGGGTTTTTCCCAGATTTACCGGTTGTCCTGGGGCGTATACACCCTGTAATAATGCACATCTGCCTGTCGAACCGGTACGCTGTGTCCACCGACCAGATGAACTGAAATAAAATGACAGCACAACACTGCCAGCCTCGAGATCTCGTCTGGGGTCGTTCGACTGCCCGGTGCGAGTTGTTCCATTTTACGCCATGACGGCAAATTGTGCATCTCTGTGAGGAATGCGAGAGGAAACGATTAAGACGTCAGATACACCCAGTCTCTGCGCAAAGAAAATCTCTGACCCGGCAGGGAATCGAACCCTGGACCCCACGGTTTAGAGGTGGCACCACTACCGCTACAGCACGAGCTGCAGACTGACGGCCAATAAAGTACACTGCAGACCGGCAGTTCAGTTCGTGTCATTACAGGACAGACGCAGTATATCAGTCAGTCTGTGTAGAAGTGAATATTTAAGTGCTGTTCGAGTCTTGCGGGTGCAAACTTAGATGCTCCAAACAGAAAGAACTTAGGACTTTACTTTTTAACAACGAGCAGATGAGATCATCAACATTATTACACACCTGAACATACAAAGCAAAGTGGTTTTGATCACAGTGTGACATCTCTAGTACTAAAAAAATTTAAACTTGCAAATAAGCTTTGTATTTCACACGAATTATGATTCATTAACTTGTAATTGGATAGATAAAAAATCTACTCGCCAAGTCGCAACAGGAGAACACGCATTTAAAAGGCATTTCAGTTTGCGAGCTTTCAGAGCCAGTGGCTCCTTGTTCTGGTCGAGGGGGAAGAGGAGTCGAGGAAAAGGACTGGTGAGGGTTTAGGAAAAGGGGCAGAATTCAGAAGAGTTGGCCAGAACCCCGTGTCAGGGGAGACTTGGCAAACAGGATGAGAAGGAAAGGCTCTTTCTTCACCTTAAACCCTTCTGCCAGAAGAAGGAGCCAGTGGCTCCAAAAGCTTGCAAACTGTAATAGTTTTTATACGTGTGTTCCCTGCCACAGCCGACGGCCTCGCTGCAATAGTAATACCGCTTCCAGACAGATCGGCGGGCCGGAATAGCATTCGGACGGGGGACCGTCCGGTCTGCAGAGGGCTGTCGGCAAGCGGAGTGCACTCGGCACTCGTGAGACAAACTGTGGAGCTACTCGACTGAGAAATAGCGGCTCCGGTCTCGTAAACTGACACACGGCCAGGGGAGAGTCGTGTGCTGACCACGTGCCCCTCCGTATCTGCATACGAATACACCTGCGGGCCGAGGACGACACGGTGGCCGGTCGGTGCCTTTGTGGCCCGTTCGGGCGGACCTCAATTTAATTTTAGTTCCTCGCCACTGCTCTATGAGTATTTCATCTATCCAATTACACTGTATTTTCAAAAATTGATTATTTACGTCGATACATATTAGCCCGTGTGGCCACCGTTCCTCCATCATGTAACCCTCTTGTCTGTCTTTGCTGTCTGTTTTCTACATTATGAGCTACTCCACTCATTTATTTGTCTGTACCACCTATATTAACTGACAGCTTGCTCCTACATCTTTTTTAGTGCTGGCAGTCCCCAAAAATGAGTCTTCCCTTCTCATCCCACCTGTTAAGAATCCGCCGGTCCGGGCAACTTTTCCAAACACTGCCCCTTTTCCGAAACCTCACAGGTCCCTTTCCTTCACCCCTCTCGCTTCCCCTTCAACGCTGCTGCAGAAGGAGTCACTGGCTCTTAAAGCTCGCAAACTGTAATACTTTTTATACGCTGCCACTGCCACTCGGCAAGATTATTTTATATAACCGATGGCATCGTATTTTCAAAAATCGATTATTTCTGTCGAAGTAGTTCATCAGTTCGGTACAATTTGACTTTACTACAGACTTATCGTTACAACAGTGATTATACGAAAGGGAACGTTACAGTGCGAACACGCACGGCAGGTTTACGAGGGCGCATTTTCGCACCGTCGGCAGAATCCCCCCCAGTCGCCTTCCCGACGGTGCAGAGAGAAGGTCTCAATACTGCCGTAGCGAGTGGAGGCGCCCGTGGAGCCGGAGGCCGCTCTCGCTGGCAAACTTCTTGCCGCAGACGTCGCAGCAGTAGATCCGCTCGCCGACACACGCGCGGTAGTGCATTTTGCAGTCTCTGCTCCGCGAGAACGTCCTGCCGCAGGAGTCGCACTGGTAGGGGCGGCTGCCCTCGTGCACGAGCGAGTGGTGCGCCAGGTGGGTGTTGTTGACGAACCGCTTGTAGCACACGCCGCACTCGTAGGGCCACAGCAGCATGTGCTGGAGCGCGTGGCGCTTCAGGGTGTTGCGGCGGGCGAACTTCCTGGTGCAGTGGTCGCAGCCGTAGACCTGCTTCCCCTCGTGTTTCCAGCAGTGCACCCTGACTTCGTGGTAGCTGCGGCAGGGCGCGTGGCACGTCTCGCAGGTCCACCGGTGCTGCCGTGCGGGCGTACTCGGGGGCTCCCCGTCGTCGCACGTGTACGTCTCGCGTCCGGCAGGCGGAACCGCGTCGCCCTCCGACCGGGACGGTACCTCGCGACCGCCGTCGACCGGGTCGCAGCCGCCACCGCTGTCGGACTCCTCCCCGCGCCTCCCGTCACTTACCGCGGCGCTCGGTGCGGGACGGGTCTCCTCGGGGGTATCGACTCGACCTCGCCTCTGTGCGAACACTACCTTTACCGACAGTACGCGCGTGTTCCTTTTGTTCCACTCGCGTCCCTGCTGGCCGCCACCGATCCCTCGTGTGCCTGCAGTCCCGTCAATTCTGGTGCGTACCGAGGTACATTTGTCGATAGGAGGAGGCCTATCCTGGCCTTGCACAATAAACCTGCAAAATTACGGAGAAAGTCCATTAGAAAATCTGGTAACAGGTGCATGTTTCATATTTCTGCTTGTAACGTAATTGCAATGTGAAGTTGTAGTAGTAGTAGTAGTAGTAGTAGTAGTAGTAATAATGGAACAGGATATGCAAAGCTAATATACAATCTGATACATATACAGTATTTCATATTCATAATTTAATTCCTCATCGTTTGCATTGTCTTTCAATTTTACATAGACAGTTTGTAGACTTAGAGAAAGCGTTTGACAATGTTGACTGGAATACTCTCTTTCAAATTCTGAAGGTGGCAGGGGTAAAATACAGGGAGCGAAAGGCTATTTACAATTTGTACAGAAACCAGATGGCAGTTATAAGAGTCGAGGGACATGAAAGGGAAGCAGAGGTTGGGAAGGGGGTGAGACAGGGTTGTATCCTATCCCCGAAGTTATTCAACCTGCATATTGATCAAGCAGTAAGGGAAAGAAAAGAAAAATTTGGAGTAGGTATTAAAATCCATGGAGAAGTAATAAAAACTGTGAGGTTTGCTGCTGACATTGTAATTCTATCAGAGACAGCAAAGGACTTGGAAGAGCAGTTGAACAGAATAGATAGTGTCTTGAAAGGATGATATAAGATGAACATCAACAAAAGCAAAACCATGATAATGGAATGTAGACGAATTAAGTCGGGTGATGCTGAGGGAATTAGATTAAGAAATGAGATGCTTAAAATAGTAAAGGAGTTTTGCTATTTGGGGAGCAAAATAACTGATGATGGTCAAAGTAGAGAGGATATAAAATGTAGACTGGCAATGGCAAGGAAAGCGTTTCTGAAGAAGAAAAATTTGTTAACATCGAGTATAGATTTAAGTGTCAGGAAGTCATTTCTGAAAGTATTTGTACCTAGTGTAGCCATGTATGGAAGTGAAACGTGGACGATAAATAGTTTGGACAAGAAGAGAATAGAAGCTACAGAAGAATGCTGAAAATTAGATGGGTAGATCACATAACTAATGAGGAGGTATTGAATACGGGAGAAGAGGAGTTTGTGGCACAACTTGACAAAAAGAAGGGATCGTTTGGTAGGACATGTTCTGAGACATCAAGGGATCACCAATTTAGTACTGGAGGGCAGCGTGGAGGGTAAAAATCGTAGAGGGAGACCAAGAGATGAATACACTAAACATATTCAGAAGGACGTAGGTTGCAGTAGGTACTGGGAGATGAAGAAGCTTGCACAGGATAGAGTAGCATGGAGAGCTGCATCAAACCAGTCTCAGGACTGAAGACGACAACAACAACAGTTATCACTTCTGATTATTCTTCATAAAAGTTTTTTGTCATTTTACTCTCGAATGCAATAATCGACTAAAATAATAACGTCTGGTAAAAATACGGATGCGTGGGGCAGTCCATTGCTTACTTTAACTAAATTTCAAATGTAGCATAAACTCTAGCTCTAGTATTAAATACAAAGTTACTTTCACGTTCCAATCAACGTTAAATAGCCAAAATCATGTGAGTAACTGTAGAAGCCGGACAGTAATGAAATAAGTTATAATGGGTTGGGTTCGGTTGTTTGGGGGAAGAGACCAAACTGCGAGGTCGTCGGTCTCTCGGGGTTAGGGAAGGATGGGAACGAAGTCGGCCGTGCCCTTTCAAAGGAACCATCCGGGCATTTGCCTGGAGCGATTTAGGGAAATCACGGATAACCTAAATCGGGATGGCCGGATGCAGGATTGAACTGTCGTCCTCCCGAATGCGAGTCCAGTGTGCCAACCACTGCGCCACCTTGCTCGGTAAAGTTGTAATATTCCAGAAAATGTTAAGTGACGCAACAAATTTAAAATTCATTATAAGCAATACTATTGTGTCACAAGTAACTGACTCTTAAGAAAAAATGAAAAAAACTGAGTATTTTACCATATAGCAAATAATACAAAACTGATGTAAAATTACAGAAGCAATGGCACACAATCTAAACAACAATACACCATAATAAGCTGATAGTTAGATTTTTATAAACAGGTAGGTGGGCGAGACTACCAGGAAGTGAGTGTTGCAGTTAATACACGAGTCGGACTTTGTATACTAGTGGGCAATGTATCTACAGCGTGGCTGATATTTACAACTTTGTTTTCTGTCTCCAAAAAATAAAATAAAAGTAGCGTCCGGATGAAACAAATTAAGTACCCGAGGCCTGTCGAGCCAGCATTAAGTAAGTATACAATACAGTTACAAGAAGTCTTTCACGATTGATCTGACATCGTCCACTTCACTGCCGGCAGGTGGCGATGTGTTTTGTGTCATCTGGCCAGGTAAATTGCCCTCCGAATTAATTTTTCATGAAAGAATCAATTTTTGGTGATTTTCTGATGAAGCAGGATATGCTAGAAGCTGTCATCTAAAAATGATTTGGCGCGGTTACAAAAACTATTACTTTTTGACAGGACCATCGCGAGGCATCTACGGAATTGTCAGTTTGGCAACAGAGGGAGCATCGTAGAGGAGTCCACGGGACGAATGCAGCATCCCTGATCGAGTCGGATTAACGGGAGAGACAGAGAAGATCCGAGAAAGAGCAGTGTATTTAGTGAGAGGCTTGCCACGAGAACATTACAGAAATTAAAGTTGCAGTGGTCGTGCCAAAACGAAGGAACTTGCACAGAATAGATTAACTCAGACAGCTGCATCAAAATAGTCTTCGGATTAATGACCGGTGACAGCAACAGAGAAAAACATCTGGACAGAAGTGCTGCTAATTTCAATTTTCAAAGAGTACTGCAATAAAGACAGACGTAATTCAATAGTATGTCACAGATGTCAGTCTGGAGTAGAACGTGATTTATTGTCACCCATTACGAAATCTACATCTACATCTACATCCATACTCCGCAAGCCACCTGATGGTGTGTGGCGGAGGGTACCTTGAGTACCTCTATCGGTTCTCCCTTCTATTCCAGTCTCGTATTGTTCGTGGAAAGAAGGATTGTCGGGATCTCTCTGATTTTATCCTCACGGTCTCTTCGCGAGATTAGGAGGGAGCAATATACTGCTTCACTCCTCGGTGAAGGTATGTTCTCGAAACTTCAACAAAAGCCCGTACCGAGCTACTGAGCGTCTCTCCTGCAGAGTCTTCCACTGGAGTTTATGTATCACCTCCGTAACGCTTTCGCGATTACTAAATGATCCTGTAACGAAGTGCGCTGCTCACCGTTGGATCTTCTCTGCCTCTTCTATCAACCCTATCTGGTACGGATCCCACACTGCTGAGCAGTATTCGAGCAGTGGGCGAACAAGCGTACTGTAACCTACTTCCTTTGTTTTCGGATTGCATTTCCTTAGGACTCTTCCAACGAATCTCAGTCCGGCATCTGTTTTACCGACGATCAACTTTATATGATCATTCCATTTTAAATCACTCCTAATGCATATCCCAGATAATTTATGGAATTAACTGCTTCCAGTTGCTGACCTGCTATATTGTAGCTAAATGATAAGGGATCTTTCTTTCTATGGTTGGCAGCACATTACACTTGTCTACATTGAGATACCTCTCGATATACCACAGCATCATCCGCAAAAAGTCTCAGTGAACTTCCGATGTCATCCACAAGGTCATTTATGTATATTGTGAATAGCAATGGTCCTACGACACTCCCCTGCGGCACACCTGAAATCACTCTTACTTCGGAAGACTTCTCTCCATTGAGAATGACATGCTGCGTTCTGTTATCTAGGAACTCTTCAATCCAATCACACAATTGGTGTGATAGTCCATATGCTCCTACTTTGTTCATTAAACGACTGTGGGGAAGTGTATCGAACGCCTTGCGGAAGTCAAGAAAAACGGCATCTACCTGTGAACCCGTGTCTATGGCCCTCTGAGTCTCGTGGACGAATAGCGCGAGCTGGGTTTCACACGATCGTCTTTTTCGAAGCCCGTGCTGATTCCTACAGAGTAGGTTTCTAGTCTCCAGAAAAGTCATTATACTCGAACACAATACGTGTCCCAAAACTCTACAACTGATAGACGTTAGAGATATAGGTCTATAGTTCTGCACGTCTGTTCGACGTCCCTTCTTGAAAACGGGGATGACCTGTGCCCTTTTCCAATCCTTTGGAACGCTACGTCCTTCTAGAGACCTACGGTACACCGCTGCAAGTTCCTTCGCGTACTCTGTGTAAAATCGAACTGGTATCCCGTCAGGTCCAGTGGTGTTTCCTGTTTTGAGCGATTTTAATTTTTTTTTCTATCCCTCTGTCATCTATTTCGATATCTACCATTTTGTCATCTGTGCGACAATCTAGAGAAGGAACTACAGTGCAGTCTTCCTCTGTGAAACAGCTTTGAAAAAAGACATTTAGTATTTCAGCCTTTAGTCTGTCATCCTCTGTTCCAGTACCATTTTGGTCGCAGAGTGTCTGGACATTTTGTTTTGATCCACCTACCGCTTTGACACAAGACTAAAATTTCTTAGGATTTTCTGCCAAGTCAGTACGTAGAACTTTACTTTCGAATTCATTGAACGCCTCTCGCACGGCCCTCCTCACATTAAATTTCACTTCGCGTAATTGTCGTTTGTCTGCAAGGCGTTGGCTATGTTTATCTTCATAGAATGAAAATTTCTATGAAAATCGACACAGTTTCCGCAAACAGAGATCTTGCAAAACTCGGCTAGCTCCGTCTGTCCACACGATCCAGAGTGCCGTGTGTTCAAGCCGTGCTGCTAGACACCTGGGAGGCATTCGCTAGTGTTCCTGTTGTTCAGTGAACAAAATACAAGCTTAGCGAGTACTGGACCAGATTTATGACGGAATTTGAAACCTCTCGACAGACAGAACTCGATACGACGTTCTCAATGGAATGAGATGTAAAGTAATTTTTCAAGTACGCCAACAGAGTGTTGTAGAGGATACTATCATTTACAAATTATTACTGGCCTGTTGGAGGCTCCAGAAGGCTTTTTGCAGAAGACGCTGCTGTCTACTGGAAGACTTCAGAACTACCAGACAGGAATACTAGTGGACAATCGACGAGTTGTAGAGAGACTGTCGGTTCACCTCGAACGCAGATACACTGACAGGTGGGAGGGGGATTACAACACCAAAAGATAATTAATGTACAGTAATGAAATTTTAGGAATAAATTTGTCTAGGTAACACAGTTAACTGATTAACACTGCAAGATCACATGCTAATGTAAGCACGAGAAAAGCCGCTGGAAATGTGAAATGCCGGTACAATGATAACTGGTGCAACTTTGAGAATGTTAAGTGCGAGAATGCAAACGTGCATGCATTTTGTTGTACAGATGTCAGTTTGTGGGATTGAATATTGCACTCGGTCGGTCAATACGGGGAAAGTTAATGCTGTCTACAGATGACAGTGGAGTTGTCACTCGACGAAGTCCAATACGTGTTAAACCGGAGACAGATCTCGCGAAGGAGCAGGCCGACGGAAATGTCGAGACCCCGTAGAGCGTGTAGGATTACGAGAGCATTATTTTTATTTATTTGTTTATTGTTCCGTGGAACCAAATTAAGGAGAAGTCTCCATGGTCATGGAACGAGTCAGTACATGAAATTATAACACAATAGTAGAAACAGATAAAATGAAATGTAAGTAACATATTCAGGCGACAATTCGTAAGTTTAAATAGAGAAAATCAACAATGTAACACTGGAATTTGCTTAATTTTTCAGCTCTTCCAGGAGCTCCTCGACAGAATAGAAGGAGTGAGCCGTGAGGAAACTCTTCAGTTTAGACTTAAAAGTGTTTGGGCTACTGCTAAGATTTTTGAGTTCTTGTGGTAGCTTATTGAAAATGGATGCAGCAGAATACTGCACTCCTTTCTGCACAAGAGTCAAGGAAGTGCATTCCACATGCAGATTTGATTTCTGCCTAGTGTTAACTGAGTGAAAGCTGCTAACTCTTGCGAATAAGCTAATATTGCTAACAACAAACGACGTTAAAGAAAATATATACTGCGTGGGCAATGTCAGAATTCCCGGACTAGTGAATAGGGGTCGACAAGAGGTTCTCGAACTTACACCACACATAGCTCGAACAGCCCGTTTTTGAGCCAAAAATACCCTATCTGGATCAGAAGAATTACCCCAAAAAATAATACCATACGACATAAGCGTATGAAAATATGCGAAGTAGACTACTTTTCGTGTTGAACTGTCACTTATTTCAGATACTGTTCTAATGGTAAATAAAGCAGCATTTAGTTTCTGAACAAGATCCTGAACACGGGCTTTCCACGACAGCTCACTATTATCTATCCGAACTCCTAGGAACTTGAACTGTTCCTCTCGCTTATAATATGCCCATTCTGTCTGATCAAAATATCGGTTCTTGTTGAACTGTGAGTTGGAAACTGTAAAGACTGAGTCTTACTGTGATTTAGCATTAAATTATTTTCCACAACCACGAACTTATTTCATGAACTACATTATTTGATACTGTTTCAATATTACATGCAAGATCCTTCACTACCAAGCTGGTGTCGCCAGCAAACAGAAATATTTTTGAATCACCTGTAATACTAGAAGGCATATCATTTATATAAATAAGAAACAGCAGTGGCCCCAGCACCCACCCTTGGGGAACGCCCCACTTAACAGAGCCCCATTGGAACTGAACATCACTATCACTCTAAATATTGCGGAGAATTACCTTCTGCTTTCTGTTCTTAAAGTAACAGGCGAACCAATTGTAAGCTACTCCCCTTACTCCATAATGGTCCAACTTCTGCAGTAATATTTTGTGGCCAACACAGTCAAAAGCCTTCGTATGTTGGCGAGCATTCGAAAACACTCCCTGGAACACTGTTCACAAGTGGCACAACGGCAGGTCGAATCACCAGAGTGACGCACAAATCTGCAGCCGGGGTGCTCCTGCTGTCGTACGAAGTCGCAACCCGGGCCGTAACTCCGGCTGCAGGCCTTCGACTGGCACCGAGGCAGATCCAGCTGTCGTCAGAAAACACGGCGGACCTCCACCCTGGCCTCCAGTCAGCTCTCGCTCGACACCACTCAAGTCGCCAACGGTGGCGGTCAGCTGTCGACGGAATGCGAGCTACGACAGGGTGTCCGGCTCGAAGCTGATCTCGAAGTACCCGATTTGTAACAGTTCATTGTGTCACTTGAAATATTACTGTATCTCGCTGCTACCTATCACAACCCATCTACATCTACATATACATCTACATACATACTCCGCAATCCACCATACGGTGCGTGGCGGAGGGTACCTCGTACCACAACTAGCACCTTCTCTCCCTGTTGCACTCCCAAACAGAATGACGGAAAAATGACTGCCTATATGCCTCTGTACGAGCCTTAATCTCTCTTATCTTATCTCTGTGGTCTTTCCGCGAAATATAAGTTGGCGGCAGTAAAATTGTACTGCAGTCAGCCTCAAATGCTGGTTCTCTAAATTTCCTCAGTAGCGATTCACGAAAAGAACGCCTCCTTTCCTCCGGAGACTCCCACCCGAGTTCCTGAAGCATTTCCGTAACACTCGCGTGATGATCAAACCTACCAGTAACAAATCTAGCAGCCCGCCTCTGAATTGCTTCTATGTCCTCCTTCAATCCGACCTGATAGGGATCACAAACGCTCGAGCAGTACTCGAGAATAGGTCGTAAGACGACTATCTGCCTTCCCCACAACTGCCATTACATGCTCGTCCCACTTCATATCGCTCTGCACTGTTACGCCCAAATACGCTATCCGGAAGTCGAGGAATATGGCATCTGTCTGATACCCTTCATCCGTGGTTCACAACATGTCGTGTGAAAAAAGGGCGAGTTGCATTTTGCAGGAGCGATGCTTTGTAAAGCCATGCTGATGCGTGGACAGCAACTTCTCTGTCTCAAGGAAATTCATTATATTCGAACTGAGAATATGTTCGAGAATACTGCAACAAACCGATGTTAAGGATATCGGCCTGTAATTTTTGAGCATCCGTCCTTCTGCCCTTCTTATATACAGGCGTCACCTGCGCTTTCTCCCAGTCGCTCGGGACTTTACGTCGGGCAAGAGATTCGCGATAAATGCAAGCTAAGTAAGGAGCCAATGCAGTAGAGTAGTCTCTGTAAAACCTAACTGGAACCCCATCAGGACCTGCCGATTTATTTATTTTCAACCCATTCAGCTGCTTCACAACCCCAGGGATGTCAATCACTATGTCCTCCATACGGGAATCTGTACGAGACTGAAATGGCGGTATTTTTGTACGATCCTCCTGCGTGAAAGATTTCTCAAATGCTAAACAAGCATTAAAGATAAACACCAGTCGTAATTGTCTAATGTGAATAACTAAATAACTGTTTCAAATGCAGTCATTTCGACATAAAGAACAAAATGTAAAGTGACCTGTTTCCAAATTACATACATAAATAACCACCGTGATATACAAAACAATGCTGTCATGATAAATGTAAATGTCTAATGTGTAATATAGCATTTGTGGAAGGGAGAATTGGCCAGACACAATATTCAGCATACATGTAATTCGAAAACGATGCTTTGCTGAAACCGTACGTGTAAAAGCCACCGTGTGCATTTTGAATGTGCCAAAAGCATTTAACATTGTTCTTATGTGAGAAACGCAATATAAATGTGAAATTAATACTGTAACTAATCGAAAGAAATCGAGCACACGGTCAGGATGTACCAGTAAACCTATAATTATAAAATCACTACAGCAAGTTAAATAGAACATACAAATAAAGCACGTTAATTGAATCTCCGGTATATGTTAGCACTAAAATTCGGGCACTAGTTGATTTGTTATAAACTAATTTAGAAATGTAATTGTTGCCTGTAACATAATTGGTCGGATAATGTTATATTAACTCGTAACTAAGTTGAAAATAGGTTCACCTTGTTCAGCACTGAGATTGTAAATTTTTAGCAATGTGTATCTCATATTCTGTTTAACTTTTAATTGTGATTTTACATAAAATTGTAATTTTCATTGTAGGTAATTGTTAACAAAAGTATAAATAGGGGTCGCGCAGGCGCCTCTTGGGGGGGGGGGGGGGGGGGGCACTCGTTCGTTTTTTGGCTACGGCTGCGATCGCACGTATTGTAGGCTCACTCGTTTCCTGACTTTTGTGGCGTGAACTCTGTGTCGTTTTATGTCAACTTTTGTGTACACGTGACGTAACCGGTACAGTTCACAGGGCTCCGACACCAGAGTCCCGGAAATATATCTGTATTAAAACTGCACTGTGCTTTGGAATTTATCTGGGAGTCTCCCACAATCCTTTTCACAGGCTGCACAGCGACGAGACACGAATCCGGGTATTTTACAAATCCCCGAGAACTAAATAACTCTCAATGGTGGTAGAATTGACGTGAAAACAGCAGCACATCGACTGCGCATTTCACTCAAAACATTTGCAACACAGAGGTGGATCGGCTGAACTGTGAAATCGACAACGACGTGGTGGTACAGGGGCATAAGAGATCTAGGACATATCGATGCAGTAATACAAACACTTAGCAGAAATCGTGAACATATAAACGACATACTCGATCTCAGTGCATTAGATAAAGGCAGTACGCAACAATATTAAGTCACGCTTTTCGTGACAACGTAGTGAAACACAAAATATTCAGTTCACAATCTATTTATTTTTGTAATAGTGTATGTGGTGCATTGAACAAACAGCCACTGCCTGCTGGACTTCCCACTAATACTGTGTAGCACCACCGAGAGCCTCGATAACGGCCTCAACTTGGCGGAGAAGAAAGTGCCTTCAAGGTATGCCGTAACCGACTAAAAATACTCACTGACCACCGAATCCCACGCAGCTATCAAATTTTGAGGATGTTTATTGCTATGTTTCACCCACCATTCCAAGTATTCCCACGCGTTTTCTACGACACTAGGATTAGGTGACGCAATGGGGCCAGCCTGGGTGGCCGATCGGTTCTAGGCGCTTCAGTCTGGTGTAGCAATACGAGTCAAGATAGATGTAACAGAACTCGAATAGCGTATTTGCCTCTATCGGTTACTGTAAAGAGATCGATCTTTCGGTCCTGTCTGTATATTTATATATAATATTGTTCTAAAAACAAAGATGATGCGACCCACCAAACGAAAGCACCGGCAGGTCGACAGACACACAAACAAACACAAACACACACACAAAATTCCAGCCCTCGCAACCAACGGCCGCCCCGCCAGGAAAGAAGGAAGGAGAGGGAAAGACAAAAGGATGTGGGTTCCAAGGGAGAGGGCAAGGAGCCACTCCAATCCCGGGAGCGGAAAGACCCACCCTAGGGGGAAAAAAGGACGGGTATACACACACACACACACACACACACACACACACACACACACACACACAGACACAAGCAGACATCTTTAAAAACAAAGCTTTGTTTTTAAAGATGTCTGCTTGTGTCTGTGTGTGGATGGATGTGTGTGTGTGTGTTTGTGTGTGTGTGTGTGTGTGTGTGTGTGTGTGTGTGTGTGTGTGTGTGTGTGTGTGTGTGTGTGTGTGTGTGTGTGTGTGTGTGTGTACCCGTCCTTTTTTCCCCCTAGGGTGGGTCTTTCCGCTCCCGGGATTGGAGTGGCTCCTTGCCCTCTGCCTTGGAACCGACATCCTTTCGTCTTTCCCTCTCCTTCCCTCTTTCCTGGCGGGGTGGCCGTTGGTTGCGAGGGCTGGAATTTTGTGTGTGTGTTTGTGTTTGTTTGTGTGTCTGTCGACCTGCCGGCGCTTTCGTTTGGTGGGTCGCATCATCTTTGTTTTTAGAATAATTTTTCCTACGTGGAATGTTTCCCTCTATTATAACCATATATATAATATCGCCTGAATAAAGGTTGGGCTAGTGTAAAGCTATCGTTAAAAACGCACGCCGCGCGATTTGTTACGATTTGGTCGGTCATAATAATAACGTGCTTTTGAATACAATTAAAACATAACGGCGATACCTGTTTAGTGTTATTGGAAATAATATGTAGTGAATTAATGAGTAAGGTAGCCGATCCTATAAGGAGAGGTAAAATTGGGCACATTGAGGTGTTTTGCTTTATATCGACGAAGCCGATGATACGGCGTCATTTTTTCGTTTACTCTTAGAAATAAACAAGTAAAGAAGTGTTAATTGTGCGGAGGGGAAAAAAAATAGAGGCGAGTTTTAAATAACTACGGTATACAATCAGAGTAACAAAAGGACATTTAGTTACACGAAATCGCGGATAGCAAAGTGTGGTCATTAAATTGAGTACACCTACACGGCGGTCAATTTCCGGGATAAATCTATACGCATCTCAAGAGGGACGCGGTATTGAGACCGTTTGTTTTATTATATTGCGGAGAGTGGGTTCTCATTTATGAAAAGGAGAAAAACTGTATCATTATCATTGACTGTTGGTGTTGAGCAACCAAAAGTGTTCATCAAAGGGTTTTGATGGAAATTGGGAGTTAGGGTTCACGCACTCGCATATACTCCACATCAGATTGTGAGTGAGTGGTAAATGCGAAATAAAACTGTGAACAAAGTTACGTTAAATAAAACAGAAGAAACAAGACAGTTTGGTCGTATCTGCTATTATTCCATAAACTGTAACATTTCTTATCGTTGCATTTGTAGACAATCGTTATGATAATTTGCTTCGAAGGGATCTCGTTATGAGTTAAGTTTTGGGAACCTGGTCAAGAGGGGGTATTTCGTAGATCCTAACCACTGCAGCTATTCTGGACTCAGGTGCTACCGTGACCGTTGTGTGTTGTCAGTGGCTTAGGGTTAGCACATGTCGTGCTCTAAGATCGGCGCGCCTTTCCACTTGGTATAACCCTACGGTCGCAGGTTCGAATCCTGCCTCGGACATGGATGTGTGTGATGTCCTTAGATTAGTTAGGTTTAAGTAGTTCTAAGTTTTAGGGGACTGACAACCTCAGATGTTAAGTCCCATAGTGCTCAGAGCCATTTTTGATGCAGTGGGCCGACGGAAACGCGATCGGTGGCCAAGTGTTTGTAATCTTCCTGTTTGAGTTCAGAGCAACACTGAATGAGTTGGCTCAGGCCATTCTAACAGCTCAACTGTGTCGGGTAACTGCGGATCAGGTGTGCGGTGGGCACCTACTTGTTTGTGGCATTAGGAAATGTTTGAAAGATTTCATTTACTCACTAAAATTAGTAACTGAAGAGGACAAGCACAAGGTCGGTGAATCTCTTTCAGTGTTTCCCACGGTTTTCCTTCGACACTTGCCCAAACCACGGTTTTCCTTCGACACTTGCCCAAATGGGTAGAATCGAGAATAACTGCGCTCCGGCGAACTAGCTGTTCTGTCGTTAAACAGACGATCAGTCCAGTCGACCTCGAATAACAGGTAGTCCGTTAATTTGTGCTACCTCTGCTAAAGTATCGTAATGGTTTTTGCTGTTACTGCTTCCTGTGCAGCATTAAGAAATTTGCTTGTCTCTAAACAGTCTGAGTGGTAATGAAAGTTGTTTTCTTTTTTAAAAATATTCCCACGAGGGTCATTGCATTAGCTCAACTGTGTTGGGTAACTGATAATTATCTGTGCAGCTAGCACGTGTCTGTTTGTGTCATTAAGAAAATGTTAAATAGAAAAGTGATTTATATAGCAGTTCCCACTTAACCTGCAGCAGCAATAAACAAGAAACCCGTTCAAAAGTCAGCCGAATTTTGTCGACTGCGAGAAACGGCGTATAAACTCCGTGGTACAAAGAGTTATATTTTGACTATATCTCTCGTGCACAGAAATTTTACGCCTAGAAGTTTATTTAAAGGGTAAGTGTTAAGTTTGTGTACACACTTAATGTTCTTAGACAACAGTAAGAATTTCAAATGAAGAACTTGTGTTAAAAGGTGAGAAACTTATCATTTTGTGGAGTACTGCTGGAGTGTGAAAGCATCCATACATGCACGCACACACAATGCCAGTTTGAGCCTGCACACGATCCAGTTCCAACAAATTAGATCCCTTTTCAACACAATTGTCTATAAATAGTAAAACTTTTTTCTCAATCAGAAGCCAGCATTAAATATTCCCGGAGGCCACTACACTGCACCTACCTACTGTGCGTGACTTCCAGTTCTAGCGTAAACACTGAATAACAAGGGATCAAGTTGCAGGTATCAGTGACAACAAAACTGAGCAGAAGAGAATCTTCAAGTTTCAGAATGTTTTGCCTTCAGCTTGGTGGAAATATGGTGAGTGTGATGTTCAAAAATTACAAATCTATACAAATAAAAATGTAACTACTTGTTTGTTCAAAATTGTGTACCTCTGAAAGTTCTTGACTGAATACACTGAAATTGTGACACAACTGTGTGTGCGTGTGTGTGTGTGTGTGTGTGTGTGTCTATATATATATATATATAACTATGTTTCCCTACTATTAAATTTATAAAAAAATATAATCGCATATACAGGGTGTACATAAAGTCTGGGAACACTTCCAATTATTTATTGCACAAGAACTAAACATTGTACAGATGTCGTACATATTGCATATTGAAGAGAAACTCTGAAAGTCCTCCCCCCGCCTCCCACCCCCCCCCCCCAAACTACGATATGCGAACCACGAGTGAGACGTCAATACGGTAATCAAATTCTTGCCATACCTGTCCTTCGTTGACTATGGCAGTCGCTTCCCGTATTCCAGAATGAGATTTTCACTCTGCAGTGAAGTGTGTGCTCATATGAAACTTCCTGGCAGATTAAAACTGCGTGCCGGACCGAGACTCGAACTCAGGACCTTTGCCTCTCGCGGGCAAGTGCTCTACCGACCGAGCCACCCGAGCACAACTCACGCCCCATGCTCACAGCTTTATTTCTGCCAGTACCTCGTCTGCTACATTCCAAAGTTAACAGAAGCTCTCCTGCGAACCTTGCAGAACTAGCACTCCTGAAAGAAAGGATATTGCGGAGACATGGCATAGCTACAGCCTGGGGAATGTTTCCAGAATGAGATTTTCACTCTGCAGCGGAGTGTGCGCTGATATGAAACTTCCTGGCAGATTAAAACTGCGTGCCGGACCGAGACTCGAACTCGGGACCTTTGCCTGTCGCGGGCAAGTGCTCTACCGACTGAGCCACCCGAGCACGACTCTCGCCCCATCCTCACAGCTTTACTTCTGCCAGTACCTCGTCTCCTACCTTCCAAACTTTACAGAAGCTCTACTGTGAACCTTGCAGAACTAGCACTCCTGACAGAAAGGATATTGCGGAGACATGGCTTAGCCACAGCCTGGGGAATATTTCCAGAGTGAGGTTTTCACTCTGCAGCTTCCAGTATTCTCTCCCGGAGCTCTGCTACGTCACGTGGTAGAGGTGGTACAAAAGTCACACGAACTGAGATCTGGTGTTTTTGTTGAACTCCAACACACAGAAAGCTCACTCCGCACCTGAACTCGCCACATTTGCGACTAGCGCTGACTATCGAGAAATTACCAAACTACGGTGTGGCGGTATACACGAAAAAGAAACTCAGGGTTTCTCTTCAAAATGACATATGTATGATATCTGTACAATGATTGGTTGTTCTGCAATAAATAATTTAAAGTGTCCCCAGACTTTATGTACATTCTGTATAAAAAAAAACAGCAGGCATATTAACTCACATCCATTGTAATGGAATGTCGTGTTAAAACTTGACAGTATTTGGTCAAAATCGTTCAGAGATTTGCACTCAACGGACATTCACAGTTTCTCACATTGTTAGCAAAGAGGAAAGTTGCGTTTATGGCTTATTGCTTTATGATTAGAATACTACTACAGAATCTGAATTTGCAGTAACAATAAACGAGACTCGGGGTGAGAGAGGAGTGTGAAGAGGAGATGGGAAGAGGGGTGACAGAGAAAACAGGAAGGAGGGGATGGAGAGAGAGAGGGGAGAGGGGAGGAGATTAGGATGTACTCCAAAAATGTGCGCTTCATCGTTCGTTTCTTTTCCATTTAAGCAGACCTCAGACACAGCCACGTACAGCTAGTTTACGATAAAAAGGGGCGAGTTAAACTCCGGAGTCACTCTTTTCTAAGGGTCAGATAAATAGTAGTCACATTAAGAAAACTAATGTTTCTATAATGTTAAGTAAAATTTTAATTTTCAGTAACACGATATCAGCCTTTTCATTTAGTTTGCAAAGAACATTTAAATTACACACTCTAAACAAACACTTTTTCAATAAGTAATAAAAACCACTGCTACAACCTCTTCTTATTGTCGCACAGACACCCCAAAAACACCACACAACCACCTCCGGCCTGAACCACACAGAAAGCCTCACGGGGCATCGTCGCTATCGATCCGTCACACCATTTGCAAAAAGAGGCGAAATGGCGACTCAGTGATCTGGATTCCTTTTCATAATACTATCATTACTCCATCCTGGATTTTCCATTATCTGAATTTTGTATTGTTCAGCTGCTGATGTAACTGGAATAGACCACTGTCTGAGATCTAGGAACATTTGACTTAGCTTCATACATCAAAACAGTTATTTTTTTGGAAATCATTCATTATTTAAATAACGAAACATTACAGAGGTTTCATATTTTTTACAGCTCGGCATGACACATTTAGAGAATTTACTCCCATTGTCGAGTACTAGTATTTACACAAGTATTTTTTTGTGATATTTGCAAATGTGTAGTTCTATGTCTCTTTAACAGTAGCCATCTTTCTGAGGTTACTCACACACACACACACACACACACACACACACACACACAAACACACGTGTAAACCATCACAAGAACTACTTACGTAAATATCTGCATTCAACAAGGAGAATAAATTCTTGAAATGCATCTTGGCAAGTCTGAAAAAATATGTACCTGGTGCTGTGTTTCACAATTTAAACCAAAGAGGAGGTTAGTTGAAACCAAAAACATTTGAGCAGTGCTGAGAGAGAGCAAAGGTGTAAGCTAGTGTTACACGTGGTCGAACACTGAAACACACAAAATAAGCCTTCGATTTTATGCAAATCACAACAGTGACGAAGCTGTGCGTGTGCAGTAGAGACGGTATGAAAACAATTGTGATCAGTCGCGACACCCTTACTCGAGCGAACCTAGCTCACACTCCCAGCAGCCACGACACAGAGTACAGCTCGGGAGCAGCACCAACTGCTCTCACTTTTACCAATTCAGATCTGCTGAACAGAGTGCTCCGGTGTCAACAAACTTGCGTGGGCCGTCGATTGCTTTTTACTTCTTATCTGTCGTAGCAATTTGGTGAAGGATGTTTAATCTTTAGTTCAGGACCTCTGTTTCTCTATGGTTTGTTTCATTTTATGGACCTTTCTCCAAGTAGCTGTTTTTAGTTCTTTTTTTTTCTATTGATTAGGCTTAATGTGTAGTTGCTTATAACTCACTCTCTCTCTCTCTCTCTCTCTCTCTCTCTCTCTCACCCCCCACCCCCTCTCCGTGTTGTCCGCTTCTGACAAGGCCGCATGTGGCCCTTGTTGTTTTTGCACCCTAAAACAACACATTTTCAGTAAGGAAACACTTTATCAGCATTTCTCTGCTTTGAAGATACAGTGAAACTTTCATACCCTTTTGCTGTATTTTAGAAGGCGGTCCTGTGATCTACAGTCAGTTATGGAGACAGTTTAATATAAATACGGGATATAAATCGTGCTTCCAGGAGAGAGTGAGAGTCCTACCTACCAGGTTGTTTGTAAATTATTGATGGACAGGTACCATTATGTTCTGAGGAGTGCTCTTGCTCTTTCTAGGTCACTAATTGGGACACCATCCTTATTGTTACCCCTATTGTCTACTCAGGAAGAGTGGTCAGCATAAACTGAAGCTGCTCATAATAGGGAAGTATGCTGAGTGTAGAGCTTTAAAAAATATAACTGCTCCTGCATGGCCTGTTACATATGTCCACCAAAAATCTGCTTAGGTGCACAAAAATATTTTTAAGAAGTGGTTTCTTGAAGATTTTGTTCCAGAGACCAAAAGATACCTGAAGGAAAAAGTGCTCGCCTTCCAACACAGTCTTAAGGCTTAACGCTGGATCACACCCTGATGAGGAAGAATTACAGTGTGGCCATATTTGTGCATTGTTCTTACCCCCTGAAATAATGAGCTTAATACAGCTATGGATGGAGACATTTTACAACACTTGGAAAGAGAGGCATTGATGTTGTTTGCTTCAGACACTTCTACAATCAACAGGTGAAGGAACCATCAAAGAACTCAAAAAAAAAAAAATACAGTAAAAGACATAATTTATTGATAGCCAAATCATGGCCTGAAATAAAGGAGACACTAAAATTCTTGGTACCAGATTTTACGGAATGAAATAGATTCCTCCAGTACTTGTGGTGGTGGTGGTGGTGGTGGTGGTGGTGGTCGTCGTCTGTCATGGGAAGAACTGATGAAAGTGTGCTGGATGTGAAAATGCAAATACAGGTGTTGTTTCAGAATGGATGAACATTGCTAAATGACTGATCTTGCAGTTTAAATGATTAGTGGCTCCAGTGAAGACACTGACAAGGAAATGCCTGAAGAAATTGTACCACTGATCACTCACACCAAGGATTTGGCAATGCTAGATTTTACATT
Organism: Schistocerca nitens; assembly: GCF_023898315.1. Lineage (NCBI taxonomy): Eukaryota > Metazoa > Arthropoda > Insecta > Orthoptera > Acrididae > Schistocerca > Schistocerca nitens. The sequence goes on along the minus strand of NW_026045998.1, from coordinate 550,015 downwards.
GTTATATCATACAGCAGGTGGAAGCTTCTCCAACTGACACAGTGCTTCTTAGATGATGGCGCAACATTGCCGCTAAGAAGAGGTTCTATTTTAAAATAAAGGACTATGGATAGTTTCTTTAAAATGTAACTTGGGTTTTTGCAACTTGAAAATTCATGCCCATATATGTACATGACAGATATGTACTTATACACCACAGCCCATTAAAATTGCTACACCAAGAAGAAATGCAGATGATAAAATGGTATTCATTGGACAAATATATCATACTAGAACTGACATGTGATCTCATTTTCATGCAATTTGGGTGCATAGATCCTGAGAAATCGGTACCCGGAACAACCACCTCTGGCCGTAATAAAGGCCTCGATACGCCTGGGTATTGAGTCAAACAGAGCTCGGATGGCGTGTACAGGTACAGCTGCCCGTGCAGCTTCAACACGATACCACAGTTCATCGAGAGTACTGACTGGCGTATTGTGACGAGCCAGTTGCTCGTCCACCATTGACCAAGCGTTTCCAATTGGTGAGAGATTTGGAGAATGTGCTCGACAGGGCAGCAGTCGAACATTTTCTGTATCCAGAAAGGCCCGTACAGGACCTGCAACGTGCTGTCATGCATTATCCTGCTGAAATGTAGGGTTTCACAGGGATCGAATAAGGGTAGAGCCACGGGTCATAACACATCTGAAATGTAACGTCCACTGTTCAAAGTGCCGTCGATGCAGACAAGAGATGAGAGACGTGTAGCCAATGGCACCCCATACCATCACGCCGGATGATACGCCAGTATGACGATGACGAATACACGCTTCCAATGTGCGTTCACCGTGATGTCACCAAACACGGACGCGACCATCATGATGCTGTAAACAGAATGTAGATTCATCCGAAAAATGACATTTTGCCATTTGTGCACCCACATTCGTCGTCGAGTACACCATCGCAGGCACTCCTGCCTGTGATGCAGTGTCAAGGGTAAACCGCAGCCGTGGTCTCCGAGCTGATAGTCCGTGCTGCTGCAAACATCGTCAAACTGTTCGTGCAGATGGTTTGTCGTCTTGCAAACATCCCCATCTGTTGACTCAGGGATCGAGACGTGGCTGCACGATCAGTTACAGCTGTGCGGATAAGATGCCTGTCATCTCGACTGCTGGTGATACGAGGCCGTTGGGATCCAGCACGGCGTTCCGTATTACCCTCCTGAACCCACAGATTCCATATTCTGCCAACAGTCATCGGATCTCGACCAATGTGAGCAGCAATGTCCCATACGATAAACCGCAATCGCTATTAGCTACAATCTGACCTTTATCAAAGTCGGAAACATGATGGTACGCATTTCTCCTCCTTACGCGAGGCATCACAACAACATTTGAGGAGGCAACGCCGGTCAACTGCTGTTTGTGTATGAGAAATCGGTTGGAAACTTTCCTCATGTCAGCACACTGGAAAACTAATCATTTGCATATCACAGCAACTTCTTCCTGTTGGTTAAATTTCACGTCTCTAGCACGTCATCTTCGTGGTGTAGCACTTTTAATGGCCAGTAGTGTATTTTATTTATTTTTAACAGTTATTGTTCTCGTTAAACATTTATTCATGATTTACCCATTGTATTTAGTGGAATTTCCATACTATCTGAGATTTTTGTAATTCAAGGTAGGCTAAGCCCCAATTAGCTCAAATTGTTTGGGCTCTACTGTAGCCTTAATCTGACTGCTATGGGTGGTAATTTATCTTGCACATTCATTGTTTTTTCATTTCTGTATATTAACTGAATGTAGCAATTTAAAATGGTTTAACATTTTTCATAGAAAACATTGTGTAAAAGTCCACTGTGTTTGTGGCTGGGATTTAATTTTGGATAATGTTAGCCCAAATTAGTAGTGGTCTATAAAGGTTACAAAGGTTTGGCTATTTAAAGAATGCCTCCATATAAAATCAACCTGAGAGAATGATTTGTTCCCTTTCACAATTCCTGTTGCTTTATGCAGGCTGGTTACCTTTGATGTCTGTAGTTGGGGAAGATTGGCCACTACAGTTGGATACACCAAATGGTACACTGATTCTCTTCATTTTTCAGCATTTTCAAGAAATAGTTTGCCAGGTTTCACGAGGAGCAGTATTAGCACAAGTAGAGAAGGTGGCAGCCAACAAGCCTGATATATTTAGTTTTTTCTGAGCTTTCATGAATGTCTTGCATTACTACGATTCACATTTCTTTGGAAAGGAACAAATATTGTACCTACAGTCATTGTGGTATGTTGGGTTGAGATATACAAATATTTGTTTATCTATACATTATATAGTCAGGTATAACTTCACTGTGATATGCTCAAGGGTGTATTGAGAGAGAAACGATAATTTTGTCACAATGCCTTTTTAGACCTTGATTGTACCTTTCCACATATGTACCTCGATGATGACGATGAAGACGACGACGACGACGACGATGATTTCATTGTTACTAGTCACTTTTTAATGTTCTGTGCCATTCTATTAGCCCAGTATTGTTTCATTATTTCTGATCTTGCTTTACTTCCTTCTTCAGAGATTTGGATTGATTGTTTTGGTTTTTATTTTGACGTGGAACTTTTTCCTTGTGTTTGATTACTTTTTTGCAGTTTCGTCTATGAGCATATTTTGATTTGGATATCTCTTAAGTCCTCCTTCGTTTCCTTAAACCAGTTTGGTTGTTTTTTCCCCTGCAGAAGTAGTCAAAAAAATTTCTATGTTAATCTGTTTGGGTTCATTGTGAGGATGTGTCCATAAACATAATTTCTTTTTTTTTTATTGTGTGAGATCTCCCTTCTTTGATCTCCAGACTTTCAACTGGCCGTGGTTGGTGATGGACAATGTTTCAGCTCCACAAAGGGCTCTTCATTTGATTATTGCATTGTAATGTCTTACATTTGGATTCCATGAGAGGGACTTTTTGTTATGTGTTCTTGGTGATTTGGAAGGCCAGTTCAGCTTTACTTCTTCTAGCTTCCATTGCCTTTCCCTCGAGGGCATTCCAGATGATCCGTTCTCAAAGATACTTGTATTCTTTGACAATCTCTATTTTTTTTCATTCTCCTTCTTGGTGGGGTTTTTCATTATCCTGAGCTTTACAAAGGAGATTTAAAGACCTTTTTTGTAGTTTGAGGGTCAGTTCTTCAGCTTCTTTCCAGGTCTCTGCTTAGTAGGGCCATATCACCTGCAAAAGCTAGACAGTTGACTTTGACTTTGCTGTTTGTTCCTAGTTGGATTCTACTATGGATCTTAGTTTTCCGCACTCTACTTCAAGGGCACAGTTACAGAGCTTTGGAGAGAGCCCTTCTCCTTTCCGTACACCAGCTTTTATTTCAAAAGGGTCAGAATTCTCCCAAGAATTTGGCTGCAGATTAAGTTTGTAAGGATTTCTCCAAATTAGTGGTTGGTTGGTTGGTTGTTTTGGGGGAGGAGACCAGACAGAGAGGTCATCGGTCTCATCGGATTAGGGAAGGAGGGGGAAGGAAGTTGGCTGTGCCTTTTGAAAAGAACCATCCCGGCATTTGCCTGGAGCGATTTACGGAAATCGTGGAAAACCTAAATGAGGATGGCTGGACGTGGGATTGTCTGATTTAGTGGTTTTGTTGTCTAGGTTTAATTCATGGACTAGTTGGTTCTGCCCTGTTTAATGGTACTGTAGAGAATATCTTGTGTGTTGTCTAGGAGTGCAATCCCTCTGTAGTCATGGTTCTCTTATGGACTGGGTGGATGAGAGCTGTCTTCCATTCATGTGGGATGCTTCCATTTGTCCATATTTCTTCTAAGATAATTTGGAGAGTGCGTATGGCAGTTTTTTTATTTGCTCCAAAGTTGAGCTGTGATTTGGTTTTCTCCCAAGGCTCTATTGTTATCGAGACTTGAAATGAATGACTGTAATTCGTGAATGGAGGGTGGTTCAGATTTTGTGTTGGTTATTGTTGTTGAGGTCTTGATAGTCCATTTTTTTCTATGGGTTATTCACAGTTGTGGTTCCTGAAATATTCTGTCCTGCTGTTATGGGAAATATTTCTGTTTTTGTCTTAGAGCTGTAGGGCCAGTGGGCTGTATTTGATTATTTTTTGTTTAAAAGTATTGTAAAAGATCTTTGTTTTTGATGAATTCTTCATTGATTTGAAAGAGGATCTGGGCTTCTTGTGCTTTCTTTATTCTTTTGATATTTTTGCTCGCATGTTTGTCTGTTATGTTCATTTCTCTGTGACTGACATTGTTTCCATGCTTCTCTTCTCAGTTCCTCTGTTCACCAGGTGAGATGTTTTTTTTTTTTTTTTTTTTTTTTCCTTTTGTTATGGGAGCTTACTGTTTGATTTTACTTACTAAGCTTTCTTATATTTGATCCTAGGTTTGGTTTTACAGGTCTTCAGTTGCAAGGGGAAACTCCATGTGGTTTGTTACCTTTCTGCGTTTTATTTCTTTAAATGTTTTTTTATTCCAGTCTTTGATCACAATATCAGTTCTCTAGACGATGATAGCTTTCAGTCCGTAATGACCATCCTCAGATCTACAATCTACAATATACAAATATATACACGTAGTGAGCAGTGTCTTTCAACATAATACAGCAATACGTATCACAATATACTATCATACAACCAGGGAAATGTACAGATAAAATACGGTAAAACGTTCATTTTTTACACAATGTCCTAAAGTGGTAAGGCCATAACGGCATCGTCAAAACATGTAAATATAATCAGCACAGCATCGTCACATAGATCTAAAATAATGTGTAGAATAGGCCATGTCGTCCACACAGTCATTATTGCAACTGGCTGCTGAAGTGCAGTAGCCACCAGAATCTGTTTACCTACATCTTCCCTAGATGTCACTACTGTTGGCTTAGATGTAGTCATCATTTGCACAAAAAACATAATCTGATAAAAACGCATTAGGTAAAATACATGTAGCAGACTTTTAAAACTGATAACTATCATAGAAATCAATTGTGATACATTACAAGATGAATACAGTTACCCATATAAAATTATTAAAAGGAAATACACGAAGAGGATAGGTCCGACCCTTTTTATGGTGAATTTACGGTCAACAATATACGTAATACATTGCCTGTAGCAAACTATAACTTGCCTATGAAAGATAAAATGTCTATATGACAGCTGAAGGAAAGACAGATCAATGATCAGCGCCCTCTGTTGGGTCGGCCAGAACTTAACCACTAGAGGGCTTGACGCATGTCGTGTTATGTCTCCCACAGAAAACGTTTAAACAACATATTAACAGTCAAGAAATAAAATTATATAGTCTGGCTATACATTCCATGAATAGGTAGCACATAATCAGTTACAGGATTAGAGGGACTAATGTATGCAAGTAAGGCAAATGCCTACTGTTCTCGACATAAATCATCAAGTAAGGCTAGGTATAAATATGCGAGGCATTATTTGGTTATCGTAGTACATTATCAAACAAAGCAGAGTAGGCGTTGGGCACAAAATCGCTTTGACCATTGAGTACCCTAGTGGGCTCATGCTTTTTGGCTTTGTGAATCTCCGACAAGTTATGTTTCTTCTTTTGGGATTGTTGGTTCTGTTTTTCCTTTCTGGGAAAGGTAGGTGGGCTGTCACCTCTGAGGACTTTAACATTTTTTCATGGAACTCTAGTTTGATTGCCACATGATAAAGTTGAAATTCACATATGTGGTGGTTTGGTAAGATCCATGTTTTCTGTTTTTGAGGTAGCTTTCTAGATGCTATGGATTTCGGGTTCATGTTGTGTGCTTAGTGTAATTTTATCTGTCTTATGGCATTTTGATTAGTTCTGTTATGTGCTGGGTAGTTTCCAACAATTTTGCTGTATTTCTTGCCTCTGGGCATTGAAGTCTACCATAAGTAGGACCTTTTTTCCTTCCCCCCTCCCCCCTCTGGGATTTTTGCACATCACCAATGAATTGGTCCCAGAAACATTCTACCTTTTCATTGTCCTTTCAATTCTCTTCATTTATGGGGGCATGTGCATTCACTATGGTGTATATTTTGTTAGCAGTTTTAAAAGTAAAGTGTGGAGAGTCTTTAGGATTGTGTTTCCAAGTTGATAATGGAGTCCAAAATATTTTTGTCTATTATGAAGTGAGTTCCCAAAGTACAATGTGTTTTTCAAATTTTTTTGCATACCTCTCATTTCTATATTCTGAAACCTCCAGATCAAAGTTATCATTCAGGAATCTGGTTTCTTGTAGGACCATTACAAGAATTTTGTGGTTCTGAGGGTTTCTGTAAGACACTTTAATTTTCCGGTTTTTAGTAGATTATTTACACTGAAATTAGCTGTGTAACCTGGTCTTCTATGCTTCATCTTGCTTAAGCTTCCAAGATGTCTGACTCATCTCTGTCTGATAAAGCTGCAGACGCCCCAGAATCAGATTGTCTGGTTGCACACTGTGGTGCAGTGGATTGTCCACCTTGACTAATCTGTTTCACATCACTTTCTTCCATAATTAATAATATTATGGGGTGGCTCCTATTGTCAGAGCTGGTCAAAGGCCATCTTTGGATTCTTGTGTTGGTCTGTGGGTGGTATTTTATTTTCAAGGGTCATTCCGTGTCAAATGCACAAGCTAATTAAGTGTGACGTTCCCAGATTTTGGTGAAATTGTGTACCTAGTGTCCATACATAGTTAGGAAAACAACAACAATTTTCGTGATTTAATTAAAAGTTTACTAAGCCTAGAATTTTCAAATTTTAGTTAAAAATTGCTACACCCTGAAGTAGTAAATTGCTATTTTCTCAGGAACCAGATAAGATACAGACCTGGAAAAGGCATTTTAAGGCTCTTTAGATGAGCTTTCATTTGATATAAAACATGATGGCATATAAAAATTATTTCTTTTAAAAATTGAATATATTTTAATTTTAAAAATTAAATATATTTTAATTTTCTAAAAAGCAATATTCTTAAAATTTTGAAAAAATCCGTTTTCTTGCACTATACTCTCACACCTCTGAAAGTTTCATTTTGGGATCATCATGGCATCACATGTTGCAAAATTTTCAAGTTCCATGTGTTGTGTGAAACATGACTTTCATAGCAGTTCTACATGAAGAAATCATCAAATTAATTTAAAAAAATGAGTTACAACATGACATTTATGAGCAGCTGTCTCTCACAACTTCTTATAGATTGGAATAAACTGTAAAGGCTGTGTCGGTTTTGACCATGCCGTTTCTAGGCAAGGTGAATATTTGCCTTGTTGGAGTCACTGGGTTCTCCACACACAGAACATCCACCACACGAATCCACATAGCGTCTGGCTTCTCTGGTTATACAAGAGGAGGAGATGGGCCACACGGAGCAAGGAATGTCACATTTATTTAATCTTGTTTGTCTTTTTCCAAAAATGTGTGCAAGCCACCACCTGTTGTACACTGTAGTCATGTACCTATTTATAACTGTCAGTGGCAGCGTATCTTGAGGTTTGATGGTCAGTTGTTGTAATGAACTTTGAGCATATGTGAATATCTCAACAGAGATTTTTGTCGTATCTGGAACTACAGAGGTGAATCCGTGAAACGTTGGAGTCCCTGGAATCGTTAACGCTTTGCTGAAGTGGCTGTTTAGAAATGTGGCTGTCTGTGTATTCATCCTGAGTTACAAATGTAAAATGTAGTCCAGAGATGTTTTCCACTGCCAAGTTGAAAAGCTGCTGGGCTGTAAGAATTTCATACAAATGTTGCAAACTTTCTCATCCTGCCAACCTCCTGACTGTGCCACGAACTCCATCGCAAGGCCCTTTTCTGTGAGCTGTTGGTGAAAAATGTCATTCAGCTTCTATGCCAAAATCATATTGATGGAAATATAGATCTAAAGTTTTTCTTGTTTTGTATTGATTGGCACTAACAGAATAGTAATAGTATATTTCTTTGGGTTCAGAGTGCTTTCTCAAGGATTCAGTGAGCTTTTTCTGGTAGCTGTTGATGGCCACAGTCTGGAATAACGACATAACTGACACACTCTGTTTCTCCTGTGTAGTACACAACAAATGGGTGAACAGTGGCTTGCTGACTTGGACCTCATCCTGCATCAAAAATGAGTAGTTCTCTGAAAAATCACAGTACACAGCAAACTGTGAATCGTGTAGGCTGTCTGTAATGTTTCATAAATGAACTTTGTTGTTTTTGCGATAAATCATGAGGACCAACATAGACAGCTTATTGCAAAATAAATTGATGATGTCTGTAGTTGATTTTTGAATGTTTCCAATTTAGACCTGTCCACAGAAATTCTGTCAGAAGGTGACATTATCTATCCACATTTCTTCCAATGCCTTCTCAAGTATGGTCTCGATTTCCTTATTCCCAGGGCACGAGTTAGTCTCCCAACTGACAGACTATTGATGGTGGCTTGCACAGAATGTTTGCAAGACAATGTTTATATGTCTTATTTCTCCACTTGTTACGGAGTTTAGCCTTGCATTTTCAGTTGTAAGTTTCAAATTTCGGCGAATGCCACTTATGTATCTCGTTTGTCACACAGGTTCTATGCCTCAACTCTGCAAATTTGGAAAAACTAACATGCATTTTAGGAAAATTTTCTTTAAACACTCTGTATGCCTCATTTAAATTACAAAGAACAAGTCTCTTTGAAACTTCAATTTTCTGATCACCTCTGTCCTTCATTGAACACAATCTTCTATTCTAGACATGGCCCTGTTTATGCCGCCACACTCATAAAATGACCAAATGGATTGGTCTTTTCCCTGGTATTTGATCTGGATTTTCCAAAATACCTATGTTCTATAATAGCTGCATCACTTAACGAACCATGTAGTTTGGGGTATTGAACACGCTGTGTTCTCTCCCTTACACTTTGGTTCAGGCAGGCAAGTTAAAATTATGATTTTCTCCTTCCTGCTGCTTAAATCGGTCTCAGATTGTTTAAAACTGCATTCTTTCACACCGCAGTGTCACTTTCAGAAGACATTGCTGATAGATTCCTTTTCGTAGCAGAATCAATTCTGTTTCTCTTTCCTGCAGAATGTCTCTTAGACGATATCTCTTTCACATGTGCAGTAGACTCTCCTACCTCTTGAAGACATGTTTTAAGGGGCTGCAAAACCTGTGCCTGAGAAGTAAAAATGGGATCTGATTTGAGTCTGACATCATATTGTGGTCAGCATCTATTGTAGCCTCCTGTTATTTTCAAAGTATACAAGTTTTTTTTCCTACGGCTGTCACAAACTTTTGCAACTTTTGGCATTTCAGGAAAAAGTGTACACATTCATTCGGAAACATTTCTCAGTCCTTTTGTCTGCCAACTATGGTTCACTGTTCCCAAGGAATTGAAACACTGCAAATTACACATCACATTTGTCCCTCTTTTTATGTTAATGTCTTAAATCAGCAACACCAGGGATTTCGAGAAAAAATTAAATAATTACAGCAGAAGTTGGATTTTACATTTATCACGATTCTACACCCAAAAACAGTCTCGATGGTTTTCATTAATAACTATGTAGAGGCACTAGGTATAAAAAGTTTCATCAAAATCTGAGAGCTTAAGGTAAATTTCCATTCAAAATTGTGTTTTGACACGGAATGACTCGCCACCTGCATATCTGCAGAGCCTTCGCCTACCTTCCCGGCAGGGGAACAGAAACTCTCCCTCGGTGACTGTTTATTATTGTGTGTTGAGGTAGCACTCCAATCTTGATAACGTGAGTGGACATGTTGCGTACTTTGTATACATGTAAATACTCGTAATACTCTGTGTAGTACAAGATAAACATGCATGAGCAGAGTCACAGTTAATCTTAATTTATTCAAACAATGATAAAATAAACTTTCATTATATAACTCTGTTGCCATGTGAAAGAGTTGCCCCACTGTAGTGGAAATGAACCACTTGAAGAATTAAACAGTGCAGTTGCATCAGATTGCAGCCAAGAACTTATTTGATTACTAATTACCTCATGGACAACGTCCTCATTGTGGTGTTGTGCTGTTAGCTCAGAATCTGGGACATTTTCTTGCACAGATCCTATTTTTTTCTCACCTAGTTCACAATTTATGTAATATTACTGCTGCTCACTTGGACGTGCAACAACACACTTAGTCAGGTGAAGCAATAATTGAGAAATAGGTATGGGCTCGCAGTTATAAATGCCGACCGAACGGTAAAAGATAGTGTCGTTTACGGTTGGCGCACTTTGTATGTAGGTCTGCCTTCTCCCAGGTGAACGTGAAACTTCATTCATTGTAGCAATGTGTTTGGTGAAAGAGTAGCATAAAAAAGGACTAGGCTGATGTGCAGTATGAGGAAATGCTGCCATAACTGGTTGTGCTAATATGACTGTCAGACGGCTGACTTTCTTGTACTGTACCTGACTGGCTGGTGAAATTTTGAATGTCAATTTCTAAAAAATGCTTGAGCAGCACTTTCTACTTCAGGAACATTTGTCACATCTATATGGACTAAGTCAGTGCAGAAGTTCGATAAAATTAGTGACCTGTTGCATGTTGAAACATCCTCAACTCTCTCTCTCTCTCTCTTCTTTCCCCCCCCCCCCCCCCCCCCCCCCCCTATCGGGGCGGGCTGGCAGCAGCATATGCGCTGCTCTTCAGCTGAAAGACATAGAACAAACAATAGAAGACATTTAAAAATAACAAAGGAGAGAATATGGGGACGTAGATAAAAAAAGGGGGAACATCATGGAAGGCAATAGAAAAAAAAACGGGGTGACTGTAAAATGGAGATAAAAAGCTGTTTAAAAGTAGCACACACGAAAAGCCACACACTGCGACAGTTAAAAGAACACAAGGCACAGTATGACTGGAGCATAAAAGGTATCGACGGATGGCGTAGCACATAACAAACACTGACGGCGAACCTCAAGGCAGTACACAATTAAAATCACACCTCTTGACGCACAGGAGAAACGGCACTAAACACAACACTGATGTGGCACACAGACAATGATCGAAACAGAGGATCTACCAGGCGCAAGGAGATGAGGGAGACCGGAAGAAGGGAAGGAGGGGAAGAGATGGGGGAGAAAAGCGGGGGGCGCGCTGAGGAGGGCCAGGTAAGGAGGGATGTGGGAAGGAGAGAGGCAAGTATGGGGTGCAGAGTCTCGGGAGGGGGGGACGGAGGAAAATCCGCTCTAGGAGGAGGAGGAAAGAGGAAAAGGGGGCCCTGGGCAGGGGGGGGGGGAGAACAAGGCCAGGTTATAGTTGGAAGGAAGGGTAGATGTCCTGGCGAAGTTCGTCATCTGGGAGGGGGAGGCATTGGAAATTGCCCTGATGAAGGAGATGGAGGGTGTGGAGGTGGAGAGAGGGAGGGATACAGCGATAGAGGCGCAGCAACGGGCGGGGGCTGGAGAGGATGGAGGAAACCAGAGGGTGGGGGGGATCAAGCCTGTGAACAATGTAAAGGATGCGGTGATGTTGGAGGAACAGGAGGAGGTGGGGGAAGGGGATCAGTTCATACAGGAGCCGTGTGGGGGAAGGAAGGCGGATACGGAAGGCAAGGCGGAGCGCATGGCGTTCAAGGATTTGGAGGGCCTTGTAAAAGCGGGTGGGGGCGGAGATCCAGGCAACGCTGGCATAACAGAGGATCCCCAACTCTCTTGTGGTTCCCTTTTTAGGTACTCCACGACGACGTCTGCTTGTAGATATGTATCGTCGGTAGGTTTTCCGTCTTCACTTCCCGACGTGACAGCGACGACTCTCTGATGAGGTGCGGGCCTCGTGTTTTGCTATTACTGCGAGTCTTGTAAATATCGCTTTTGTTTAGTAATTTGCCCGGCTATAACTCTCCCCTTTTACGATTGACAGACTGCGCCACCTTTCGGAGGGAGTGGGGATGCCAAAGAGTCACAAGTTCGTTTTAAGCAGTCCGTAAAACACGTAAACATTCACTTCAGTTAGCGTGTTAGTTAATGCCTACGCTTTCCGCTAGACGCTGCTGACTTACTGCTGAATAGCTTTGGTTGCGTAAAACCTTCACTGATTAACACTAGGTAAATGGAATAAGTACAACACTGTTGTATTTCACTTTCACTCTATATTCGAGGATTAAGATGGTGATGGATGATGGTCTATTTAAAAGGTTCCTAGCCTGGAGGAATCTAAATAGTCGGCAAATGCCTATATCCACCCGCTCTACGTCCAGAATCGCAACTAACGGCACACGACACTTTCAAAAGTCCACACGTTAATATCTAAATACCGGTACCTCTGAATTCACTCGTATCAGCAGATAATTTGAGTTTCTGTCATCCATATGTCCGTAAAGTTCCAGTCTAGCACTAAAGTCCTAAAATCCCCTTAATACTCCATTGCTACCGATAGTTAGAGATCGTACACTACATCACTTTTAATCTCCGTAACATTCTAACAGTTTATCGTGAATCTTAACACGATAAAGTCCAATCTAATTATTGTCTCGCCGACTGACACGGGTTCCCCGCCCTTTAACAAAACAATCGAGGAAAAAAAAGGCGGCAATAGTGACGATCGGGCCTTTTTTATTGGTTTTTCATCACAAGAGTTTAACGTCACTGCCTCCTCAGTGATGGAGCTCCCCCCTGCGGGTCCGGGGTAAGAATAGGCCCGAGGTATTCCTGCCTGTCGTAAGAGGCGACTAAAAGGAGTTTCAACCGTTTCGGCCTTTCATGTGATGGTCCCCCTCGGGGTTTGACCTACATTTTTCAAAATTCTTCTGAAATACGAGCCTTTTGGGGAAGGACACCTTACGTGGTGTACCACTGGTCCTAAGTGCTCTCAGACCTTGGCACTCAGTATTGCACCGGCGTTGTACCCATACCCACTATTCCTCCAATTGGGCCTAAACGCCTGATGGGTTGTCCAAGTTACGCCCGTAGTGCATCTCCATCTGCACCAGCGATCATGATGGACTTTCCGTGGCACCAGAAATCCAGCACGGTAGCCAGCCCGTTGTGGTGGGGTCGTCATGTACCCTCTAGGTTGTAGCCCCCTGACAACACAGGGATCGTACTGCCGATACCTGAGCTGCACCCTCCCCACGTCGGCCAAGGAGTAGATGCCCGTCTCCTCGGGGCATCGGGACTCCCGGCAACGGTCATCCTGCCAGGTGGCCCTTGCTGCGGCTGGGTGGCGCCCGTGGGGAGAGCCCCTGGTCGGAGTGGGTGGTATCGGGGCGGACGTTTCGCAGATGAAACGTCAACACGTATCAGGTCGCTCTGCGGCCGAGTCTTTCAAAAGAAAAGGTACCATTTCAAGTCCTGGTTCTCCTGCCCTTTCCCCCTTGGCCACTCCATGGGAGGAGGGACAGGCCCGCCGGCTTGGGGCGAAGTACTTCCCCCGCTATTTGGTCTGTTCTCGAACCGATGGGGGGACATTCGCCACCTCCAAGCCGATGTTCTTTGTTCAGCACATTGAGGACGTCTTTGGGGAAATCGAGGCTCTCAGCAAGATGCGTTCCGGGTCCGTACTTATCAAGACCACCTCCGCCACACAGTCGGCGGCGCTCCAGGCGTGCGACCGCCTAGGGGACATCCCAGTATCCATTGTCCCACATCTGGCACTAAATAGGACGCAGGGGGTGATTTTTCATCGTGACCTCCTGCTACAATCTGATGAGGAGCTCAGGGCCAACCTGGAGCGCCGAGGCGTGCATTTCGTCCGGCGAGTCCAGCGCGGCCCCAAAGACTGTCGCATTGACACTGGGGCCTTTATCCTCGCCTTCGAGGGGGACGTTCTCCCAGAGAAGGTAAAGGTGATGTGCTACCGGTGTGACGTGCGACCCTACGTCCCGCCTCCTATGCGATGTTTTAGGTGTTTGCGTTTTGGGCACATGTCGTCACGGTGTGAGGCTGAGCCCCTTTGTGGCGATTGTGGCCGCCCTCTTCGTGAGGAACATACATGCACCCCACCACCTCGGTGCATTAATTGTCCTGGCGTCCACTCGCCTAGATCCTCAGACTGCCCTGCCTATCAGAAGGAGAAGAAGATACAAGAAATCAAAACTTTGGATCGGCTCTCCTATACTGAGGCCAAGAAGAAGTATGACCGTCTCCATCCTGTGCCATTGACTACTTCTTTTGCCTCAGTTGTGTCCACTCCTTCCGCGGTATCCTCACCCCTATCCAGTCCCCCCTACGCCTCCTCCGCTCATCAGGGGGCTCCGCCTCCGCCTCCCAACTCCCTCCCTTCCAAATCCTCCTCCCCCGTGGCCCCCACCCCCTCTGCCCCAGGGGCCACCCTTCCTCCTCGTCCTCCCCCCACGCCACCTGAGAAGCGTTCCTCTTCTCAGGCGTCCATCGGGGAAACGTCCCGGACCCCAGCTTCCGAGGTCCGGCGTTCCAAAACGGACCCCGCGCGTGAGGACCTTCTTCGGGTCCAGCCCACCATCCCTGTGCCTCCTCGGCCTTCCAAGAAGGCCTCCAAGAAGAAATCTCTACCCCATCTCCATCCCGGCGCGTTTCGTCTGACGCTCCATCCGTAAGTCGCCGCTCCCGGCCATCCTCAGTTTCGCCGGGACGCTCAGCTGCCAGGCGCTCAGCTGGCCCCTCGCCGGCAAATGCAGCTGCCCAAACTACACAACCCGGGACAGCGGCCGCAGCTGGCGACGACTCGATGGAACAGGATCCGCCTCCCGCCGGTTGTAGCGTTGTTCCCTCGAAACCTGGCCCTCCGCGGCCATCGAGGTGACCAGCTCTTCCCCCTCTTTTTTGACTAGCGATGGCCTTGTTACACTGGAACATAAGAGGTATTCGATCTACTCAGGAGGAATTACAACTGCTCCTCCGCCTGCACTGTCTGCTCGTCCTTGGTCTCCAGGAAACCAAGTTGCGCCCGACTGACCGTATTGCCTTTACCCACTATACCTCGGAGCGGTATGACCTCACCCCTGCGGACGGTATTCCAGCTCATGTTGGGGTCATGTTGCTCGTTCGGGACGATGTCTATTACCATCCCATCCCATTGGCCACCACACTCCAAGCAATAGCTGTCCGCATTACTCTTTCTGCTTTTACTTTTTCAGTTTGTACCATCTACACTCCACCATCATCTGTTGTTAGTCGGGCTGACATGATGCACCTGATCGTTCAGCTCCCCCCGCCGTTCTTATTGTTTGGCGACTTCAATGCCCATCATCCCCTTTGGGGCTCTCCTGCATCCTGTCAATGAGGCTCACTCTTGGCGGATGTCTTCAACCATCTCAATCTTGTCTGCCTCAATACCGGCGCCCCGACTTTCCTCTCGGACTCTACTCATACCTACTCCCACTTGGACCTCTCGATCTGTTCTACCACTCTTGCCCGTCGGTTCGAGTGGTATGTCCTTTCTGACACCTATTCGAGCGACCACTTCCCCTGTGTCGTTCGTCTCCTGCACCACACCCCATCCCCACGTCCTTCGAGCTGGAACATGCTGAAAGCTGACTGGGGACTTTACTCCTCCCTGGCGACCTTTCCGGACCACGATTTTCCTAGTTGTGACAGTCAGGTCGAATACCTCACGGCCGTTATCATCAATGCTGCCGAACGTTCCATTCCTCGTACAACTTCTTCTTCGCGTCGCGTTTCCGTCCCCTGGTGGAACGAGGCTTGTAGGGACGCTATCCGTGCTCGGCGACGTGCTTTACGCACCTTTCGCCGCCATCCTACGTTGGCGAATTGTATTGAATACAAACGACTCCGAGCGCAATGCCGTCGAGTCGTCAAAGACAGCAAAAAAGCTTGTTGGGCCTCTTTCACCAGCTCCTTTAACAGTTTTACTCCCTCTTCCGTCGTTTGGGGTAGCCTGCGCCGGCTGTCGGGCATTAAGGCCCACTCCTCGGTACCTGGCCTGACCTCAGGTAATGAGGTCCATGTTGATCCTGTGGCTGTCTCCAACGCCTTTGGCCGCTTTTTCGCGGAGGTTTCAAGCTCCGCCCATTACCATCCTGCCTTCCTTCCCAGGAAAGAGGCAGAAGAGGCTCGGCGACCTTCCTTCCACTCGCTGAATCTGGAAACTTATAATGCCCCCTTTACTATGCGGGAACTCGAACGTGCGCTTGCACTGTCCCGGTCCTCTGCTCCGGGGCCAGATGCCATTCACGTTCAGATGCTGGCACACCTTTCTCCGGCGGGCAAAAGCTTCCTTCTTCGTACCTACAATCGCGTCTGGACCGAAGGTCAAGTCCCCATGCGTTGGCGTGACACCGTTGTTGTTCCTATACCCAAACCCGGGAAGGATAGACACCTTCCTTCTAGTTACCGCCCCATTTCTCTTACAAGCTGTGTCTGTAAGGTGATGGAGCGCATGGTTAATGCTCGGTTAGTCCGGATTCTTGAATCTCGACGACTACTTACTAATGTCCAATGCGGCTTTCGTCGCCGCCGCTCCGCTGTTGACCACCTTGTGACCTTGTCGACATTCATCATGAACAACTTTTTGCGAAGGCGCCAAACGGTAGCCGTGTTCTTCGACTTGGAAAAGGCTTATGATACCTGTTGGAGGGGAGGTATCCTCCGCACTATGCACAGGTGGGGCCTACGCGGTCGCCTGCCCCTTTTTATTGATTCCTTTTTAACGGATCGAACGTTTAGGGTACGTGTGGGTTCCGTATTGTCCGACGTCTTCCTCCAGGAGAACGGAGTGCCTCAGGGCTCCGTCTTGAGCGTAGCCCTTTTTGCCATCGCGATCAATCCAATTATGGATTGCATTCCACCTAATGTCTCAGGCTCTCTCTTTGTCGATGACTTCGCGATCTACTGCAGTGCCCAGAGAACATGCCTCCTGGAGCGCTGCCTTCAGCGTTGTCTCGACAGCCTCTACTCATGGAGCGTGGCAAATGGCTTCCGGTTCTCTGAAGAGAAGACGGTTTGTATCAACTTTTGGCGATATAAAGCGTTCCTTCCGCCATCCTTACATCTCGGTCCCGTAGTTCTCCCATTCGTGGACACAACTAAGTTTCTAGGGCTCACGTTGGACAGGAAACTGTGTTGGTCTCCACATGTCACTTATTTGGCGGCCCGTTGTACACGTTCCCTTAATGTCCTCAGAGTTCTTAGTGGTTCATCTTGGGGAGCGGATCGCACTGTCCTGCTTCGCTTGTATCGGTCCATAGTCCGATCGAAGCTGGATTATGGGAGCTTCGTCTACTCGTCCGCTCGGCCGTCCCTCTTACGCCGGCTCAACTCCATCCACCATCGGGGGTTACGTCTTGCGACCGGAGCCTTCTACACTAGTCCTGTCGAGAGTCTTTATGCTGAAGCTGCCGAGTTACCATTGACCTACCGGCGCGATGTACTGCTGTGTCGGTATGCCTGCCGGCTGTTGTCTATGCCCGACCACCCCTCTTACCAGTCCTTCTTCGCCGATTCTCTCGATCGTCAGTACGGGTTGTATGTGTCTGCCCTGCTGCCCCCCGGAGTCCGCTTCCGTCGCTTGCTTCGACAATTGGATTTTGCCCTCCCTACCACCTTTAGAGAGGGTGAGAGCCCGACACCACCTTGGCTCCAGGCTCCGGTTCATCTTTATCTCGACCTCAGCTCACTCCCGAAGGAGGGTACTCCGGCTGTAGTGTATTGCTCCCGGTTTGTCGAACTTCGTGCTCGACTTGCCGGACACACCTTTATTTACACCGATGGCTCCAAAACTGACGATGGTGTCGGCTGTGCCTTTGTCGTCGGGGCCGCCACCTTCAAATACCGGCTCCTCGACCAATGTTCCAGCTTTACGGCCGAGCTTTTTGCTCTCCATCAGGCCGTTCAGTATGCCCGCCGCCACCGCCATTCATCGTATGTACTCTGCTCTGACTCACTCAGTGCTCTTCAGAGCCTTGGAGCTCCCTATCCGGTCCATCCCTCGATTCAACGGATACAGCAGTCCCTCCATTCTTTCGCTGGTAATGGTGGTTCTGTCAGCTTTCTGTGGGTTCCCGGACATGTAGGAGTGCCTGGGAATGAGGCTGCGGATGCTGCAGCCAAGGCTGCAGTCCTCCTGCCTCGGCCAGCCTCCCATTGTGTCCCGTCATCGGACGTTCGGGGGGATGTATGTAAGAGGCTTGTGTCGTTGTGGTGGGATGCTTGGTCATCCCTCCAAGGAAACAAGCTCCGGGCAGTAAAACCGCTCCCAACTCCGTGGACAACATCCTCCCGACCATCTCGGCGCGAGGAGGTCCTTCTGACCAGGTTGAGAATTGGGCATTGCCAGTTTAGCCACCGCTACCTGCTCTCCGGTGACCCAGCCCCGCAGTGCCCTTGTGGACAGGCCTTAACAGTGCGCCATGTTTTATTGTCGTGTCCCCGTTTTAGTCAATTTCGTGTTGTCCTGTCCCTGCCGTCTACCTTACCGGATATTTTAGCTGATGACGCTCGAGCAGCTGCTCGTGTTCTGCGTTTTATAACTTTGACTGGCTTGTCCAAAGACATCTAACCTTTTTACTTATTTTATCTGCATCTTTGTCAGGTCTTTCTGGTGTCCCCCTTGAGTTTTACTAGATTCCATGTGCTCTAACAACAGTGACTGGGCGCTAATGACCTCAGTAGTTGAGCGCCCTTAAACCCAATAAAAAAAAAATAAAAAATATATATATATATATATATATATATATATATATATATATATATATATATATATATATATATATATATATATATATATATCAGTGATGGAGCTGCGTGGCTTTGCTTTACTTAGTCGTTAAACTACTTGCTGATATACTATAATTTTGATCTGCAATTACCGAACTCTGATTCTACACTATTTTCACCTATACTATTCTTAATTTTAAATTATTCTTTCTATAGCTTTTATCACTGTAAACTGAATGGAGGTGTTACAATGTGTGCTTCCCATGTCAGATCTAATGTAGTACACCACCCTCTGACGATTTTCGTTTGTAAAAATGTAGTCAAGTAATTGTGTGTAACCTCAAAATCTCCTCCCCCTTACTGGAACAACTGTCAAGTCTTAGTTACACATTTCTTACTAATCATTTAGGTTTATTACATTCAACTGGTGTAGTTAATTAGTGAAGTTCAGTGGCAGGAGGAACAAGACTTTTGGTCAGGTGATTACAGGGTTATAAATACAAAATCAAATAGGGGTAATGCAGGAGTAGGTTTAATAATGAATAAAAAAATAGGTGTGCGGGTTAGCTACTACAAACAGCATAGTGAACGCATTATTGTGGCCAAGATAGACACAAAGCCCATGCCTACTACAGTAGTACAAGTTTATATGCCAAATAGCTCTGCAGATGATGAAGAAATTGATGAAATGTATCACGAGATAAAAGAAATTATTCAGGTAGTGAAGGGAGACGAAAATTTAATAGTGATGGGTGACTGGAATTCATCAGTAGGAAAAGGGAGAGAAGGAAACATAGTAGGTGAATATGGATTGGGGGGAAGAAATGAAAGAGGAAGCCGCCTTGTAGAATTTTGCACAGAGCATAACATAATCATAGCTAACACTTGGTTCAAGAATCATGAAAGGAGGCTGTATACATGGAAGAAGCCTGGAGATACTGACAGGTTTCAGATAGATTATATAATGGTAAGACAGTGATTTAGGAACCAGGTTTTAAATTGTAAGACATTTCCAGGGGCAGATGTGGATTCTGACCACAATCTATTGGTTATGAACTGCAGATTGAAACTGAAGAAACTGCAAAAAGGTGGGAATTTAAGGAGATGGGACCTGGATAAACTGAAAGAACCAGAGGTTGTAGAGCGTTTCAGGGAGAGCATAAGGGAACAATTGACAGGAATGGGGGAAAGAAATACAGTAGAAGAAGAATGGGTAGCTCTGAGGGATGAAGTAGTGAAGGCAGCAGAGGATCAAGTAGGTAAAAAGACGAGGGCTAATAGAAATCCTTGGGTAACAGAAGAAATATTGAATTTAATTGATGAAAGGAGAAAATATAAAAATGCAGTAAATGAAGCAGGTAAAAGGGAATACAAACGTCTCAAAAATGAGATCGACAGGATGTGCCAAATGGCTAAGCAGGGATGGCTAGAGGACAAATGTAAGGATGTAGAGGCTTGTCTCACTACGGGTAAGATAGATACTGCCTACAGGAAAATTAAAAAGACCTTTGGAGAAAAGAGAATCACTTGTAAGAATATCAAGAGCTCAAATGGAAACCCAGTTTTAAGGAAAGAAGGGAAAGCGGAAAGGTCGAAAGAGTATATAGAGGGTCTATACAAGGGCGATGTACTTGAGGACAATATTATGAAAATCGAAGAGGATGTAGATGAAGATGAAATGGGAGATAATATACTGCGTGACGAGTTTGACAGAGCACTGAATAACCTGAGACCAAACAAGGCCCCGGGAGTAGACAACATTCCATTAGAACTACTGACAGCCTTGGGTGAGCCAGTCCTGACAAAACTCTACCATCTGGTGAGCAAGATGTATGAGACAGGCGAAACACCCTCAGACTTCAAGAAGAATATAATAATTCCAATCCCAAAGAAAGCAGGTGTTGACAGATGTGAAAATTACCAAACTATCAGTTTAATAAGTCACTGCTGCAAAAAACTAATGCCAATTCTTTACCGACGAATGGAGAAACTGGTAGAAGCCGACCTCGGCGAAGATCAATTTGGATTCCGCGGAAATGTTGGAACACGTGAGGCAATACTGACCCTACGACTTATCTTAGAAGAAAGATTAAGGAATGGCAAACCTATATTTGTAGCATTTGTAGACTTAGAGAAAGCTTTTGACAATGTTGACTGGAATATTCTCTTTCAAATTCTAAACGTGGCAGGGGTAAAATACAATTTGTACAGAAAGCAGATGGCAGTTATAAGAGTCGAGGGGCATGAAAGGGAAGCAGTGGTTGGGAAAGGAGTGAGACAGGGTTGTAGCCTCTCCCCGATGTTATTCAATCTGTATATTGAGCAAGCAGTAAAGGAAACGAAAGAAAAATTCGGAGTAGGTATTAAAATTCATGGAGAAGAAGTAAAAACTTTGAGGTTCGCCGATGACGTTGTAATTCTGTCAGAGACAGCAAAGGACTTGGAAGAGCAGTTGAACGGAATGGACAGTGTCTTGAAAGGAGGATATAAGATGAACATCAACAAAAGCAAAACGAGGATAATGGAATGTAGTCTAATTAAATCGGGTGACGCTGAGGGGATTAGATTAGGAAATGAGACACTTAAAGTAGTAAAGGAGTTTTGCTATTTAGGGAGTAAAATAACTGATGATGGTCGAAGTAGAGAGGATATAAAATGTAGACTGGCAATGGCAAGGAAATCGTTTCTGAAGAAGAGAAATTTGTTAACATCGAGTATAGATTTAAGTGTCAGGAAGTCGTTTATGAAAGTATTTGTATGGAGTGTAGCCATGTATGGAAGTGAAACATGGACGATAACCAGTTTGGACAAGAAGAGAATAGAAGCTTTCGAAATGTGGTGCTACAGAAGAATGCTGAAGATAAGGTGGGTAGATCACGTAACTAATGAGGAGGTACTAAATAGGATTGGGGAGAAGAGAAGTTTGTGGCACAACTTGACTAGAAGAAGGGATCGGTTGGTAGGACATGTTTTGAGGCATCAAGGGATCACAAATTTAGCATTGGAGGGCAGCGTGGAGGGTAAAAATCGTAGAGGGAGACCAAGAGATCAATACACTAAGCAGATTCAGAAGGATGTAGGTTGCAGTAGGTACTGGGAGATGAAGAAGCTTGCACAGGATAGAGTAGCATGGAGAGCTGCATCAAACCAGTCTCAGGACTGAAGACCACAACAACAACAACAACAGTTAATGATTTTGTGTTTATCTACTGTGGCGGTAAATTTCTGTGGAAAATAATAAATCTCTACGCTCGCCACAGTGCCTCGAAGGAGTGCGCTGCCGAGAAGTGGACCCGGGAAAGTGCCGAGCGCGGAAATGTTTCCGAACTTTACGAGATCCCGGCCCGGGGAATACACGTCGACAGCCGGTGCGAAAATAGCTGCACCGCATTGCACGGGGCTACAAAGGGTGGCGACACCGTGGCCAGAGGCGGGTGCCGACTTCGACTGGCAGCAGACGCCCCTCCACACGGCGGCAGGATACGGCAGGCGGGGTGCCGCTGTCCTGTGGTGTGGGGTGGCGGTGGGCAGACAGCTCTGCACGTCGCTGCAGCGTGTGGCGAAGCGGCTGTGGCGAACCTGCTTTTGTGTGTGGGGGCGGACCGGTCTGGCGCCGGCTACGGCAGAACACCCCTCGAGCTCGGCCTGGCCTACAACAGGACATTGGTCTCTAACAACCCTACCACAACAAAGGTCAAAATTTAATAAAGATTGTGGTATTGCTCACGCTGCTAAATACTGCATTTTCGGGCAACAACAAAGTTATATTATGTGGCAGGTGTCATTAGAGCACAGTTAATAAAGTCATTTCGTATAACAATGAATAAACTAGGCACTCATCTTTTCATGTTTCCCACGCTGGTCTCGTTGTGAACTCGTGGCTCAATCGTCGAAAATCTAGGTGGTGGTGATTCCGAGCTCGGATGCAAAGAGGCCTAGGTTTTACTAAGCTATATTCAAAAGTTTTGTAGATGCATTTCACAAGCCATTCTTGATGATTAAACCTTTGAAAGTTAGCACAATGGTGATATAAAAAAAAAATAATCAGCACTCCAAATTTAAGTTACACTTCCTTTTTATTGCGTTTGTTGCAGTATTGCGTAACACACAAAGCGTCACTTCACAATACAAAACATACTTGAAAACATCTCCCTCGCTGTTAAAGTTCACATTTTATAAGCTGACTATGTTATGCGTCTTTCCCACATGACGTTCAAGACTTGACGTTTCCAAGGATCGACTCTAACTAATAATCACTTACGCGCCCAAAAATCAGAGTTACAAGTACGTCAAAGATCATAATAACAAAAGAAAGAATATACGTAAGAATAATATCATTGCAATATAAACATATCGCTAAATCAAAGTACCTCTACATTAATCAAATCAAATCTGAATGTTGTCTCAGAAATATGCTAACTACTTCACAGAAAGACAGTAAAATGTTGCTGGTACCGAGAGGTTCCGGTGAGCTGCCGTAATGGCTACGTAATTAAAGTACCATTACAGGTCGTAGACATACTGAGAGGAATTTGTCCCATGTAACGTGGGCCTGTCATACAAAAATAAACCGATATAAAATCCTGGTATACCTCAAAACAAGTGCCAGAAAATTACTCAACTATTTACTCCCTCCATGTTCCTCCTCCTCATAATATTGGTCTCCCTTCTGCTTGTGAGACCACTGCCTTCAACTTTGTTCACAAGTTCTTTGACCTTTGCAATAGTAGTTCGTCTTCACACTTAGCCTGCTGGCAATACGTCCGGTGATTGGCTGGCAGAAGAGTGCAGAACTTTATTGAAAGCGCTGTTGTCGTCCTCATTTCCTCATTCGTTCTTACGTAGTTGAAAATTCAGACAGCTGTCTCCGTCCACAGCGATCTTTAGCCTTTCTTAATATGGTGTGAAGAGGCAGGCTGGCAATCTTCTTCTCTTAATCCGACCATCTGTTTGCTGCTCTCCCACGTTATCTTCTGCCCTCAATTTTTCCCTTTGCGATGGTCTTCTCTAAATTATCCCCTCTCGAGACGTGCCCGAGCAACTGAAGGTGTCTTTGGCTGACACGAGAAGATAACCTTCTTGTGATTTTAAGTTATTCTGTTATTGAACTATTTGTTCTTTTTGTGTCCACGGTACACGTAGCATCCTCCACCAACACCACGTCTCAAAGGCATCGGTTTGGCTCTTACCGTTACCATTCACGGTTCAGATCTCGCATCTGTATAAGAATACAGGATGCTTCTACCGAGTGCATCTTCGTTGTCTCAGTTATTGCCCGATTCTGCCATACCTTAGTGACTTTGACCATTGTGGCTCAGCCAAGAATAATTTCTCTTATCTCTATCATATTTTCCTGTGATATTGATCAGAGAGCCTAGATATAAATAATCACTATCTCCAGATTCCTTAAGCATCCTGTAAGCTGGTTTTGATGGATGCCTTGGCAATTTATAACCATTAGCTTGGTTTTTTCATGTTTATCTCTAGGCCAAGGTTTAGACTAATATCTTCTACTCTTGAGAACAGGTTACCAAGTTCTTCCTTACTTCCTTCTATGACTGTAGTATCATCTGCCAAGCATAAATTGTCGATTTTCCTGCCGCCGATAGAAATCCCACCGTCCCAGCCATCCGGCACTTTCCTGATTACACACTCTGCATAGATATTGTAGAGCTGAGGTGACGGTACACAACCTCGTCTGACGCCGTTTGTTACGTCGAAAAATTCAGAGTATTCACCGTCTACTTTTATGGTTTCAGTATGGCTATTCTAAAGACCTTTCAGTAAGGATACCAGGTGTTTTGGAACCACAGACTGGCTGAGCACATGCCACAACTTGTCCCACATGACACAATCGAAGGCCTTTCTATAATCTAGGAAGCAGATGTAGGCAGGGACACAGAACTCGTAACATTTTTCAATTATCTGCCTTAAATTCAAGACTGCCTCTCGAGTACCTTTACCCGACAAGAAACCTGCTTGTTCTGCAGAAATCTGAGACTGCAGAAAAATTTTTAGGTGTTGATTTAATGCTACGGTACTATACTTGGAGCTGTCCCTAACTGATCCTTATTTGTGCAGAGGAGTTAGGACAGATGTAGTCCAGTCTTAAGGCCATTTTTCTCTCGAAATACCATCTATACCTGGGGATTTGTTGTGTTTTAGGTGCTTGATGGCATTTTAGGTTTGACTGTATAGAATATCAGGTTCTTTATTTGATTCCGTACAAATGTTCTCTTCTTCTCTGTTGTTTCCGTTGCAATACAGTGTTTCACAGTGTTGTTTCTATCTAGCTATTGCTAATTGCTTGTCACTAATAATAGTGCCATCTATATTTTCTACCATCCACGTGCGTGACTTGAACTCTCGGGTGATGCTGTTTATCTTCTTGAATAGGTCATGCATTTCATTTAATTTTTGATGTTGTTCTACGTCATCACAAATACTGGTGAGATACCGTGTCTCGTCAGTTTGGCAGCTGCGCTGTATTTTGCGGCAAAGTTCTTTGTATGCTTATTTATCTTCAGCGGTTTGTATGCTACGTTCTAGTGTGCTCCGTTCTTCAATGAGCAGTAGAGTATTGTTCGAAATCCAGGGATTCTTTGCTTGAGAGGTCTTTGTAACCTGTTCAGGGAGAGATGAACTGATGATTTCTTTCATTTTGTCCCATATTTTGGGAGCTACTGCTCTGTTAGTTTTTGGAATTTGGGTCTTATTCTTTCTCCAAATTCGTTGAGACTAGTTTTATCTGTGAGACGAATCTGCCTTACTCTTTCCTTTTTGGTCACTTTGTTTAATCTTCATTTTCATATACAGCATGATATGGTCACTGCCCTAGTCTGCTCCAGGATAGGTCTTGCAAACTAGTGCTGTAGAGCAGCAATAATTAATATTTGAAGTCATTTTAAAAAGTCCTACACCACATTCTCCTCCCCAAAAATGTCAGAGAAATCTGTCAGCATGGCTTTGACATTTGACCTGACGTGACAAGCTCTTTTTGATCTCGGAGAAAATTTCCCAATCCACTGTGAAGATTGAATATCCACATCATAACTGTAGACCTATGGATAAATGATGGCGTCCTCTTGGGTAAAATATTCTGGAGGTAAAATAGTCCCCCATTCGGATCTCCGGGCGGGGACTACTCAAAAGGACGTCGTTATTAGGAAAAAGAAAACTGGCATTCTACGGATTGGAGTGTGGAATGTCAGATCCCTTAACTGGGCAGGTAGATTAGAAAATTTGAAAAGGGAAATGGATAGGTTAAAGTTAGATATAGTGGGAATTAGCGAAGTTCGGTGGCAGGAGGAACAAGACTTTTGGTCAGGTGATTACAGGGTTATAAATACAAAATCAATTAGGGGTAATGCAGGAGTAGGTTTAATAATGAATAGGAAAATAGGAACGCGGGTAAGCTACTACAAACAGCTTAGTGAACGCATTATTGTGGCCAAGATAGATACGAAGCCCACACCTACTACAGTACTAAAAGTTTATATGCCAACTAGCTCTGCAGATGACATAGAAATTGATGAAATGTATGATGAGATAAAAGAAATTATTCAGGTAGTGAAGGGAGACGAAAATTTAACAGTCATGGGTGACTGGAATTCGAGAGTAGGAAAAGGGAGAGAAGGAAACATAGTAGGTGAATATGGATTGGGGCTAAGAAATGACAGAGGAAGCCGCCTGGTAGAATTTTGCACAGAGCATAACTTAATCATAGCTAACACTTGGCTCAAGAATCATGAAAGAAGGTTGTATACATGGAAGAATCCTGGAGATACTAGAAGGTATCAGATAGATTATATAATGGTAAGACAGATTTAGGAACCAGGCTTCAAATTGTAAGACATTTCCAGGGGCAGATGTGGACTCTGACCACAATCTATTGGTTATGAACTGTAGATTAAAACTGACGAAACAGCAAAAAGGTGGGAATTTAAGGAGATGGGACCTGGACAAACTGAAAGAACCAGAGGTTGTACAGGGTTTCAGGGAGAGCATAAGGGAACAATTGACAGGAATGGGGGAAAGAAGTACAGTAGAAGAAGAATGGGTAGCTCTGAGGGATGAAGTAGTGAAGGCAGCAGAGGATCAAGTAGGTAAAAAGACGAGGGCTAATAGAAATCCTTGGGTAACAGAAGAAATACTGAATTTAATTGAGGAAAGGAGAAAATATAAAAATGCAGTAAATGAAGCAGGGAAAAAGGAACACAGATGTCTCAAAAATGAGATCGACAGGAAGTGCCAAATGGCTAAGCAGGGATGGCTAGAGGACAAATGTAAGGATGTAGAGGCTTGTCTCACTATCGGTAAGATAGATACTGCCTACAGGAAAATTAAAAAGACCTTTGGAGAAAAGAGAATCACTTGTATGATATCAAGAGCTCAAATGGAAACCCAGTTCTAGGCAAAGAAGGGAAAGCAGAAAGGTGGAAGGAGTATATAGAGGGTCTATACAAGGGCGATGTACTTCAGGGCAATATTATGGAAATGGAAGAGGATGTAGATGAAGATGAAATGGGAGATATGATACTGTGTGAAGAGTTTGACATAGCACTGAAAGACCTGAGACCAAACAAGGCCCCGGGAGTAGACAACATTCCATTAGAACTACTGACAGCCTTGGGAGAGCCAGTCCTGACAAAACTCTACCATCTGGTGAGCAAGATGTATGAAACAGGCGAAATACCCTCAGACTTCAAGAAGAATATAATAATTCCAATCCCAAGGAAAGCAGGTGTTGACAGATGTGAAAATTACCGAACTATCAGTTTAATAAGTCACTGCTGCAAAATACTAACGCGAATTCTTTACAGACAAATGGAAAAACTGGTAGAAGCCGACCTCAGGGAAGATCAGTTTGGATTCCGTAGAAATATTGGAACACGTGAGGCAATACTGCCCTTACGACTTGTCTTAGAAGAAAGATTAAGGAAACGCAAACCTATTTTTCTAGCATTTGTAGACTTAGAGAAAGCTTTTGACAGTGTTGACTGGAATACTCTCTTTCAAATTCTAAAGGTGGCAGGGGTAAAATACAGGGAGCGAAAGGCTATTTACAATTTGCACAGAAACCAGATGGCAGTTATAAGAGTCGAGGGGCATGAAAGGGAAGCAGCGGTTGAGAAGGGAGTGAGACAGGGTTGTAGCCTATCCCCGATGTTATTCAATCTGTATATTCAGCAAGTAGTTTTAAGGGAACAAAAGAAAAGTTCAGAGTAGGTATTAAAATCCATGGAGAAGAAATAAAAACTTTGAGGGTCGCCAATGACATTGTAAATATGTCAGGAGACAGCAAAGGACTTGGAAGAGCAGTTGAATGGAATGGACAGTGTCTTGAAAGGAGGATATAAGATGAACATCAACAAAAGCAAAACGAGGATAATGGAATGTAGTTGAATTAAGTCAGGTGATGCTGAGGGAATTAGATTAGGAAATGAGACACTTAAAGTAGTAAAGGAGCTTTGCTATTTGGGGAGCAAAATAACTGATGATGGTCGAATTAGAGAGGATATAAAATGTAGACTGGCAATGGCAAGGAAAGCGTTTCTGAAGAAGAGAAATTTGTTGACATAGAGTATAGATTTAAGTGTCAGGAAGTCGTTTCTGAAAGTATTTGTATGGAGTGTAGCCATGTACTGAAGTGAAACGTGGACGATAAATAGTTTGGACAAGAAGAGAATAGAAGCTTTCGAAATGTGGTGCTACAGAAGAATGCTGAAGATTAGATGGGTAGATCATATGACTAATGAGGAGGAATTGAATAGGATTGGTGAGAAGAGGAGTTTGTGGCACAACTTGACTAGAAGAAGGGATCGGTTGGTAGGACATGTTCTGAGGCATCAAGGGATCACCAATTTAGTATTGGAGGGTAGCATGGAGGATAAAAATCGTAGAGGGAGACCAAGAGATGAATACACTAAGCAGATTCAGACGGATGTAGGTTGCAGTAGGTACTGGTAGATGAAGAAGCTTGCACAGGATAGAGTAGCATGGAGAGCTGCATCAAACCAGTGTCAGGACTGAAGACGACGACAACAACAACAACAACAACAACAACAACAACAACTGTAGACCCATGTCTCATCACTAGTTACGATTATCTTAAAGAACATCGTGTACTCATTTGCGTGATCCAAAAGCTCTTCACAGATTGCGAGGCAAAAGTCTTCGTGGTCTTGGTCCATGAGCCACGTAAAAACGATCTTGGCGGCAACACGATGCATTCAAAGATGCTGTCAGAATTTCATGACATGATCCAACTGCAAGCCTCACACATACAAATACTATCATAGTGAACATACCACATCGACATGACTTGACAGAAGCTTCATGTGTAAACAAGGAAGTATTAAATACGAATAATAGATGTAAACAAATCTGTGATCATTTCAATAACGTGACACTAATAAATGTAAGCACTTTCAAAAGGGATCGTTATACAAAACATGGGCAGCACTTAAATTACTCTGGTAAATTACCTTTATGGCAGGCTATTGAAGAAGTTGTCATTGATAAGATAAAACTGCTGAAAACAATCCAGTCTTGAATATAAATGTCTCCATCAGGGAAACTTGCAGTGATGACCAAGACCTGCCCTTACAAGTCTTGGTCTAGGCCTATTAAACTGCAACCACCACCATTAACTACAAAGTCAAATGATTGTAACTCTGTGCTAAAATCGAAAGTTAAAGATTGTGATTATCTGTCCTTCTTTCATATAAACATACAGTCAGTGAGAAATGAACTTCATTAATTTGAACTGCTATTAGAAGACTTGCATTGTGATATTCTGTGCCTAAATGAGCACTGGCTTAAAGAACATGAATCCAAGATGTATACTCCTGTTGGTTTACAATTTTTAACTGGCTATTTTAGATCAGCTATGGAAAATGGAAGAGTGTCAATACTAATGAAAAGTGAACTAAACCAAACAGTTAAGATAATAGATCTCAAGCACTTAGTCCACGAAGGAGAAATTGAAATTGCTGCCATTCACTTCCCTGAAAATGCAAGATTGTTGTAGTATCCATGTACTGTGCCCCCAAGACTGGTGCCAAAGTTTTTGTCCAGCATGTAGATAATCTCTTAATGTACTTAGTTAGATATAAGAAGCATAAAATTTTAATATTTGGTGACGTCAGTACTAATGTGTTGGTGCAAAATCCTAAAAGTAGATTGCTGCTAGATACCCTCAAGTCATACAGTTATGCTTGCCTTAACTATGAGCCTACCAGGCAGAATGCCTGCCTAGATAATGTGATATCAAACATTTGCAAAGATGATGTAATCTTAAATGTTGTTAAACCGATGCTCTCTGACCATGATGGAATTTTCCTAAAATTAATGGCATTCAAAAAAGAACAGGCTCAACCAATAGAACCCAGGACAGGAAGTAGTTCAACCCATCAAATATAACAAATCTCACACAAAGACTTAATGATCATGGACTGGTGTAATGCTGTCATGGAAAATGAGTCATTAAGTGTTGCTTTTGATTATTTCTTACACACCATTACTGCTATCTTAAATGAATATTGCCCCCTCATCATTAAACACAATAGACTAAATGCAAGGAGAAAACAGAAAAGAAAAGTAACTTACTGGTATACACCTTACTTAAATAACTTAAGGATTCTGTTAAGAATTTACTATGATAAATCTTGCTCGAATAATGAGTATACACACTCATATGCCAATTCAAAACAGCTGTACAGAAAAGAAATCATTTCTGCAAAGAAAAAAGCTAATGAAAACTATATTTATCAGTCTAGCAACAAATATAAAGCAGAATGGAAAATAGTTAAAACAGAAACAGGGCTAATGTCAGAAAATTTACCTGTTCCTCTAAGTGCAGTTGAACTAAATAATAGTTTCATAAATTCTGGAGAATTAGCTATGACAGATGAAAGTAATTTAGATGATAGTGAGGACAGACTTTCCAAATTTCAGGAAACAGAGTTGACAGGAGACTTGCCAAAATTTGATTGGAGAACCATTTATCTTAAGGATATACTGGATGTAGTCAGATCACTAAGCAATTCCAGAACTGAGGACATCCATGGTTTTTCTAATTTTACCACAAAGAAAATAAGACACTATATATGCATTCCACTGTCTTGATTAATCAATAGGATGTTTACAGAGGGGACATTTCCAGACTGCCTTAAACTGACAATTGTATTGCCCATATACAAAAAGGGAGGCAGAAATTCACCCCAAAATTACAGACCTATAGCAATAATACCAAAACTATCTAAAATTATTGAAAGTCCAATTAAACGATTTTTTTTGGGTGTCACAACCTTCTCTATAAGGCTCAGTATGGATTCCGAACTGGGCTATCAACAATAAAAGCAGTTCAGGAAGTTGTCTTATCAATATTACAAGGTTTTGAAAATAGGGAACATACCTATACAACTTTAGTTGATTTAACCAAGGCATTTGACACTGCGTCACATAGCATTTTAATTAAGAAACTAGAAAAATATGGAATAACTGAAACAGAACTATTACTGCTGAAATCATATTTGACAAACAGGTACCAAATGGTCTATATAAATTCAAACAACAAATCTGACCTTCTCAAGGTAAAATACAGAGTCCCACTGGAACCTTTCTTATTCACTGTGTATGTGAATAACGTGCCCAACACATTACCATATAAAGCTGTCATGTATGCTAATGACACAACTTTTATCACGTCACATAATGATGTGAATGTTGTCAAACAAATGAACAAATCCATGATGAAAAAGGCAGCTCACTGGTTCCATGAAAATAGGCTGTCATTAAATAAAAATAAAACTGAACACATCCTTTCTTCCCTTAGAGATATTAATGATGGACCTAATGAAATCAGACATTCAGTAAAATTGCTAGGCATTTATCTCGATACCAAATGGTGCTGGAATACTCACACAGAAAAGCTGTGCAGTAGGTTGGCAAGATTTCTATATCTCCTTAGGAAACTGAAGCATTGTGTCAGTAAGGAGTGCATACTTATGGCATACCATGCCTATTTTCATACTCATCTGCATTATGGAATACTTCTTTTGGGGAAACTCTGCTGGGGCAAAAGATGTTTTCCTCTGGCAGAAGAAAGCCATTAGATGTATTTTTGGTGTGAGCAATTTAACTTCCTGCAGACAGTACTTCATTGAGCACAAAATTCTTACAGTTCCCAGTCTATACATACTTAAAGCACTTATGCATGCCAAATAGAAAGCCCACATGTATGAAAGCAGGTCAGATGTGCACTCATATGAAACCAGAAATAGGAACTTAGACATTCCTTGGACACGTTTGAGTAAAATCCAAAATAATTGTTTACATGCTGGCAAAACATTTTACAACAATACATCACATGGAACGAGGGAATTGCACGAGAATAGATTTAAAATGGTGGTAGGGACATGGTTGAAAGAGAGAGCATTCTATAGCATAAGTGAATTCCTACATAATGAAAAAATGATTCTCTATTATTATATATGTGATTGTGATCAAAGGAACTGTAATTTATGTCATACAACCATACTGACCTTTTGTGTAATCATTTGTACCACAATCTGAACAAATATGTAACTACTGACCTAATGTATAATCATTTCTGTAACCGTCTGATGATGCCTATACAACACAACAGTTGTCTACAGGCAAATAAATAAATAAAAATAAAAAAATAGATAAAACAAACCGAAATGTTACATTCTTCTGCAATCTCTATCTGAGTCACTCATTGATTGGCACGCACAGTTTCGCCGAGGTTCCCGACACGAATGCTGTCACTAGGTGTTGAAGGCCTCCTTAACGTGGCTCACCTCTAACTTCCATCCGGCCGTTTTTAAA
The DNA here is from genome assembly GCF_023898315.1 of Schistocerca nitens. Classification (NCBI taxonomy): domain Eukaryota; kingdom Metazoa; phylum Arthropoda; class Insecta; order Orthoptera; family Acrididae; genus Schistocerca; species Schistocerca nitens. Next base: position 517,607 of record NW_026045998.1, on the reverse strand, counting down.
CCGTGTGAACCATTTGTAACACTGAGTATGGCTTAAGCGCTCATCATTGTAGGCTTCCTGCATTATTTGTTGTGTTTCTGTAAAGGTTTGCTGAAGTTTCAAAATTTAATGCAGGCACAATGCTCTTCTAACTCTGCCATCTCAAAATTCACAAAGAGAGAGACAATGTTCTACTCAATAAAGCACGAAAAAAGAAACTAACCAGGTATACAGCGACAAAACTTCCAACACTTAGATTTTAAACGCAGGCATTTTCAGGGATGCCAATCGCATTTTGCTCCAACAAACCGTAGCTGCGAAATTAGAAATGTTCTGGAATTTTTGAACAGATCTCGTATTTGCCATGATAGACTCGTTTTCAAAATGTATAAAACTATATCCTTTGAAGAATGCAGCCAGCAAGAAAATAGTTACTAAATCACAAAGGGCTGATTTCATGCTGTAGGCATACAAAAAGATATTTTTCTCATACTGGAAGGCAATTCATATCAAAAATATGTAAAGAATTTTTTGAAGGCTACAACATAAAAAACCATTTGTACTTATCACGCTGTAATCCAACTGAGTGATAAATGAGAGAAATAAGCCGTTTGTGTAGAATATACTGCAGCAAGGATCGTTCAGATGCGTTAGAATGTATCAGTAGTTTTGAAGATGTGTTAAATAGCTCACCATGTGAACTTTTGTACAACAAGAAACCTGCTTACCTCATTAGTGAACTGCTTGAACTCCCTGCATGCAAAAGCAGGTGTCACTTAGAGATGATATTGTAAGAGAAACTATGAAACAATGTTACAGGAGAAAGCAGGGACCTGACAGGAAAGTAAAAGGCACACGGTTTGAAATTGGAGTTTTAGTTCTAGCAAGGACAGTAAATAGTGAGATTAAGAATTTTTTTTTATATTTACATAGGGCCTTTCAAAATTTTTGAATACCCCCCACCCTACTGCTACTGGATCATTTACGTCAAATCAAAGAAACTTTATGGGCTCAGAAATGTAACACAATGGAAACCATACAGGAATTCAGACTAGGCTGATACTATTTACTCACCAATTTGTTTATTCAGACATTATACCAAGTTGAAATTGGTTTCAGGCACATACGATAATTACATACACGCTGTAGAGAAAGGAAAAAAGTACTTTCAGGGAGATGCACGCTCTTTATGGATTGTTTGTGGCAAGAGCAGGACTCTAGCCATGTGACATTGTCTTCAACATAAACACGGTTTCTGATGTCACATTCCTCTATTCTTTTCTTTATAGCTTTTCTATACACAAACTGTACACATTGTGTACAAAACTTGCAATATATGATTTACATACACTTATTTTTATCATTCACATACGTATTTGAAACTCCTAATATTCATTTTGCACCTATACTATCAGCCTATTATTGCACCAAACTATGTATTCCTGTTGGATGTAAACTGCTGGTATGCTGTTTGTGTCAAGAATGAAAACAATTCCTGATGTATTTCCCTTTAGACATAAGAAAACTTACAATAAATCATTTATACTTACTTATCTGAGTGTCTGGTAAACAGTTTGCAACATCTATTGCGCACATGCTTACATAAATTTACACTGGTCACTTTGTTTATTGTCAGTCAATTTATTACAAGCATGGCTGTACAGATTCAACACTGTGTATTCCTTACATTGTCTGTATGAACCAACACTTGCCACTTTGCTTACTGTTAGCCAATTTATTACACCTGTGGTTAAATGAATTCACTAGCAATTTTCTTATTTTTCACAGGCTTACGAGAACTTACTCAAACAATGAAAAATCCAGGATGGAATGTAACAGTATTACGAAAAGGAAAGTTGTTACTCACCATATAGCAGAGATGCTGAGTCGCAGAGAGGCACAACAAAAAAAAACTGTCACAAAGCTTTCGCCCAGTAAGGCCTTTGTCAAAAAAAAAAACACACACACACACACGCACACACGCACACACGCACACACGCACACACACACGCACACACACGCACGCACGCGCGCGCGCAGAAACCACACTGCCAGCAGCAGCAGCACCAGTGTATGATGGGAGCGGTGATGGGGGGGAGGGGAGGGAGGGGGGGGGAGAGTAAGGAGGAGGCTAGGGCAGGTGTGACGGTACGTCACATTAATGGACATTTGGATAAAGGGAAAGGAAGTTTTTGTTATGAGACGTGTGGACTATAAATTTTCAAGACTGTGTACGTGTGTGCGGTGTATAACAAATAATAATGTAAGTTGTTATCAAAACACAAATATTAATTGATGTAATTAACAAAACAGTTTTTCTGGTATAATCTCTGTGTAACATAAGACATGAAGATCAGAGAAAATGCTTTGATTGAACTAGCTCTGTTTTGTTTCGTCTGGCAGTAGGCCACCATTCTAGTGCTGTCTGATAATTGACGTAAGTTGTATATGTATTTTTGAAAAATATAATAGAAATTGTTGTTAGAAGTGTGTATTATTGACTTTGTCACCTCTCATGATCGCAACCATTAATTATAATTAACAAAGTTTTTACAGAACTTCGTACTGCAGGGAGCTCATCTGCCCTAGCAGGATTTAGTCGGCCATTACGCTGACGATTCGTGTTATTAAATGAAAATACGAGAGACTTCTCAATTTTGATCTTCCATTAATTTCGAAGTTAAAATTAATTTCGGTTACAAAAATTCACAGCTCTGAATGAGTTCAATGTGTTCCATTTTGGCCGCCTAACGGCAGACGAGATTCTCTCCAGTTTTGCCTTGCAAATAATGAACAATAAATACTGAAAATCATTACATTCCGCAATATCTCAGTTAATCTTTATGTAATTTGGTACATAAATAACCAGTACCCCTGAGACCCATATTAATAATTACAGTCTGCGTAAGAATACACATATTTTCTTTTCTAAATAGCAGCGCACACGCAAACTATTTATTAGAAGGCGGTGAGTTGTGTGCCGTGTTTAAAAAAATATTATGACATATGTACTTCAGGGCAGCCGATGTCCGTAAGAGTGCTATTGCGGTGTAAGTTAATTAAGTCTCATGCTAGCCCACAGTATTTAAAGCCAACCCAAACCAAAATCATAAAATACATAATTATAAAAATATATAATTATCCCATGATAAAGTGCACCCAGACACACACATCCACATATACACTTATACCGTGATACAGGGAGGGGGAGGGGGAGGGATTGTATGGTGGGGTGGTGGATAGTGAAGTGCTGCAGGTTAGACGGAGGACAGGGGAGAGAAGTAAAAGAACTGGATGTGATGGTGGAAGGGGGGATGGGAGAGGACGACGACTGACGAAGGTTGCGGCCAGGAGTATTATGGGAATCTACGATGTATTACAGGGAAAGTTACCACCTGCGAAATTCGGAAAAGCTGGTGTCGGTGGGAAGGATCTGTATGGCACAGACGGTGAAGCAGTCATCGAAATGAAGGATATCGTGTTTGGCAGCACGCTCAGCAACAGGGTGGTCCACTCGTTTCTCGGCCACAGTCTGTCGGTGGCCGTTCGTGCAGACAGACAGCTTGTCGGTTGTCGTGCCCACATAGAATGCAGCTTAGATTCTAGATCACAGGACTGGTTCCACAGGTAGCCCTGCCTTTAATGGGATAGGTGATGTTTGTGATGGACTGGAGTAGGTGGTGGTGGTGGTGGTGGTGGTGGTGGTGGTGGTGGTGGTGGTGGTGGGAGGATGTATGGGACAGGCCTTGCATCTATGTCTATTACAGGGGTATGAGCCATGAGGTAAGGGGTTGAATCGTAAATCCCTCACTTCATTCAGATTCACTGATGACATCTTTGCCATCTGGATCGAGGGTGAGGACGCCCTATCCGCATTCCTCCAGAACGTCAACAACTTCTGCCCCATCTGCATCACCTGGCCCTAGTCAACCCAGTGCCTCTGTCCACATCAAACCTACCAACCACCAGCAATGCCTCACTTGGACAGCTGCCATCTGTAATAGTATGAAACCAGCAGTGTTCCCAATAAAGGGCTAAACAACAGCTAAAGCAGTTTGAAGAGTTTTCATACAATGTGAATCCCATCAACTCGTAAGAACTTTATTAGTAAAATAAAAAAGTTTGAAGGTTATTAAATATTAACAAATTTCTTTCAAAATACAGCATTTTGCAACTGCTGCATTGAATAGGTGAGGGGTAGTTGACTTGATCATATTGCATATCTGTGCCATGTGCTAAGACTGAATAGCATAGAGTACTGATACCTTCTGGTTCATAGAAGACACAAGTCATGTATGTATGTATGTTTGAGACTTCATAGAATACCTGCAATGTGCACATTTGTAATGATAGTGACATGCCACTGTACAGGGTGGTTTTGCTAAATGGTGACGAACTGGAGGAAATGATCCCTGAGAGAATATGGAGAAAAAACGTCATATGAACATATGTACATCTACATACATACTCTGCAAGCCACCATACAGCGGAATGTATTGTGTACTACTAGTCATTTCCTTTCCTGTTCCACTCGCAAATAGCGCGAGGGAAAAAGACTGTCTGTATACCTCCGTATGGCTCTAATTTCTTGAATCTTGTCCTTGTGGCACTTATGCAAAATATGTCGGTTTGCAGTAGAATAGTGCTGCTGTCAGCTTCAGATGTCAGTTCTCTAAATTTTCTCAATAGCGTTGCACGAAAAGAATGTCGCCTTCCCGCCAGGGATTCCCATTCGAGTTCCCGATGCCTCGTGTCGTTTGAACCTAACGTAACAAATCTAGCAGCCTGCCTTCGAATTCCTTCAGTGTTTTTAATGCCACCTGGTACGGATCCCAAACACTCGAGCAGTACTGAAGAATAGGTTGCACTAGCATCCTTTATGTACTGATGAACTGCACTCCCCAAAATCCTCCCAATAAACTGAAGTTGACCATTCACGGTCCCTACTGCAATACTCACACGGTCATTCCGTTTCATATCACACTACGGCATTACACCCACATATTTAAATTAATTGATTGTCCCAAATGGGACTACTAATGCTGTAGCTGAGTGTTGCATGTTTATTCCCCATACTCATCCACATAACACAAATTTTTCTACATTTAGAGCCATCTGCCATCCATCACACCAACTAGAATTTTGTCAAAGTCCCCTTACATCTTCCTACAGTCACTCAACTTTCACACCTTACCGTACCCCACAGCATCGTCAGCAAATGACCACAGGTCGCTGCCCACCCTGTCGTCAATCATTTATGTATGTAGAAAATAATAGCAGCTCCATCACACTTTCCTTGGGCACTCCTGATGATACCTTTGCCTCTGACAAACACTCACTGCCGAGGACAACTTGAGGTTGGAAATGCACGGTGTCTGCACTACAAGGTATTTATTAATTAATCATACCTGCACAGTAACAGTGCAGCACACAACACGCTGTTAGGAGACTGCCATTAGACGAGGTGTTTGCAGTGGCCCCCATAGGCCTTTTGCGGGGACGACTGGTCACACGAGTCGGACAGTATTAGTACCCTTGTGGGTCACTGATACAAACAGTACATTTCCAGTTGCCCGGTCTGCTCTCGTGTGTGGTCCACCTTCATGTGGGTGTACCTCACTGGAAGTGCAATTCTGACCGTATCTCCGTAGGACCTCTTTTGCTCATTATTCTCTCGGCAACCGTTTCTTGTAGTCTCTTCCCATTCAGCAAAATCACCCTGTATAAATACTAACCTGTAACATACAGCCCAACCCACACACACTCTCAACCCACATTACTGCAGGGAATTAGCAGGGTTTAAAGAAATGCAGTCTCATTTTTTGTGTGAATTTGTGATCACCATAGCTATAAGCTGTCGAAGTGAAACTTTTTGTACACGCCTAGTACGACAAGGGTGGGATAGGCAGTGGGCTGCGCCTCGTCAGGGGAACCGTGCCGGCACTCGTCCGAGGTAACTCAGCAGAGCCACAGAAATTGGGACGGCCGGATGGAGACGGCAGCCTCCACACTCCCAAACACGGGGCCACTCTGCGTAAAACAGTGCCGCCTCTAATAGTTTACGAACTGTGTACGTTACTGTTTGTGAAGACGTTCTTTAATAGCGTGAGAGGCTGGTGCTACACTGTTCATTTATTTCTCACTCCGTCGTGGCACGCAGTCCTCTCTTAACACTACACACACTGCCAGCAGATGATGGGATCGTAGTGACGATGTTTGGCTGCAATTTGGCATTTCCTAGCCTGAAAAACTAAGTCAGATCAGTAAGTTGTGCCAATTAGAAAACATTCTCACAGTTCACAGGTGACAGTTTAATGTACCGCGTTACACAACTCGGAGAGACGTAGTAACTCCTTTTTTAACAGTTCAGCTCTAACTTACTCACGTAGATATACACGTGTAGACTACTAAACGCTACTGAAAATTACATGTCGGTTACATTTAGACTACATAGCACGAACTGCACTGGAAGTTACATAAAGAGAGGTAGATTGTGTAATGTCTGTTCACTCGGGCTGTTGTTGCCGTGCCTTTTTATAGACATGTGTAGTACAGGAAACAGGTCACAAACAGGGAGAGCCAGGAGGTACATAACCCTAAGTTCGAAAACATAATGGGGTGGGGAAATTTAGCTTCTTATCAGTAGGAATGTTTGTTAAATTTATGTATACAGACAGAGGCAGCGAGTGAAAATTTGTACCGAGCCCGGGAATCGAACCCGGGAGTCCTGCTTACTAGCCGGGCATGTTAGCGACTAAGCCACGTTGGGACAGCAGGCCACAAAACTGCACAGGTCACCCTGGCATGCCCCCCCCCCTCCTCAATCAAAATTCTCACTGCTAGTTCAGTCTGCTTTAAATTCCCCCCTACACACAAACAGAATTGCCGAGGCTATCCACGTTCTGGAAAAGCTCCTCACCATCGAATGTAAATGGGTGATCCAGCCTGAACCTGAGGTGCAGGTTCTTATAAAAGTGATGTGACACAATTTCAGAGACTTTACTGATCTCATGTACCCTAGTAAGGAGCAGACTTGAGTAAAATTCCCTGCCTTGGTCCAAATTTCCACTCACCACTTCGGTCTGTATACATAAAATCATACCTGTCAGAGACCAGTGAAGTCTCTGAAATTGCGTCATTTCATTTGTATGTTTATGAATGTGTGTGTGTGTGTGTGTGTGTGTGTGTGTGTGTGTGTGTGTGTGTGTGTGTTGGCAACACACAACTTTGGGGATAGATGTACAGCTTGTGGCATCCAAGCAGTTCACCGCCCCTTAACAAATATAATAAATGAATCCTTCACATCAGGGACATTTCCAGAGCAGTTAAAACAGGCAAGAGTTGTACCTTTGCTTAAGAAAGATAAAGCAGAACACGCAGAAAATTAGCGGCCCATTTCCCTGCTGTCTCCATTCACAAAAAAACAGAAGCAATTATGAAAGATAGATTAATGAATTTCCTGAATAAATACAATCTTTTAAGCGAATCAGTTTGGTTTCTGAAGTAGCAAAAATATGTAGTCTGCCATAGTAGAATTCACAAAAGTTGTACTTGATGCTATTAACAAAGATGAGTGTGTCATAGTCATATTTTTGGATCTTTCTAAGGTATTTGATACAGTCGACCACAAGTTTTATTAAATAAATTAGAAGCATCAGGAGTAAGAGGGGTAGCTAATGACTGGTTTCGATCATACCTAACAAATAGGGTACAAACAGTAGAGATAAGACATACTTCAAATAGATCTAAACATTTAGTAAAACACTTATCAGAACCAAAATATATTAATCGAGGGTTCTGCAAGATAGCATATTAGGACCAGTACTATTCCTGATATGCATCAATGACTTTCCCAGTAGTATTACTCGTGGCAAAGAATTTCTCTTCGCTGATGACACCAATATTATAGTCACTAAGAAAATGAGAGAACTCCTTGCAGAGAAAGCAAATGAAACTCTAAAGGAAGTTTACGATTGGTCAATAAGCAATAAAGTGACATTTAACATAAAGAAAACTAATGCCGTGAGTTTGTTTGAAGAGGGAAAATAACAGTGTTAAATTAAAGGTAGACAGCACCTCTATAAACTGTGTAATAAATGCAAACTTCCCAGGAATGAATATTGATTCTCAGTTGAAGTGGTGTGAACATACAAAGGTACTTTCAAACAGAATGTCATCAGCATGTTATGCCCTTACAATCCTATCATCAGTGTGTAACACGCAATGTTTTTTAGTTAGATACTATTCGTATGTACATTCAGTTCTTAGCCGTCTTTTTTGGGGAACAAATGTACAAAATATAAACACAATTTTCAAACTATAGAAAAAGAACCATAAGAATAATAACCAAAAATAGTAGTAGAGCTCATTGTAAAGATCTGTTCAAAACACTGGAGATTTTGACTGCTCTGTGTGTGTACATTTACCAGTCAGTTGTATACATCAAAAATAACATTGGTAATTACTGCACAAATAGCTCCGTCCATGACCATGGAACAAGAGCTACACTCAACATTTACCAAGAAAAAATAAACATAAAACTCAAAACAGCATTTTCTACCAAGGAATAAAACTGTACAATAAGTTACCAAAAGACATTAAAGAAATTACAAAAATACACCTATTTAAAAAGGCAGCAAAGAAGTATGAGTGTAATCCCAAAAGTAAGGTCTCCTATTTCTGTATAAGTACATAGACCTGTTTATTTCTACAGTGGTTTACATCAGTTTACAGCTAGAACATTTAGCTATTTTTTGACATTATCACCATTTCTGTCACAACATTTTTGTAGTTGCTGTGGCAGTTTTTGTATGCCCATGTCATACCAGCTCACTGCCATGCTGTTTAGAAAGTTATAAATCTCTTCTTTCACCTCGTCGTCGGAGCTGAATCGTTGGGGCCACGCTGACAGGTATTGTGAGACTCTGAAAAAACTCAAACGAGCAATTTAGAGCCGGAGAAGAGGAATGTTGACCGAGGGCGTACACATTCTCCGTGACAACGCTCGCCCACACATCGCTCGGCAAACCGTTGCTCTCCTGCAACAGTTTCAGTGGAACATAATCACCCACCAACCCCCTATAGTCCTGACTTGGCGCCCGGCGACTATCACCTGTTCCCTAGGTTAAAAGAACATTTTGCCGGAAAGCCATTGAGCTCCGACGACAAGGTGACAGAGGTTCATAATTTTCTGAACAGCATGGCGGCCGGCGAGCTGGTATGACTTTGGCATACAAAAACTGCCACAGCGTCTACAAAACTGCATTGACAGAAATGGTCATTATGTCGAAAAATAGGTAAATGTTCAAGCTCTAAACTGTTGTAAACCATTGTAGAAATAAACAGGTCTATAGACTTATAAAAGAATAGAACTTACTTTTGGGATTACCCTTGTACCTGTTATGCAATACATTTTATACATTAAAAGATTACTTAGATGAAAGAGAGTATGGGTTTGCTAAAAAAAATGTTAAACAAATAAATACTGACAATGATTATAAAACATTCCACATAAACCTTCACACTGTGTTTTGATTTTTCTTTTTTCCTTTTCTAGAAAAACTTATCCCCATGCATAGCACAATACTAACAACTCTTCGTCTTTCTGAGCTCAACATCTCACATTACAGAGGGATGCTGACTGAGTTATATACATATATATATATATCTGCTTGTGTCTTTATACACTCCTGGAAATTGAAATAAGAACACCGTGAATTCATTGTCCCAGGAAGGGGAAACTTTATTGACACATTCCTGGGGTCAGATACATCACATGATCACACTGACAGAACCACAGGCACATAGACACAGGCAACAGAGCATGCACAATGTCGGCACTAGTACAGTGTATATCCACCTTTCGCAGCAATGCAGGCTGCTATTCTCCCATGGAGACGATCGTAGAGATGCTGGATGTAGTCCTGTGGAACGGCTTGCCATGCCATTTCCACCTGGCGCCTCAGTTGGACCAGCGTTTGTGCTGGACGTGCAGACTGCGTGAGACGACACTTCATCCAGTCCCAAACATGCTCAATGGGGGACAGATCCGGAGATCTTGCTGGCCAGGGTAGTTGACTTACACCTTCTAGAGCACGTTGGGTGGCACGGGATACATGCGGACGTGCATTGTCCTGTTGGAACAGCAAGTTCCCTTGCCGGTCTAGGAATGGTAGAACGATGGGTTCGATGACGGTTTGGATGTACCGTGCACTATTCAGTGTCCCCTCGACGATCACCAGTGGTGTACGGCCAGTGTAGGAGATCGCTCCCCACACCATGATGCCGGGTGTTGGCCCTGTGTGCCTCGGTCGTATGCAGTCCTGATTGTGGCGCTCACCTGCACGGCGCCAAACACGCATACGACCATCATTGGCACCAAGGCAGAAGCGACTCTCATCGCTGAAGACGACACGTCTCCATTCGTCCCTCCATTCACGCCTGTCGCGACACCACTGGAGGCGGGCTGCACGATGTTGGGGCGTGAGCGGAAGACGGCCTAACGGTGTGCGGGACCGTAGCCCAGCTTCACGGAGACGGTTGCGAATGGTCCTCGCCGATACCCCAGGAGCAACAGTGTCCCTAATTTGCTGGGAAGTGGCGGTGCGGTCCCCTACGGCACTGCGTAGGATCCTACGGTCTCGGCGTGCATCCGTGCGTCGCTGCGGTCCGGTCCCAGGTCGACGGGCACGTGCACCTTCCGCCGACCACTGGCGACAACATCGATGTACTGTGGAGACCTCACGCCCCACGTGTTGAGCAATTCGGCGGTACGTCCACCCGGCCTCCCGCATGCCCACTATACGCCCTCGCTCAAGGTCCGTCAACTGCACATACGGTTCACGTCCACGCTGTCGCGGCATGCTACCAGTGTTAAAGACTGCGATGGAGCTCCGTATGCCATGGCAAACTGGCTGACACTGACGGCGGCGGTGCACAAATGCTGCGCAGCTAGCGCCATTCGACGGCCAACACCGCGGTTCCTGGTGTGTCCGCTGTGCCGTGCGTGTGATCATTGCTTGTACAGCCCTCTCGCAGTGTCCGGAGCAAGGGTCTGACACACCGGTGTCAATGTGTTCTTTTTTCCATTTCCAGGAGTGTATGTTCATTCTTCAAAGTTACTTCAAATCGAAATTTTTCTTAAAACCTCAGGAAGACTTTAAGCTAGTTTTTCCTGAAAGAAGGGTGGCTAACAACTCAGACTTGATGGATAGTTGCAACATTTCAGAAAAACTGGTGGGAATGGATGTGATCGTTCCAGCCGACTTCAGTGTTGAGTGATGCTTCATTGGAAAATGTCTGTGCAGCACTGCTATGTTCACAAAGATGGTGGTGGTGGTGGTTAGTGTTTAACGTCCCGTCGACAACGAAGTCATTAGAGACGGAGCGCAAGCTCGGGTTAGGGAAGTATTGGGAAGGAAGTTGGTCGCGCCCTTTCAAAGGAACCATCCTGGCATTTGCCTGAAACTATTTAGGAAAATCACGGAAAACCTAAATCAGGACGGCCGGAGACGGGATTGGACCGTCGTCCTCCCGAATGCGAGTCCAGTGTGCTAACCACTGCGCCACCTCGCTCGGTAGGTTCACAAAGAAACTTAATATTAAAACTGTGTCAGAAAACTGGAATCTCTCTTGGGTGTTTTTTCAGAGCTACAAAGCACCTCAAACATCATCCGTGTGGCATTCAAATTGTGCATGAGCTTTGAGAACCTGATAAGAGGAGAAAGACTACATTACTTCTGTAGTGTCTGCATTTTATTCGCAACAATGTTTGGGTACTGTATTGTGTGTTCTACTCTGATGAAGCAATGTTCCATCCGAGTAGCTACGTAAACAGCCAGAATGACAGATATTAAAGTTGAGAAAACCATCACGGAATTTGGAGATCGTTGTGCAATTCCCCTCAAAATAATTGTAGACTTTTTTTTTTACATGATAGGGGCTGAATGTTACAAGTACGTAAACATTCAATTTGTAGCACTGGCAGAGGCTGCTGAATAACACTGCCGGCTCTAGCAAGAAGGCGCAAAAACGCCACACGGCAGGAATCCTAACTAGCGTGGACTGCATTTTGTGTGTTACCAAAGACAATAATTTCATACAGCTGAATTTTAAAATCCCAAAAGTGGTCATGGTTTGAATAAATAATTATTAGTAAAACTGAAGCAAATATCTCTAAATTTTCAAAAAAGTAATGGTAAATAAAATAAAATGTACGTGAATTTTATGTAGATGACAGCTCTGAGTATATATTAGCATATTTGACAATATAATAGAGGAATTAGCTCCCCCCCCCCCCCCCCCAAGAAACTCAACAGAATAGGAGCAGTGAGCCATAAGGAAATGAAAGTGTAAGGATTACTGCTAAGATTTTTTTTCTTAAATTCTTGTGGCAGCTTATTCAAAATGGATGCAGCAGAATACTGCACTCCTTTCTGCTTAGGAGTCAAGGAGGTGAGTTCCACATTCACTGAATTTCTGCCTAGTATGAACTGAGTGAAGGCTGCTAATTCTTTGGGATATGCTCATATTATTAACAAACAACATTTAATGTTTTATATGTTGAGAGGTCATTGTCAGAATTCTCGGATTCCGAACAAGAGATTCCTAAACCTATACCACATATTGCTCAAACCGTCTGTTCCTGAGCCAAAAATACCCTTTGTATATGGGAAGACTTACCACACAGTGCATTACCATACACAGTCCTAAACAACTGAAAAAAAAAAAAAAAACCCTCAACAGCCGGGTGGGGGGGGGGGGGGGGGGCGGGAGGGAGGGAGCGAGGGAGGGAGAGAGAGAGAGAGTGGGGGGGTCCTTTTGGCCCAAAGCTTACACATCTAGCAGTCTTTTTGTTGTGCCTGGCTCCTACTAAACATCTCCACTAAATGGTGAGTAGCAATCTATCCTCTTCAAAATATTGTCATTATTCCATCCTGGACCTAACATTGCTTGAAAAAAGATAATTGGACTAATTTTTGTGTTGGACTATCACTTGCAGATAAATATGCTGATTATAATGGTGAATACAGCAGTGTTCACTTTTTAACAAGGTCCTGAACATGAGCTTCCTTTAACAGATAACTATCTATATGAACACCTAGCTACTTGAACTGTTCAAGACTCCCTAATCTTTTACCCATTATGAGTAATGAAAAAGTCAGTTTTAGTTAACTATGTATTAGAAAGTATAAAAACTGAGTCTTACTGTGAGTCCCAAAAGGTTCGATATTGGGTCCCTATCTGTTTCTTTTTTACGTGAATGACCTACTACTTGCTATTGATGTTCCTTCAGTCTTATTTGTTGATGATACATCAGTTCTAATTGAAAATGAGATATCTGAAACTATTCAAGAAAAAGCCAAAAATACTTTAGAAAAACTTGAATCTTTGTTCTATCAAAATGGACTAAAACTAAATGTAACTAAAACCAAAATGATGCAATTTGAAGCTAAATCAGTAGAAAAGGAGAGAAATACAGATAATTTGCAATGATCAGGATATCACAGAACCAAACCATGTGAAATTCTTAGGCCTAAATCTTGACAAAAATTTAAATTGGAAGGTACACATAGATTATTTAGCAAATAAACTGAACAACTTACTATTTGCAAGGTGTATTTTCAGGTGCCACAAACATGGTTACCAGAAAGATAGTTTATCACTGCTACTTTGAGTCAGTTATTCGTTGTGGCATAATCTTCTGGGGAAATTCAGCAAATGTCACTAGGCTCCTAGTATTACAAAAGAAAGTAATTGGAAACGTGTGTTGCAAAAAAATGTTGTTGTTGTTGTTGTTGTTGTGGTCTTCAGTCCTGAGACTGGTTTGATGCAGCTCTCCATGCTACTCTATCCTGTGCAAGCTTCTTCATCTCCCAGTACCTACTGCAACCTACATCCTTCTGAATCTGCTCAGTGTATTCATCTCTTGGTCTCCCTCTACGATTTTTACCCTCCACGCTGCCCTCCAATGCTAAATTTGTGATCCCCTGATGCCTCAAAACATGTCCTAACAACCTATCCCTTCTTCTAGTCAAGTTGTGCCACAAACTTCTCTTCTCCCCAATCCTATTCAATACCTCCTCATTAGTTACGTGATCTACCCACCTTATCTTCAGCATTCTTCTGTAGCACCACATTTCGAAAGCTTCTATTCTCTTCTTATCCAAACTATTTACCGTCCTAGTTTCACTTCCATACATGGCTACACTCCATACAAATACTTTCAGAAACGACTTCCTGACACCTAAATCTATACTCGATGTTAACAAATTTCTCTTCTTGAGAAACACTTTCCTTGCCATTGCCAATCTACATTTTATATCCTCTCTACTTCGACCATCATCAGTTATTTTACTCCCTAAATAGCAAAACTCCTTTACTACTTTAAGTGTCTCATTTCCTAATCTAATTCCCTCAGCATCACCCGACTTAATTTGACTACATTCCATTATCCTCGTTTTGCTTTTGTTAATGTTCATCTTATACCCTCCTTTCAAGACACTGTCCATTCCGTTCAACTGCTCTTCCAAGTCCCTTGCTGTCTCTGACAGAATTACAATGTCATCGGCGAACCTCAAAGTTTTTACTTCTTCTCCATGAATTTTAATACCTACTCCGAATTTTTCTCTTGTTTCCTTTACTGCTTGCTCAATATACAGATTGAATAACATCGGGGAGAGGCTACAACCCTGTCTCACTCCTTTCCCAACCACTGCTTCCCTTTCATGCCCCTCGACTCTTATAACTGCCATCTGGTTTCTGTGCAAATTGTAAATAGGCTTTCACTCCCTGTATTTTACCCCTGCCACCTTCAGAATTTGAAAGAGAGTATTCCAGTCAACATTGTCAAAAGCTTTCTCTAAGTCTACAAATGCTAGAAACGTAGGTTTGCCTTTTCTTAATCTTTCTTCCAAGATAAGTCGTAAGGTCAGTATTGCCTCACGTGTTCCAACATTTCTATGGAATCCAAACTGATCTTCCCCGAGGTCGGCTTCTACCAGTTTTTCCATTTGTCTGTAAAGAATTCGCGTTAGTATTTTGCAGCTGTGACTTATTAAACTGATAGTTCAGTAATTTTGACATCTGTCAACACCTGCTTTCTTTAGGATTGGAATTATATTATATTCTTCTTGAAGTATGAGGGTATTTCGGCTGTCTCATACATTGTGCTCACCAGATGGTAGAGTTTTGTCATGACTGGCTCTCCCAAGGCCATCAGTAGTTCTAATGGAATGTTGTCTACTCCCGGGGCCTTGTTTCGACTCAGGTCTTTCAGTGCTCTGTCAAACTCTTCACGCAGTATCTTATCTCCCATTTCATCTTCATCTACATCCTCTTCCATTTCCATAATATTCTCCTCAAGTACATCGCCCTTGTATAAACCCTCTATATACTCCTTCCACCTTTCTGCCTTCCCTTCTTTGCTTAGAACTGGGTTTCCATCTGAGCTCTTGATATTCATGCTAGTGGTTCTCTTCTCTCCAAAGGTCTCTTTAATTTTCCTGTAGGCAGTATCTATGTTACCCCTAGTGAGATAAGCCTCTACATCCTTACATTTGTCCTCTAGCCATCCCTGCTTAGCCATTTTGCACTTCCTGTCGATTTCATTTTTGAGACGTTTGTATTCCTTTTTGCCTGCTTCATTTACTGCATTTATATATTTTCTCCTTTCATCAATTAAATTCAAAATTTCTTCTGTTACCCAAGGATTTCTATTAGCCATCGTCTTTTTACCTACTTGATCATCTGCTGCCTTCACCACTTCATCCCTCAGAGCTACCCATTCTTCTTCTACTGTATTTCTTTCCCCTATTCCTGTCAATTGTTCCCTTATGCTCTCCCTGAAACTCTATACAACCTCTGGTTCTTTCAGTTTATCCAGGTCCCATCTCCTTAAATTCCCACCTTTTTGCAGTTTCTTCAGTTACAATCTGCAGTTCATAACCAATAGATTGTGGTCAGAATCCACATCTGCCCCAGGAAATGTCTTACAATTTAAAACCTGGTTCCTAAATCTCTGTCTTACCATTATATAATCTATCTGAAACCTGTCAGTATCTCCAGGCTTCTTCCATGTATACAGCCTCCTTTCATGATTCTTGAACCAAGTGTTAGCTATGATTAAGTTATGCTCTGTGCAAAATTCTACCAGGCGGCTTTCTCTGTCATTTCTTAGCCCCAATCCATATTCACCTACTATGTTTCCTTCTCTCCCTTTTCCTACTCTCGAATTCCAGTCACTCATGACTGTTAAATTTTCGTCTCCCTTCACTACCTGAATATATTTCTTTTATTTCGTCACACATTTCTTTAATTTCTTCCTCATCTGCAGAGCTAGTTGACATATAAACTTGTACTACTGTAGTAGGCGTGGGCTTCGTGTCTGTCTTGGCCACAATAATGCGTTCACTATGCTGTTTGTAGTAGCTAACCCGCATTCCTATTTTTTTATTCATTATTAAACCTACTCCTGCATTACCCCTAACTGATTTTGTATTTATAACCCTGTAATCACCTGACCAAAAGTCTTGTTCCTCCTGCCACCGAACTTCACTAATTCCCACTATATCTAACTTTAACCTATCCATTTCCCTTTTCAAATTTTCTAACCTACCTGCCTGATTAAGTGATCTGACGTTCCACGCTCCGATCCGTAGAACGCCGGTTTTCTTTCTCCTGATAATGACGTCCTCTCGAGTAGTCCCCGCCCGGAGATCCAAATGGGGGACTATTTTACCTCCGGAATATTTTACCCAAGAGGACGCCATCATCATTTAATCATACAGTAGAGCTGCATGTCCTCGGGAAAAATTACGGCTGTAGTTTCCCCTCGCTTTCAGCCGTTCGCAGTACCAGCACAGCAAGGCCGTTTTGGTTAATGTTACAAGGCCAGATCAGTCAATCATCCAGACTGTTGCCCCTGCAACTACTGAAAAGGCTGCTGCCCCTCTTCAGCAAAAAAAATAAAAAACGGGAATCCTGTAGACCACTGTTAAAAAATTTAAAAATGCTATCTATCCCCTCACTTTACATATATGGGATGGTGGTGTTCCTATATAAAAATCAACATACACTAGACACTTTCCTTTTTGACCACATCTACAGCACTCGCCACAGAGACAACTCCAAACTTCCAACACATCGTTTAAAACTTTATGCCCAAACGCCAGAGTATATGGGGTTAAAAATTTTCAATAAAATAAAAGGCAGTAATATATTTAAAATGGAGATTGGTTCACTCAAAAGATTGCTCTTTACTCTTCCGGTGGAAAAGTGTTATTATTCTGTCGACGAATTCGTTGAGGACGGCTTCACAGTCTGAACACAGGGATTGTGTTACACGTATTATTTTATGTACACGTGTAGCTGTAACTTAGAAAAGTAAAATATAATGTAAACTTGGGACAGTTTGGTTGTCGTGCCTATCTGCGTCTCAACATTTCCACTGTATGGTGAGTAACAACTTTCCTTTTCACAGTATTGCTACATTCCATCCTGTATTTTCCACTGTGATTTAGAATCAATTTATTTGGTACTAGTCATGAACTCATATGTGTTGCAATTAATTATCTCATACACTGACTATGTTGCACTCAGCATCCTTCACTACCAAGCTAGTGCCGTCAGCAAAGCGATTAGATGGTATAAAGAAACAGCACTGACCCCCAAGGCACACCCTACTTCACTGTACCCTCATCAGACTCCACGTCATTGCTGTGGAGGAGGACATTTTGCTGTCAGTTCTTAAAGTATGAGAGGAGTGACTCCTTGTATTCCATAATGGTCCATCTTTTGTAGAAATGTTCTGTGATAAAGGCATACACCTTGGTTAAACCAAAGATGCCTCACTGAGAAAAGACAATACAGCATTTTCGGGTTGTTAAACTACTTCTGAAACCAAACTATATGTTTGACAGCAAATTATGCGAACTGAAATGAACAATTCTCTGATATACTCTCTTTTCAGCAACTTTTGCAAGCACTGAAGGCATAGGAGTAGGTCTAAAATTGTCTACATTGTCCCTACCATCATTCAAGATGCTGACCATTCCCAAAGGCAAAATTAACAAATTTGACTAAGTGCTGGGCACATGCAGCATGGCACATTAGTATCATACTCCATTGTCTACATGTACATCTACATACATATTCCACAAGTCACTGTACGGTACGTGACAGAGGGTACCGTGTACGACAATAGTCATTTCTTTCTTATTCCACTTGCAGGTAGAGTAAGGGAAAAATGACTCCTTATGAGCCCTAGTTCCTCATGTCTTATCTTCACGATCCCTATGCGAGATGTACGCTGGTGGTAACAGGATTGTCCTGCAGTCTGCCTAAAATGCTGGTTCCCTAAACTTTCTCAGTAGTGTTCATCAAAATGAATGTCTCCAGGGAAACGGCTCTTGAGTTACCGAGCATGCTGATCAAACCTACTGGTGACAAATCTAGCAGATTGTGGCTGACTTGCTTCAATGTTTTTTTTTCCATTCTGACCTGCTGTGTATCCCAAACACTTGAGCAGTACTCAAGAATAGGTTGCATTAGCATCCTATATGCGGTCTGTAATATTATTGGGTTTCCGATGCTCTGTTTATGGAATATTTGTCATAAAAGAGAAGAACAGCCATTGAGCTGTAGTTGGTAAAATGTTACATTTTTGTAACGTACGTCTACACTAAGACGTCTGTCCAGCAGAAACTACTTCAAATGCACACTATGATCTGCTGGGCACCGATATTTAAATCATTGCTGCAACGCTCGATCCTAATAAGATGTGAAATGTACGAATGATGAAAATTTGTATACATAGTTATGTTTAGTTCTAGAGACTCAATTACCTTTTACTGTTTGGTCCCCGACATGTTAAGAAGCGCTGTGTAGTATCCCCACGAGTTATATTTTATTTTGAGTACTGAAAAATGTAAATCATTGAACAGACGCTTCAAAAAACGTGTGACATAATGAAATACTCACGCACGTGCCAGTACATTTAATTTTAAGAACTATTGGACAGACAAGAGAAGACATTGTTGAACATCGTGATGTAAGTTTCATGTTTCTCGAATATTTGTACCTCTTTAAGAATATGTTGATGTCATAATGAAATCTTCTTCTTTCTATTCTTTTCTTTAAATAACCTCAGTGGCTTTCCGATGTATGTAAGCTACGTTACAGGTCAGTTCTTTATACTGGCATCTTGATTGTTTTCGGGAGGTGACTAATGTGTCCAACCCCAGACTTGATAACCAATACCAAAAATCCACTTTCGTGCATTCATTTCCTTTTTTAATATTCAGTTAGGTCCCTTAGGTATTTCCATCAGAGATTCAAATTGCGTGAAGGCAATCCGGATTAAATGTCAGGTTCAAACCACCTTCGCGTAATTGAGCTGTATTCCTCCTGAACACAATCGAGACCCGACATGACGCAGATCGTCTGCTTTTTCTCTCTCTCCGACCCGTACCAAAATCAGTAAAACAATTGCCGTGAGTATGGAATCTAGTGTAAATTGTATTCTTGAGATTATCAGCAATATATAATATCTCATCATCATCACGTATAAATGCCACACATATATAAAAAATGCAATTTATACTAGAGGTCTCCTTTGCAGATGAACTATACTTTCCTGAAATTCTGCCAATAAAACGAAGTTGAGCTTCTGCCTAACCTACCATAATCCGCACAGGATTGTTCCATTCCATATTGCTTCAAAATGTTCTACCCACACATTTAAACCACTTGATAGTGTGAAGCAGGACTCTAGTAATACTGTATCCAAACATCACTGGTTTGTTCTTCCCACTCATCCACATTAACTTACATTTTTCTACATTAAGAGCCAGCTGCCATTCATTGCACCAACTAGAAATTTTGTGTAGGTCATCTCGTATCAATCTAGAGTCACTTATCTTCGACACCTCGTATCCGATGAGAGTCTTTAACAATTTAATTTTTGACTCGGTCTCCCCCATGTCAGTACCACTGAAATGTACTTCAGATAGCAGCCTTGGGAAGCCATTTTCTAACACAGTTATGTGGTTAACTGTAGAAACTTCAGTTTTTATTTAATTCACGTGCTTTATTCAGAGATTGTTAAACAAGTAAATAAAAAATACTTTTACTGTGTAATTACTTAAGCTGTTTACCAGACACTCCCAATATGACTGACCATTTGGTTTTAATTTTATCCTGAGAACTGGTTATTGTATCTGCATACTGCTACCACATGCTTTTTGCCTTCCTGATGACATCTTTATGCACCTACAGTACTTCTTGAATTGGACTACTGCATCTCGATTTTTACTATGACTAGTGTTGTTCTCCATTATATCTTTGTCTCCTCAGTCAGCCACCCAGGTTGCTTGTTAGTGCCTGTACCCTGTTCTAAACGTTCTAATGGAAAGCAAGTTTCAAAGAGTGTGAGATATGTGTTGGAGAAAGCATTATATATATTTTCTGTGTTACCTGCACAATAAACTTACCACCCTTCATCTTCTTTAATGAGGCTTAAAACACGTTCTGTTGCCATTGGATTAACAGTTGTAAATAGCTTGTAATTATATGAACCATGAAAGAGTATAAAAATTCCTTTTAGTGTTAAAATTTGTGGATTATGGTGTGAAGCCCGTTTACCCTTTTATGAACAGAGTTCCCCTCTAGCAAGGAAGAATTCATGAAAATATTGTCTATAGTTGTCCTTCTGTTGCCCTGCTCTGTGGATGGAAAGAATACATTCCGTATCAAATGTGAATTTAGGAGATCTTCCAACATTCTTTTCCTTGCATAACCACTTACAAAATTAATGCTGAAGTAGCCACACACATTAATTTTTGGTACTTTCTAGAAAGTGAAACTGGAACTCTCTCTGGCTTAAGCAGAAACGTCCTGAAACTACAGCTACAGGATCTATAGAGAACTATAACCAAAAGTGTAGTGTTACTATATTCAACTACTTCTGTGTAATATTCAATGAACTGTTGACTGCAGTGTTTGATACGTCAATAAATTCAAATGGAATACAATTTTTCATGTGCATGGCCTCTCCCCCCATGCTGCCAAGTGCTCCTTGAAAAATAGCTAATGAATCCCCTGGTACAGAAAGCCTCTGAATTGAAACTTGCTGGCAGATTAAAACTGTGTGCCAGACCGAGACTCGAACTCGGTACCTTTGCCTTTCGCGGGCAAGTGCTCTACCGACTGAGCTACCCGAGCACGACTCACGCCCCGTCCTCACAGCTTTACTTCTGCCAGTACCTCGTCTGGGCCCGGCACACAGTTTTAATCTGCCAGGAAGTTTCGTATCAGCGCACACTCCGCTGCAGAGTGGAAACTCTCATTCTGGGAACGTCCTCCAGGCTGTGGCTAAGCCATATCTCCGCAGTATCCTTTCTTTCAGGAGTGCTAGTTCTGCAAGGTTCGCAGGAGAGCTTCTGTAAAGTTTGGAAGGTAGGAGACGAGATACTGGCAGAAGTAAAGCTGTGAGGACGGGGCGTGAGTCGTGCTCGGGTAGCTCAGTCGGTAGAGCACTTGCCCGCGAAAGGCAAAGGTCCCGAGTTCGAGTCTCGGTCTGGCACACAGTTTTAATCTGCCAGGAAGTTTCGTATCAGCACACACTCCGCTGCAGAGTGACAATCTCATTCAGCCTCTGAATTGTCAAATTGTTTAATCAAAGTCATCAAGCAGTTCACTAACTTCACCTCTACTACATCCTATATTTTGGTGGAATACGCTAATTTCTTCATTACTTAGATACCCGGCCTTTTTTGAGTGTGGCCCCTTTGCAAGAGTTTTCCCTTAAACAGGGATACCTATAGCTGACTTCAGTCTAAAAAGGGCAGCTCTAATACAAACTGCTACAGGAATTGTACGGTGAGTGATCTCCCCCGCCCCATAGTGTCACCTGTAAACTCTGCCCACCCCCACTTGAGGTGCAGGCTGTGCCTTGTGAGGCTCAACCTAAAGGCAGGCTCAGCTGGCTCCTCTGCCTCATATCAAAATAGGAAAAATAAAGTCTAGAGTTTATCTATCCAGCATATCAGCATAATTTATTTCCAATATCTGCTGGCCAACTTCTGTAGCAGTTTGCTGCTATAACTTATTTGCAAACCATCAGTACCAGCAGACTTAATTTTGATGTGACTGTGAAACTGAAAACATTAATACGAGCTGTTACTTCTTTTTCTGTTATAACGTCACCTACTGTTTGCCACTGTAGATGACCTTTCTCAGACGTACGATTTCCGCGATTTCCCTAAATCGCTCCGGGCAAATGTCGGGACGGTTCCTCGGAAAGGGCACGGCCGATTTCCTTCCCCGAAGAACTCGACCCTCAGATCGGTTTCTCTCCTCGTGGAGTTCCACACTCTTCGGCGATAAAGAGACCGGCAGAGCTCCTCCACTCGGGCCACTACTACGCGTCCCGCGTCCTCCACCTGCGAATCGATTCGTGCAGCCGCCGTGACTCTTGTAGTCCGGTACGGCCGTCTGGGCACGTGGTTTCAGGCGTCGCCCTAAACGGATTCCAGCTGCCGTCGTCAGGTGCCGGGGGTGGCGTCTCTGTGACACCCGTGCAGAGGACGGCCTCTGCTCGAGGCACTACAGTCGGCTTCACGGAGGGCCGGGTGCCCCCTGACGTCACACTCCGAGCCCATCCACTTCGGGTGTCACATCACCTGCTGCTAACGATTCTCCACTTCTGCGTGAGCGAGAGCAAATATTCTCAGTGGCTGTACCGGAAGTTCCTCTATCGCTTAATACACCACAGTCGGGGAGTCGTGTCGACTGTTGCCGAGCGCCGTAAACACTGTGACTGGAGCCGATGCGTGAGGTCGACACGGAGACAGCACCGGGATTGCCGTACAGTTTGACACGGAATGTGTCCACACCCGAAGCACTTCAGGCTGTACACTACCATTGCAACGTGTCACCTGAACCGTGCAGCAGTGCCGTGTCATCCGCAGAGGACGCCTCGTACGTGTGGGACTGGGAGTGGATCACCGTCAGAGTCCACTACGGGCCTCAGTCTATTCGAGGCTAGCCGAGCTGTGCTTAGTCTCATTCATTCTTTTATTTTCGTGTTTCATAGATCCTTGATAGAATATAAAACGTGTCAGATTATTACAGTAATAACCATATCTGAAATGGTAATGAGGCTCACAAAATAAATCATATATACAGAGATACATGAGGTTCAAGTGTCACAGGTTATAGTAGTAATAATGATTACACAAAAAATTACGAGTCTTACATTCTAATACATATAAAAAGCATTGTCATCATTTCATACGGCAGCGATACATAATCGGTTCTTATAGGAATGCTTAAAATTAAATACATTGTACAAATTGTTACACACTTTCCAAGAATTCCTGTAAAGAATAGAAAGAACTATTTAAAAGATAAAGTTTCAGCTGGCTTTTTAATTTAGTCATATCACTAATGGCAGATTTAACAAAAAATGAAAGTTTTTTGTATACTCTTATGCTTGAATAATGTACACCTTTGTTCACCATGCTCAGATTTTTTATATCTTTGTGAAGATCGTGTTTACTTTTTGTATCATGACCGTGATATTCACTGTTTTTTTAAACACATTATTGAAAAAAATGTAGGTGAGGATACTGAGCTGTTTGAATAAGTTCCTGCAAGAGCATCTGGGGTTGTTTGTTCACGACTGGTTATCCCAAAATATGATGTCATATCTGACAGACGAATGGAAATATCCTAGGTATGCAGCTTTAATTGTTTCCAAGTCACAAACAGTTCTCTATGTGTGCTGCTACAGCTCTTTGTGTACGTAATTGTTTCCTGCTGAATGTTACTTAGATACTGTTTTCATGAAATAAAGTTAAACTTCAGTCTACTGCTCATGCCATACTTACACCTAGTTACAACACCAATGATATGGGCCAAGTTTCGGTTCACACAAATTTTCAAAGATTTGTAAAAACCTTTATTGCATTGCATATTGTTTTTTCAAAACTCTACATTATAGCTTTACAACTAAAGTTACAGAAACAAAGTAAATATTATTTACAGAGTTCTTTAATAACAATTCATGGATGGAACTGAATTTCACTTTTAACAGAAAACAGCAGTTCCTCACAAGTATGGAAACCTGCAGCAGACGAGCCTCAATAAAAATATTTTGCAAAATTTGTGATTAAAAGTAGAAATCCATTTTCATCACAAAAATTAGTGCCAACAATAAGAAACAGAAGTTGACATCCTGAAGCAAAATGCCACATATGAAGAATGTACATTATTCCAAAACAAAAATATGAGAACATGCTGAAAAATGCATAGTGACAATGGAAAAAAGAAAAAGGAAATAAACAACAGTTAACTGAATCAACTGATGAGATGATCTGTGTGACATAAATAAGGAGACTGTAAGTGAGCTGCAATAAATTACAATAGCACTAAAGTAATGCCGTATATGGTACATACACTCATCTAATAGCAACTGTGGCAGTAAAAAAGTCTAAAATTCGTTTTGCTACTCCACTAAACTTAAAAGTATTGTACCTGCCCATTTATTCGTCCACTCATTTACGTGTAATACAAACTAAACAGTAAGAAAGTTGATACCACATGAAAACTTTAATTACATCCTTTAACTAAAATCTGACAAATCTGTGTTGTATGGACTTCTACTGGCATAGGTTTTTCGTCACTGAAATGTACATTTAAATCTTCAGCAAAAATATGCAGCCTCACAGAGAGAAAAATCTTATGAACCGGACTGAAAGCGCAGTTCACGCATTCAACAGCACTAAGAAATTTTCATTCAATGCATATTTGAATTATGCTTTAACAGTTCATATTTCTGAAAGAGCTCTTCATTGTGACACATAATGGTAAAAGCACACTAAGTAGGATGCACAAGCGCACTTTCCTTACGGCTCAAGTTCGCTCACAGGGATGGGTCACTGGAAGTGATTTAATGCGTGTGACTGACTTACAAACACTTGTAAGATTATACACAATCCGACATGCTAAATAATACAGTTCTGGTTTGCAGATAACATTGACATTTACAGGATCTGATATTCAGGGTACGAACCCAGACATAGCATCCTGATTGTTTCATTAAAATAATGTGCCAGTTGGATGACTGTGGTATATGTCAGTGCTGGGCAATAACTTACGGAAAAAAAACATTCAGCACAGTTTGCTCACGGTGCACCGGCTAGCACATAATGAAACGACCATTTAGAACAGAGTTCCACAAATAATTGTAGAGCAGTTGTAGTTGAAAGCTCAAGTTCAGTTTTTATTGGCTTCCACCGCTTCTTCCCACTCGACGGTGGAACCATTTTAGCTTTTACATCAGACGAATTCGCAATTGCGAATGACTACTGTCAGCTGTAGAATGGAATGATGCCAATGAAAATTTGTGCCAGACTGGCACTTTAACCCGAACTTCCCACACATAACGGACGTGCGAGTACAGATCGTAGACGGACGGTCGACGACGTACGGAAGTTCGGGTCCGGCCGCGAGTCGTGCACGGATAGCCAAACGATAAGGCGACCACTCGTGAGAAATCCGGGTTCGAGTCCCGGACCTGAACAAATTTTCATTGTCGCCATTACATTCTGCAGTTGATGGCAGTCATTATTTGCAATTACAAATGCATCTGATGTATTTCATTAAGGCTGTAGTCACCGCAGTGCATTGTCGTCAGAATAACACAGGCAGTGCAGTATCGTATTTCAGCATTTGTCTCAGCTAAAGTGCTCTTACAGTGTCAGGAATTCATTCGTCGCATGCCTATTATGGTCAAGTCATTAATGACACTCGTAGCCAACCGAATGACAGGATACGGTACCTGATGAGAATTACTGAATCTAATTTCTTCTGACCAAAGATACGAATTAACTACATTTGTTTTCTGTATGATACAGGAAATTTGAAACTTTTTTTGTCTAAAATAAGACATATTTTTGTAATTGTTTGGTATTTTTTGAATATCCAACCAGCTTAAAACAGTAGTTTTTGAAGGTCTTTTTCCTTCAATTGTAAAGAGAGCACCCCTGAGGGTTCTTTCTCTTCCAAGCAAATCACCCCCACCCGCACTACCTCGTTAACCTCCCCTAGGGACAGGGAAAGTGATTTCATTCCCCTACCCCGTACGAGCAGGGGAGGGCTCAGTGGCACAATCTGCCACTCTTCAGCCGAGTGACATTACAGTTAAAGAGGAAACTATACACAGAAAAGGGGCTAGAAAGGGGGACATAAAAACATAACAAGTGGAGGCGATGGGGGGAAAATATACACTGACACGAAGATGTTCATTGTGGGACAGTTATAAAAGTCGACATAGAGTTAAAAACACAGTTGGCGATTCACGGAGCACATAAAGTACATTGCAGTCACGTGCACAAGTTTAAAAGTTGGCCACAGTATAAAAACACTCCAAAATGGGGGAGATACTTAAAAAACCACTGTAAGGGAGAGAGCGCACACGACGAAGAATAAAAACTGCCGAGATGTACCTGCTGAGGAGAAGGAGGTTTGAGAGGAGGTGAAAAGAGGGGAGAGGATGTGCAATGGGGAGAGGGAGGGGGGGTGAAATGAAAAGGGGGTGGGGGCGCACTGAGGGGCAGGAGAAGGGTGGAGTGGGAGATGGAGAGGGAGGGCAAGTTATCAGGGAGTACGGACACACAGGAGGGGTGCACTGGAAAGGGGGGGGGGGGTTCAGGTCAGCACTCTGTGCAGGCCAGACCATTACAGGGATGCTATTGTCGTGCAACCACTCTGCCACAGGCCGTTGTAATGGTACTTGAATTACGTAACCATAATGGTACCTCACCTGAACCTCTCGATACCAGTAATATTTACTGTATTTCTGTTAACTACTTAACATATTTCTGAGACAACATTCAGATTTCATTTCACTTTTGATACATCGATATGTTTATATTGCAATGATATTATTCTTATGTGTTTTCTTTCTTTTGTCACTATGATCTTTGACGTACTTTTAACTCTGATTTTTGGGCGCGTAAGTGATTGTTAGTTGGTTGTTAACTTGTTAGAGAGTCGGACCTTGAGAAAGTAAAGTCGTGGACGTCATGTTGGAAAGGCGAATATTGTCGTCCGCTTATAAAATGTGAACTTTAACAGTGACTGTGAGGAAGATGTTTTCCAGTATGTTTTGTATTGTGAAGCGATGTTAGTGTGTCACGTGATATTGCAATAAAAGCAATTAAAAGGAAGTGGAACTTAATTTCGGAGTGCTGATTATTTTTTTACATCACCATTGTCCAGCAAAAGTGTACTCTTCAAGAACGGTTTGTGAGAGCGCATCTACAAAACTTTTGAATATAGCACTATAAAACCTAGGCCTCTTTGCATCCGAGCTTGGAATCGTAACCACCTAGATTTTCAATGATTGAGCCACGATTTTACGACGAGACCGGCTTGGGAAACACAAAAAGATGAGTGCCTAGTTTTTTGATTATTACATGAAATGACTTTATTAGCTGTGCTCTAATGACACCTGCCACATAATAGGACTGCTGTTGCCCGAAAATGCAATATTTATCAGTGTGAGCAACACCACAATCATTAAACTTTGACCTTTGTTGTGGTAGGGTTGTTAGACCGTGCAATATGAACAGGTGCTCGATCGTGTCGAAAGACGCAATAGCCATCCCCGAATTGCTCTTCGACAGTGGGAAGCGAGAAGGTGCTTAAAACATCAATGTAGGCCTCTGCTGTGATACAGCCACACAATACGAGGGGTGCAAGTCGCCTCTACGGAAAAGACGACCACACTGTAGCACCACCTCCTCCGAGTTTTACTGTCGGCACTACACACGATGGCAGATGACTTTCACCGGGCATTCGCCGTACCCACACCCTGCTATCGGATCGCCACATTGTGCATCGCGATTTGTCACTCCACGCAACATTTTTCCACTGTTCAATCGTCCAATGTTTACGCTCCTTACACCGAGCGAGGCGTCGTTTGGCATTTACAGGCGTGATGTGTGGCTTACGAACAACTGCTCGACCTCGAAATCCAAGTTTCCTCACCTCCCACCTAACTGTCATAGTACTTGCAGTGAATTCTAGACGAGGTCGGCCTGTACGCTTTCGTGCTGTACGTGTCCCTTCACGTTTCCACTTCACTGTCACATCAGAAGCAGTGGACCTGGGGATGTTTAGGAGTGTGGAAATATCGCGTACAGTCGTATGACACAAGTGACACCCAATCACCTGACCACATTCGAAGTCTGTGAGTTCCGCAGAGCGCCCCATTCTGCTCTCTTATAGATGTGTAATGACTACTGAGGTCGCTGATATGGAGTACCTGGCAGTAGGTGGCAGCACAATGCACCTAATATGAAAAACGTATATTTTTGGCGGTGTCTGGATACTTTTTATCACATAGTGTAGGTAGGACTAGGTTATGTGCATCACAGAGTAATTGTTGTTACACAGGGAACCTAAACCTAATGAAAATTAAACTTGGATAAAGATACATTACCTAAAAGATGTTAGTTATGTCATGTAAAATTAAACTTTTCAGTTAGTTTGCAGCTAAAAGCTGAGTGTTACAATGTTTGTATCTAGCTACAGTACCTAATTCATAGGTCTCTGAGCTTCTTGCACTGTATGTAGTTATGAGTAGCATGCACTCAGTTCTATTGATATTGCATATATTTTATATATATAGCAAAACGAGGATAATGGAATGTAGTTGAATTAAATCAGGTGATGCTGCCGGAACTAGATTAGGAAATGAGACAGTTGAAGTAGTAAAGGAGTTTTGCTAGTTAGGGAGCAAAATAACTGATGATGGTTGAAGTAGAGAGGATATAAAATGCAGACTGGCAATGGCAAGGAAAGTGTTTATGAAGAAGGGAAATTTGTTAACATCGAGTATAGATTTAAGTGTCAGGAAGTCGTTTCTGAAAGTATTTGTATGGAGTGTAGCCATGTGTGGAAGTGGAACATGGATGATAAATAGTTTGGACAAGAAGACAATAGAAGCTTTCGAAATGTGGTGCTACAGAAGAATGCTGAAGATTAGATGGGTAGATCAGATAACTAATGAGGTACTGAATAGAATTGGGGAGAACAGGAGTTTGTGGCACAACTTGACAAGAAGAAGGGACCGGTTGGCAGGACATGTTCTGAGGCATCAAGGGATCACCAATTTAGTATTTGAGGGCAGCGTGGAGGGTAAAAATCGTAGAGGGAGACCAAGAGATGAATACACTAAGCAGATTCAGAACGATGTAGGTTGGAGTAGGCACTGGGAGATGATGAAGCTTGCACAGGATAGAGTAGCATGGAGAGCTGCATCAAACCAGTCTCTGGACTGAAGACCACAACAACAACATATTTTATATTATAATATATTGTTATAATGTATAGTTTTGAAGTTTTTATATTGCTTAAATAAGGAAGTTTGTAGATAAATTGACTGATAGTACTGTTTCTGTTTACCAGAATGACTTCACTCCAGACCAGTTTGAAACCAACAGAGCTGGTGGAGTGGTAAAACGCAAACCAAATGCTGTGCCAACCATTTTTGGTGATCACAAGCCACCAGTGGTACATAAAGGTCCTGCTGAGAGGAAAACTGTTGGCCTACTAGAGAAACGTACTGGAATGTAACTGGAAAATAAGGTTCCCTGCTTCAACAGATTTCTACATGCGGTATGCTGGCACTTGCTGCTGAATTATCACACTTTGAAAATCTTGTGTGACTGCTAACAGTTCACATTTATTGTTTTCATCAGTAGGACACACAGAGTTTCCCTTCAGAGCACTATTCTTGCAAACAGTCGGCTTACTTGTAACGTAGAAGTTGTCGTAGGATCTACTTTGTCAATTGAGTACAATAAGCATATACTTTTAAAAGGTGTTCTAAACATTTAGCTTAGAGTTTCTTCTTTAGAAATCATATATCATACTCCCATTCTAACAATCAGTTGTGTACAGAAGCAGACTCAAACATTTCATTTATAACAGCTGTATATTTTTCAAACTGACATGTCCAGGGTCTGTTGACGGTGGGAACAAAATACTTTGTCACACGGTAATTTAGCGAATGGGACCACATCTCTGAAATCCTCTGCTATACCCTCAGGACAGGACAGATAGTTTAATTTGTGGAAAGGGGCCAAAATGAATGGCTGTCAGTTTGCACTCAAACATAGTACTTTATTCATTTGACAAACATTACAAGAGTAAAGAAAACATTAAAAACAAACCAAGCCAAACATTTATTTTAGAACTTAATTCCTGACTAAATGCACCATTCAATCCCCTCAGGGGAAAGCTAATTTAAAACTAACTGAAGGCCAATAACTTAAAACCCAAAACAGGAATTTGAATTTAAAAGGCAGAAGGCCTTATCTTACAGCATTTCTTAAAATCAGGCTGAATGCCCAAACAATGTCACGCCTTAAGGGCAAACAACTTTAACTTAAAATGGGCTGGGAGCCATACGGAAACAAACAACAAGGACAAATAAGAAAAGACAGTACATCGAACAGCACTCGGAAGTTTCCAAGGGCTAGCATGGAATTCAAACACTAACACTCGCTTAGGTGAGGCAGGCAGTCGGCCCAACAACTCTCAAACTGACGGCAACCCAACCGACAGACAGTCAATGGACCAAGTGTTGGGATAACTTACACTCCACCCGACCAGCACACGACGAGGAGTTCAGTGGAACAACGCCGAAGGTATCGGCGCCCACAACGAATTACACATTCAGCTGTCAAACTACACGCCGTGCTGGACAGCCACGACACGACGAGGAAAATGCACTGCCCGAATTTACGTCTACGGCCAGGGCAGGTAACCGGAACGTTAACGGGCACAATGCAGAAGATTCCGATAGTGCACTTCGATTCAAAATAATCGAGTTAAGTTAAACTCCACAGAAGGATGGGCTAGAATTTTGCCAACTCGAAAACTGTTGCTCACGCAAATGGTCCAACAGCCCACAATGAAATTCAAGCGACACAAGGTGAACAGTTGGGGCTGGCTGGTAAATTAAGTAAAGACTCAACTTTCGTGTCCGGGATCGGTGAGCCACGGACCTCGTGGGAGTTGGAGCAGCCCCCCACACTGTGGACACCGCCAGCGGCCCCGGCCGAACCACGCGCCACGGAGACTTCCTCGATGCTCCACGCCAACCGACCGATTCCCGCACGTGGCCCAGTCGGAAACTGTAAGCGCGGGGCCAAAGATATTACGAGGGTGCGAATATCGGTACACGCTGCTGCTGCCACTTTGCGGAGAGAGGGGATAACACCACAATCTCAATAACGGCGGGAGACTAATGACAGAATAGCGACCGAGGTTTAATGCAAAGCATAACACGAGCCAGAAACGGCTCAATCTCTTACACACACAGTTCACTTGTATTGGTATCTGATGGAAATAAAAACCAATGTCTTTTCTCATACCTTTCAGCTACATCGTTTCTACTGCTTGCCATTGGACACTGTGTATACCGTATTCTAATTTGCAGTTAAACATTATACCTATCTGAGAAAATAGATACTTTGATTTGTTACCACAGCTGCTTGAAGTTTACTTCAAAGCCTGTGGCTTTCCCGTACCATTTATGTTTTTAAAACTCTGCATACAGAGCTTTGGATTTGTTGGCAATATGTGGTACAACAGGTGCTAATACGTCTAATGTTGCGGTTAGGTTTGGTCGTGATTATTTAATCTTTTATTGTAAGTAATATTTATTTGCACTTAAAAATAACTCACACTACTACCCACATCGGTAAGTACCACTGGTCTCACAGCTCTTGTGATTCAAGTATTCGAGCCTCACGTGCTCCACTGCTATTGAAGTGTTGCACGGTGAAGCTGTGTTACATTCTATTGTAGTCAGATTTCTGTGGTGCCTAGCAAAGATCTTACAGATTTTTTGAAACACTATAGTAGTGTTTGTTGGGAATTAAATATAATTGGCCACCTACAATTTCAGTTTAGTATATGGCATTACTTTTCCCTTTCATAGTATTAAGAGCATACCTGGAATATTACCACTCAGATTGTCATGGATTTGCTTCTGTCCCTTGAAACTACGATTTTGGCATCTTATGAATCTTTCAATCACATACACAACCTACTGAGAATCAATCACTGGCAACTTATAACCATATTATAGTATTAAATACTTTTTTATTTTTGAAGATTGTAATTTTACAAATTTGTGTTCCAGAGGTTGGAGAGCCTTCAAATGTGCCCAATGACATCAGTCCTGCAAAGAACTTGGACACAACAGAAGATGAAGTCACCACCCTGAAGAACCTAGTACAACAGCTTCAGGCTGCAATTGAAGCTTTAAAGAGAAAACTCAACCTCTCTCAGAAAAGGGAGAGAGGAGTGTGTTCAGAAAAAGACAACCTCCTCGCCAGTGTGCACGGTTTATTTGGTGCAGAACAGTTTGCAGTGTGAACAAAGGGGGCACGTAAAGGTAGCAAATGGTCAGTGGAAACACTGCAGAGAGGACTAAATATTAGACTAGTTTGTGGTGGTATGGGGTACAAAGTCCTGCTGGAAAATAAATTTCCATTTCCTTCAGACAGAACCCTGAGAAGTTCACTACTGAATGTAAAATGTAGACCTGGTGTGCTGGAGGAGCTAATGAGTTCCTTGAAAGTCGAGCTTGCCCTCATGTTACCGGTGGAGAAACATCGTGCTCCCATTCGAATACGATTGAAGCAATTGCTGCTTCATTGGTAATGATATGACACACCTCCATCAAATCTTGCCTTTGCAACTACTATAGCTTCTCATGTATTAGTTTTTATGCTGGGTGGTACCACCTCAAGATGGAAACAAATCATAGGTTACCATTACCTCAGATGTTAGGTCACATAGTGCTTTGAGTCATTTTACCATTACACATGGCCATCTTTTTTCCAGTTCTCATGTCAAAGACATCATTATAAACATTATTAGAGAATCTCGGGCACTCGAACAATGTTCACTGCATCGTGTCAGATACGGCTGGGCAAAATTGAGCTGAGTGGCGAGAATTTGGAATTGTTGTCGAAAGGTTTTCAAATTTAGTTTCTACCAGTATCCTTTTTTTTGAACTGTTGAATTGGAAGATCCCTGATATCTTGTGATATGGCATTAAAAAATTTTATGGACTTGTAACTATAAAAAACACAAAAGTGCTTCTTATACAAGTCCATCAAAATTTTTAATGCCATACCCCAACATATCAGGGATCTTCCAATTCAACAATTCAAAAAAAAAAAAAAAAAAAGTAAAAGCATTTCTTCTTGAGCTCAGCATTTATGAAACTGATGAATTTTTAAGGGAGGCAAAGAATAGGCTATGACTACACTTTGTGATCAGTTTTCATGTGCTTCTATACATGAGTAACTCTGTAATTGGTTAAATTTACTATGCAATATCAATTTGTACCAGAAGTTTCTCTGTTTTGTATTTGTGTGAAGGTACCATAATTATTTGTGTAATATTTATATTGTGTAATATTTTTCTTGTTTTTGTAATTATTTGTGTAACATTTATACTGTGTACTATTGACTTTTGTAATGCCTCAGATGATCTCTGATTTCTCTACAACAATAAAAATCAATCAATGATAATAGGAAACTAATTTTCCTCGCAGATACACCACACATTTTGAAAAACATGAGGAACCACTTATTCAATGGGCAATGAGTCTTCCTTCGACAAAATGTTGTCAAGGAACGTGATCTGCCTCGCAATGAGGTACAAATAAATCGTGTAGAACAGTTGCTTGAGGTGGACAGTGGTTTAAGTCTTTAACTGGCACCACAACTGCGTGAGAAGCGTTTGATTCCAAACCATTACGAGAAAATGAAAGTTGGCTCGTCTACTGCCCTAATTAACAGCCAGACTGCAGCAGCCAGTGAGTATGGTGTCAAGACAGAGAAACTGCAGAAAAATACTTTAACCACAGCACGGTTTCTAAAGCATGTTCATAAGTGGTTGTGCCTCGTAACATACAGAGCTTTAAGTATGATTCCGAGTCGTTCTGATGAACAAACATGCGGCGAGGCTCTCTGTCATCTTAAGGACACTCTGTGTTTATTTCAAAACTTGAAAATTGGGCTGAAGGGTGCCTGGTGTAGTTTTGACAAAAATGGCTCTGAGCACTATGGGACTTAACTTCTGAGGTCATCAGTCACCTAGAACTACTTAAACCTAACTAACCTAAGGACATCACACACATCCGTGCCCGAGGCAGGATTCGAAACTGCGACCGTGGCGGTCCCGCAGTTCCAGACCCCAGCGCCTAGAACCGCTCGGCCACCCCGGCTGGTGTAGTTTTGACAGCTGGAGGTATTTTGGAGTCGCAGGACACATTCCTGAATGAGAAGAAATTTAAATTTCTGCTGACAAGTAGATTTATGCAAGATGGCTTAGAAAATCTGATTTCAATTGTCCGCTACAAACATCCAGTACCAACACCACGAGAATAGAAATCGGCACTGAGGGTTATTACTCTTTCTCAGTTCTTTAATACTGCCACTGATAATTATGGAAATGAAGGCAGTAGTTTCCAGGCAGAACTACTGGGGGAATCTGTAAGTGAAGATGGGGATGTGTGTGCTGAGGAAGTTGGTGAGCCACCCTGTAACATGGTGTGTGGTCACGCTGTCAGGCAGGTTATCAAGTGTCATGCACTTTGCAAATTTTGCGAGGGGCGCCTAATAGCGTGCAAAGAAAATCTCTGTACGTGTGTGAACGTGCTTTTACGTCTGAAGTCCTTCAGATACCTCACTTATTGAGCCATCAAGTGAGGTTTTTCAGTGTGTTGCAAAAGGCAGAGATGTGTTTGAGAAGCAACAAGAAGAAATTACTCTCAAGTGAATTGTTGCTCTCTGATGTAGCCACTGCCGTGCCTGCATCAGTGAAGGAGAAAGTAGTTTTCCCAGCCTGCCACAGTGTACAGGAGAAAATAATTCAGTTTCCTGGCAACAAGAATTCATCTGGTTCCAAGGGAGGGAAATAAAAGATATCAGGGTGTAGTGACACAAGGCAGTAGAAGCAGGCCATGACAAAGTTATTGCAGAAACTGTGATTTCCAAAATCACTCTTTAGTAAATGATTTGAAAAATTTACATCCAAACTTCATTTGGTTGCCATTTTCTCTTCAAGTGGTCTCATTTTTTGTTTAAATCACAGTGATTTTTATAAATTTTTGTTCCATGTTTCTTTCTAGGTATGGAGTGTTTTTATTAATTCGTATATTATTTGCAAGTAAACTATGTTGCTCTCCAGGTTTCAGATTGATGCATATAAAAATAAAAACTTCACCTTTCGACCTGTGTACATATTTGACTTCTGTGCTTTGCCACCAACTTTGTTTCTTCCGTGTGCTTCATTTATGTCGTTTATTTTTTTCTCTGGATTTTAATAGCTTTTTATACATACAATGTACCTATATTTTATATAATATTGTAGAGAGGAAAAAAGTATACATTCACTCAGTAAGAACATTAGCTTGTCCTCTATACTCTTTTCTAGTTCAGAATGAAATAGCACATATGCAAAATCTGCTGAAGAAGATTATTTTTTGAAGAATACTTGTTTCCAATCACGGTAAAAAGTAAATGTCATTACAAGTAAATGTCGTGCATATTTTGTATTGTAACTGCTATTTTTATTTATTATCAAAATTTAGCATTTTATGTTGAAGACCGGGAATATGTGAATGAAAATGCAGTCAACTGGGGTTACTTTGCCCCACTTTAGACCATTTTTTGAAAATACTGCCCACAAAATATGTTACTTGTTGCAACACATGTTGTAGTTACAGTTACTGAGCATTTCTGATAGTAAAATATAGACAAATTGACTGTCTGCTGTAATATTTTAATATTTATACTGATAAAGTTGCTCTGCTATTCTGGCTAAGTTTATGTCAGTCTTGGGCAACACATTATTTTACCTACATAAAATACTCTGGGTAATTTTAAGCCATTCCAAAAGTAAATCGGTGGTTAATAAGAAGCCTAAATAAATTGTTCTACTTCAGTAATGCAGGTTTACTTTGAAATTTAAAGATATTTATATAGATCTGTTATTAACAGTTTTTAGGCTAAGGGGTTGTAAATGTAAAAATAACACATTCGTTAAGGATATTTTTGATAACACGTGTTACAAATAATAGTGCACACATTGTCTTCAAAGTAGAACAACACTTTAAGTAATACCATATATTAAATACATTCCGTCAAACATTTTCAGATATTTAGCGTAGATGTTCACTGCTATTATGGACCACGCCCCTTTATGTTAACAGGTATTGGGCGAGATTCAGCTTTTCTGTTAATACACTGTCTTTACAGTACAAGACTCCACCTTAGCTTTGAAGCCAAAACCTATTTCTTTTCCCCTTTCTTGATCCTGCAATTGCAACTTATTTTAAATGAGATATACTTGCATTAAATATCTGCTACAGTGACTTCTCCAGCTTACGATTTACCTTCATACAGTCTAATGACAAATCATTTATTTGGAAGCTACATTCAAAGATAAATGTAAATATAATGAACAAATCTATCAGCAAGCCTAGAACCATGTTCCCTTATTGGTAGTGACAGAAATGATGTTTATAAGTTCCCTGTGACCATGAGCATCAGACTGCTGTTTATATCTAATTCAGCTAATTTCATGCTACTGTCAGGAGCATCTCCAGGCTCAGTATTTCAATTTCAATGTCTGAACACTGCAGCTAGAGTTTTTATACATTTTCTTGGTTTTGGGTTTATCTTGGTCCCAATGGGAAAGATTGCAGGAACTCGACTTAACCATTCAGTTAATTTTAGTCATTTCTGTCCTTTTGTCTTCTTTTACATTTCTGTTACTTGTTTTCCAATCCATTTGAACAGCAAAGAAAAGTCAGAAGAGGTAATAGGATGGTTTAATAATAATTTAAAAACAAAATAGAAGTCTTAGAGACAAAATTGCCTCTGCTAGCAGATAAAACAAAAATAGTGAGTGGGACCGTACAAAGTTGTAATGACTGGTAAAAATATAACCTGACTGAGTGTAGATTATTGTTTAAACGTAGATTTAGGATGCTCACAGCAATAAATTGTACTTTCTTCAACACAATATAAAGTAAAAAAAAAAAAAAAAATTATGCAAGTACAACCTTACATTCAGTGAACATTAACGTTACTGGGAGACTATTATTTGTGGTGCAACGTTGCCGAAGATCTGTAGTATACTAATAAGAGTAGAGTTGTTACTGTTTCCTACAGCCAACTTTTAATCATAGGACTAGTTTTATTTGAACACATTTTAAACATATTGTATTCTCTGATACTTTCGTAATCATTCTCCTAATGCCATGAAGGAAATGCAGAAAATATTTTGTGAGGCAGGCATGCGTAATATGCAATGCTTTATTTCGTATAACAAACGAGACATTGGGCGAATTTTCGTACTACGGAGTAGCAGGAACAAGAAGTAAGTTGATATAGAGCTTTAAATTAGTGATTGATTTTACCCTGCACTTGCGACCTAATATTGGTTCCCTTTTGTCCCGACTATTGGATAGGGCCAATTTAACGCTAATTACGAAAACAGGTGTTACAACTCGATACCGGATCACGAACTGCGAATTCTGCATTCGCTATTAATAAAGAATAGCAGGCAAAAAAAGCTGTTATGCTCACCACAACAAATGCTTTTCGACTCATTTAGCTTTAATTTGTTGAGATTTTTTGTTGCAAAATATCCGACATGTTCCGTTTGAAGCCACTGATCAGTTTTAGCACTGCATTAGAGAGCTAAGTGTACTTCTTTAATAAACACGGGCCACGGCTAAATACTCTGCAGCAGTCAATGTATCAGCAGGCGGCCATACTTTCCCTGCCTATACAGAGATTCATGCTCTGTAGCTCGCGCCTACCATCTGTCGGTGGCAGTCCGTACTACTCGAGTCCGGCTACTCTCCACTGCGCCCAGCTGCTGCTCTCTCGCGTCACTCTTGTACACTACGTGCAGCCGGATGGGTTCGAATCTCCTTCATACACCTCCTGCCGTCTTCTGCTTGCTTGGATTTCCAAAGTATCCATTTTGTTTCCCATTTCTCATTAGAGTTGTCCATTTTCTCTTTACTTTACTATATGATACACTTACTTCAATTCGTTTAAATTTCACAACTCATACACGTATCTTTAGGACTGTTACCAAAAGCACTCTGTGAATAATTTGTCACAGTTTACAATTGTCTTTATTTCTGTTTTCTTTAAGGGATTTCGATTCTGTATAATATGGCCTGCACTCACAATTACATTTCTGTTCATGTATTGTTGTAAAAATGTTATTTGTAGTGTTAATAAATAAATAAATTACAAAAAAAGCGCGACCTTCTGGCTCACAATTTTTGAAAGTCGCGATGGCGTTCACGCTAACCTGAAAAAAAAAAAAAAAAAAAGGAAAGTGCTGAGCGCAACGAAGTCTGACGCCCTAGGCGAACGAAAAAATTGTCATATCAATAATGGAGAGAGGGAAGACTAATCCCAACCCAGATAGTACCAAAGCAGATTTGTTGGCATTTAATTCGAGAGTTCCACTGGGTAAGACGAAACGTGGGAAGAATTTTTACGTGAGGCACCCTGCTTTGACTGACGTCATTGCGCTGTTTACATGTAGTCCACAGAAACCTGAAGTACAGTCGAAGGAAGAATCAAGTTGGAAAGTATGCTCGAAATTCGATACAAAAAACTAAGCCAAAAAAGTGTGTAACCAAGCACGTAGATCAACCGAGGAAGTTCCTGGATACACTGCTAAGTACGGGTAGCGAACGGAAAATTATGCGTACGGCAATTCCACTGCTGTAACTAATGTCACCCCATGCTGTGCTTTTGATGCACGGGGACCTCCATCACGCCAAAGTTTACATTATACTAACAGGCTCCGATTTCATTATCAGAGCCGTCCAAATATTTCATAAATTGGCGACGAGGAAAAGAGTGAACATTTTCGCGCCAGTTACCGTATCTAAGGCACACCTTACCAAGAAACTTTGTGGGTATGAAGTATATTGTTCACAGATAATAAAAATACGTGGGCGCTTATTGCTATTTTGTTAGCAAACTACAAACAAGCAAGTGATATACCTGCAAAAATGTATGTTAATTCCAATGTTTTCGTGTTACACTAGTCGATTCGAAGTAAAATATGCAGCGCTTCAATACTGTAGTGTTGTTCGGTGTTGCCAACAGATGTCAGCCAAAGACGCTGCCTCAGATAATGTGGTGA
Source organism: Schistocerca nitens (assembly GCF_023898315.1). NCBI lineage: Eukaryota > Metazoa > Arthropoda > Insecta > Orthoptera > Acrididae > Schistocerca > Schistocerca nitens. Next base: position 478,346 of record NW_026045998.1, on the reverse strand, counting down.
TCCTTTCAGCCCCGTCTCTTATCGCCGTCTACGGTTCCTGATTGGCCGAAAACGAGTTATTGGCGGCGTACGGTTTTAGGTTCTTTTAAGCAGTCGCCGGCGGTTCCACGCGCATGCGCAGAGCTGAGGTGAAATTTACCGAATGCTATTCCTTGGCAAAATACGGACTGGCAGCACACGTTTTTTTTACCATTGTAGCTCCTCACATGGCTTTATATTGATACCCATAGAGGGGGATCCACTACGCGCCGGTCATACTGTGCCTTGTGTTCTTTTAATTGTCCCAGTGTGTGGTTTTTTGTGTGCGCTATTCTTTTACGGTTTTTATCTCCATTTTACAGTCGCCCCTGTTTTGTCTATTGTCATCCATGATGTTCCCCCTTTTTTATATCTATGTTCACCATCTTTTCTCCTTTGTTTTTTTAAATGTCTTCTATCGTTTGTTCTTGCCTTTCGGCTGAAGAGCAGCGCATATGCTGCTGCCAGCCCGCCCCGATGGGGAACTGAAATACAATGAAGGGGGGGAGGGGGGGGGGACATAGCGTAGTCAGGTGAATTTCTGTCATGAAAATGATCTAAAAGTCGGTATTGTGCAGGTTTATTAACACGGCAGTAACTGGAACCGTTTATGACTACTTACAAGTCGTCATTTATCTTCGAAGATATCAATAATACTCTCATATGCCAACGTCTAGCCCCCTCCCTGCCAATCTGTCATAAATAACTTATTATTCTTAGATCTGATATACATGAGCAACTGCCTTATTACATTTTTAATTTTTGCTAGAAATTCGTAATCTTTCTTACTAGCTTTCTGTAGCGTTGCATAGACATGAACCTGATGGGAATTGCTACATAACAATACTGCACAGTAAGAATTAAAAAAAAAAAAAGCCTATGTTGAAGTCAGCGTACCCTGAGCAGTAGATTAGGCGATGGGTAGGAAGAAGAAACCCTTCATGTTCGGACACAGAATTAATAGTGTTCCGCTTGACACAGTCCTTTAAATATCTGGGCATAAGGCAGTATGGAATGGAACGAGCGTGTGTGAACTGTAGGTGGGAAGGCGAATCGACGACTTTGGTTAACTGTTGAGAAAATTTAAGCACCGGCACTCGAGGCTGACTGCCGAAAGATTCTAGTTCTGCCCACATACATTTCCCATAAGGAGCACGAGGATAAGATTAGAGACAATAGGGCTCCTACAGAGGCATATAGACAGCGGCTTTTCCTTCATTCCATTTGTGAGTGGGACAGGGAAGGACATGGCTAGTAGTGGTACAGGGAACCCCCGCTACACACTCTACAGTAGCTTTCGGAGTATGTACATAACCGTAGATGTAGAGTCTTTGACAAGGCTGGCGGCAATAAAACACGGGAAGTGACGTTGTTCACAGGAGTTACCACATCCGGTAGAAGGCGTCGTGAGTATTATCTTTGAAGACGAAATTTTTGGCGGGCAGAAAGATCTATCTTTGTTATTGTTCTCGTCAAGATATGTTGATGCAGCGTTGAACTGTAGTAGTAACACAGCAATAGGCTTTGTACTGAACCGATTTCTAAGAGACGAAAAGTGGAAAGCAAAATTGTTGGAGAGAGAATAAGAAATGTTACATACATTCACATTCTGGGAGGCACATACACTACTGGCCATTAAAATTGCTGCACCAAGAAGAAATGCAGATGATAAACGAGCATTCATTGGACAAATATATTATACTAGAACTGACATGTGATTACATTTTCTCCCATAGTGCTCAGAGCCATTTTTTGATTACATTTTCAAGCAATTTGGGTGCATACATCCTGAGAAATCAGTACCCAGAACAACCACCTCTAGCCGTAATAACAGCCTCGATACGCCTGGGCATTGAGTCAGACAGAGCTCGGATGCCGTGTACAGCTACAGCTGCCCGTGCAGCTTCAACAGTATATCACAGTTCATCGAGAGTAGTGACTGGCCTATTGTGACGAGCCAGGTGCTCGGTCGCCACTGAACAGATGTTTTCAATTGGTGAGAGACCTGGAGAATGTGCTGGCCAGGGCAGCAGTCGAACATTTTCTGTATCCAGAAAGGCCCGTAGCAACTTCCTTTCCAACTGGAAAAACAGGTTGCCCACAACTGCAATACTAAATGCTATACTATACAGAGTACTCACTGACACTTGAAGTGTTTGTTTCCATTTAGTGAAGTAAACAAATCGTATGACGAATGAGTCCATTTTGTAAATATTTATATTCTTCATATACAAGATATGCAGGATTTGGCATGGTTGTACAAACACAGTAAAACATTATTAAATTTTTACAATTCGTCTTTTGAAATACAGTTTTCTATTGATACTTTCATGCTACCTTATTTGTTGGATGTTACAGCATGTTTTAGGCAATTATTGGCGTTTACGCCATTAATTGTGATGCACCCTGTGTAGGCGTTGCCGATCGCAACGCCGTATTCCGCCAGTTTATACAGGGTGTCCGAAAAGTCTTTCCTTGATTGCATAAATTCAAAACTCAGGCTAGAAGAAAGATACAAATATGAAACTGGTGTCTAATTGTTTACAAACTATCAAAGTTTTTTTCCCCACATCAGTAAACTTCCACTTCCATTGTTGCCCAGTGACAGTACACGTCGACATGACTTTGCGGTCGCCTATCACGTATTGAGGACGATGATGGTTATATCAGACGAATTGCCTTTTCCGACGAAGCAACCTTTTTTGTCAGTGGAGTAGTGAATCGCCATAATGTGCGCATTTGGGGTTCACAGCCCCCTGGCGAGGTCACGGAGTGCACCAGAGGCAGTCCAAAGGTGAATGTTTGGTGCGCACTATTGCACGATCGAATTATCGGGCCATTCTTCTTCGCTGAGGCTACCGTCACATCTGCAGTGTATCTGGACATGTTGCAGCTGTATGCTGTTCCTCAGCTGCCCGATGTCTTGTTTCAGCAAGACGGTGCACCGCCTCATTGGCGTTTGGACGTCCGCGCCTGTCTCGATACGACCTTTCCTGGGTGACGGGTTGGTCGTGATGGGCCAACGGTTTGGCCTCCACGCTCTCCTGACATAACCCCATCAGACTTCTTTATATGGGGATTATGTCAAGGACGAGCTCTACCGAACACGTGTACCAGGTCTCGAAACCCTGCGGCAACGGATAACCACAGTCGTCGAATCGATCCCTCCAGTGAAGTTGGCTAATGTGTGGACGGAAATTGAATATCGCCTAGATGTGCTACATGCTACCAAAGGTGCTCATGTAGAAGTTTACTGATGTGTGAAAAAAAACTTTGATAGTTTGTATCTTAACTTCTAGCCTGAGTTATCAATTTATGTAATCAGGGAAAGACTTTTCGGACACCCTGAAACTGTTATTCCATCCTGGATTATCCGTTGTTCGATTTCAATTTTGAAAGTTCTTTCACACTGCGGTACATTTTTGATTAGCCAGAAAGAATCCTTGTGATGAAATCATCTTGGGCATTCAGTGTAAAACTGCACGTGAAGAAGTACGTACAACATAGAACTCGTGAAATAGCACTGACAGTTGCCAACACTAGTTCACAACTTGGGCAGCCCTAGGTACTGAGAAGGATACAGGCAGCACATTATAAAACAGTCAGATTTTTGTGATGGTTGAGAGCTGGGACCATTTGTGGGAAGTATATCATTACGTAACATCGCTAGGATGACCATTTCACAAACAAATACTTATCAAGTGATGAGATTTCAATGGTACCCTTTCATATTTCCAGTGGGTAATTTCAATTAAGTAAAATGGATAAGGTAATCAATAAGAAATAAATTCTGTAAGGATATACTTTTATTGACTCAGTAAAATTCTTCTAACTATTAAAGACATTTGAATAAAACAAATGTGGAAATAAGTTGTGAGTGACATCATGTCAGATATCTGTAGTTCAAAATAGTCAATCAACTGGTTTTCAGTGCTTACTAAATCAAATATTAAACCCTGAACACTTCAAGAAAACAAAAACATTTTTCTCACTGCATCCAAAATTTAAATTTTTCTCAAAAGCTTTGAAACAAATAAGACAGTTTGGTATGATTACTGTTTCAGGGAGCCAAGTGCCTTAGTTTGTGAAACACATAAATAGTGTGCGAATATAATAGAGGAAAACATTCCACATTTCTCGCATATATATCTAAAAACAAAGATGATGTGACTTACCGAACGAAAGTGCTGGCAGGTCGATACACACACAAACAAACGCAAACATACACACGAAATTCTAGCTTTCGCAACCTACGGTTGCCTCGTCAGGAAAGAGGGAAGGAGAGGGAAAGACGAAAGGATGTGGGTTTTAAGGGAGAGGGTAAGGCCAAGGTAACTCTTTCCGCTCCCGGGACTGGAATGACTCCTTACCCTCTCCCTTAAAACTCACATCCTTTTGTCTTTCCCCTCTCCTTCCCTCTTCCCTGATGAAGCAACCTTGGGTTGAGAAAGCTTGAATTTTGTGTGTGTGTGTGTGTGTTTGTTTGTGTGTCTATCAACCTGCCAGGGATTTTGTTTGATAAGTCACATCATCTTTGTTTTTAGATATATTTTTCCCATGTGGAATGTTTCTATCTATTTTATTCATACTTTAAAAATGTTTCTAAATATTAATTTTATGTGTATAAATTGTAGGTACATTGTACATGATTTTGCTGACGAAATCCACACAATGTAAATTGTAACATGGATTAATAAAGAAATCAATCGATCAATAAATCAAACAAACCTGACGAGACTGAGGCAGGCGTTAACATAGTAGATTTACTCCTTGTATGAAGTGATCCCATGATCCGAAAATGAAACTTTCGGAGCTGTAAGAGTATAGGCCAAGGAAATTGTGTGATTTTTCAAAATTTTAAAAATATGGCTTTATTAGAAAAGTCAGATATAAAATTTAAATTTTTCAGAGAACTAATTTTTAAACACAAAGATGCATACCAAATGCAAGGCTATCTAGAGTGATTTAAAATCACACATTTGCCAGGTCTGTATTTCATCTGGTTCCTGAGAAAATGGCATTCTACTACTCGAGGGTGTAGCAATTTTTAACAAAAATTTGAAAATTCGTGGCTTAATAAATATTTAATTAAATTGCGAAAAATTTTTTCATGGTTTTCATTAATAACTATGTAGGGGCACTAGGTATAAAATGTTTCATCAAAATTTGAGATGTTAAGGTATATTTCCATAGAAAATTGTGTTTTGACACGGAATGACTCGCCACCTACCTTGCATATCTGCAGAGCCTTCCCCTAACTGCCTGCTAGGGAAACAGAAACTCCCCCAGGGCGACTCATTCATTACTGTGATCACTTAACCCTCGAGGTGGCACGCAGACATTCATAACGTGAGCAGGCATGTGGCATACTTTGTTTACATGTAAATAATGCCTCTTCATATAGTACAAGATAAACGTGCATGAGCGCAATCACCGTTCAGTCTTAATTTAATCAAACAATGATAAAATAGAGATTCATGATATAACACTGTTACCATGTACAAGTGTTGCCCCACTGTAGTGAAAATGAACCACTCGAACCATTAAACAGTGCAGTTGCATCAGATTGCAGCCAAGAACTTATTTGATTACTTATTACCTCATACACAACTTACTCGTTGTGTTATTGTGTTGTTAGCTCAGAATCTGAGAAATTTTCTCGAACAGTTCCTAAATGTTTTCTCACCTGGTTCATTACTACTGCTCACTTGGACATAAGACAACACAACTTACCACTGCGTTAGGTGAAGCAATAATTGAGAAATACACTCCTGGAAATTGAAATAAGAACACCGTGAATTCATTATCCCAGGAAGGGGAAACTTTATTGACACATTCCTGGGGTCAGATACATCACATGATCACACTGACAGAACCACAGGCACATAGACACAGGCAACAGAGCATGCACAATGTCGGCACTAGTACAGTGTATATCCACCTTTCGCAGCAATGCAGGCTGCTATTCTCCCATGGAGACGATCGTAGAGATGCTGGATGTAGTCCTGTGGAACGGCTTGCCATGCCATTTCCACCTGGCGCCTCAGTTGGACCAGCGTTCGTGCTGGACGTGCAGACCGCGTGAGACGACGCTTCATCCAGTCCCAAACATGCTCAATGGGGGACAGATCCGGAGATCTTGCTGGCCAGGGTAGTTGACTTACACCTTCTAGAGCACGTCGGGTGGCACGGGATACATGCGGACGTGCATTGTCCTGTTGGAACAGCAAGTTCCCTTGCCGGTCTAGGAATGGTAGAACGATGGGTTCGATGACGGTTTGGATGTACCGTGCACTATTCACTGTCCCCTCGACCATCACCAGTGGTGTACGGCCAGTGTAGGAGATCGCTCCCCACACCACGATGCCGGGTGTTGGCCCTGTGTGCCTCGGTCGTATGCAGTCCCGATTGTGGCGCTCACCTGCACGGCGCCAAACACGCATACGACCATCATTGGCACCGAGGCAGAAGCGACTCTCATCGCTGAAGACGACACGTCTCCATTCGTCCCTCCATTCACGCCTGTCGCGACACCACTGGAGGCGGGCTGCACGATGTCGGGGCGTGAGCGGAAGACGGCCTAACGGTGTGCGGGACCGTAGCCCAGCTTCACGGAGACGGTTTCGAATGGTCCTCGCCGATACCCCAGGAGCAACAGTGTCCCTAATTTGCTGGGAAGTGGTGGTGCGGTCCCCTACGGCACTGCGTAGGATCCTACAGTCTCGGCGTGCATCCGTGCGTAGCTGCGGTCCGGTCCCAGGTCGACGGGCACGTGCACCTTCCGCCGACCACTGGCGACAACATCGATGTACTGTGGAGACCTCACGCCCCACGTGTCGAGCAATTCGGCGGTACGTCCACCCGGCCTCCCGCATGCCCACTATACGCCCTCACTCAAAGTCCATCAACTGCACATACGGTTCACGTCCACGCTGTCGCGGCATGCTACCAGTGTTAAAGGCTGCGATGGAGCTCCGTATGCCACGGCAAACTGGCTGACACTGACGGCGGCGGTGCACAAATGCTGCGCAGCTAGCGCCATTCGACGGCCAACACCGCGGTTCCTGGTGTGCCTGCTGTGCCGTGCGTGTGATCATTGCTTGTACAGCCCTCTCGCAGTGTCCGGAGCAAGTATGGTGGGTCTGACACACCGGTGTCAATGTGTTCTTTTTTCCATTTCCAGGAGTGTAGATACGGGCTTGCCATTATAAACGCCGACCGAACGGTAAAAGACAGTGTCGTTTACGGTTGGCGCACTTTGTACGTAGGTGTGCCTCCTCCCAGGTTGAACGTGAAACTTCATTCATTGTAGGAATATGTTTGGTGGAAGAGTAGCATAAAAAAGGACTAGGCTGATGTGCAGTATGAGGAAATGCTGCCATAACTGGGTGTGCTAATATGACTGTCAGACGGCTGACTTTCTTGTACTGTACCTGACTGGCTGGTGAAATTTTGAATGTCAATTTCTAAAAATTGCTCGAGCAGTATTTTCTACTGGAGGGATATTTGTCACATTTCTACAGACTAAGTCAGTGCAAAACTTCGACAAAATTAGTGACCTGTCGCACGCGTGCTTCCCGTGTCAGATCTAATGTAGTACACCACCCTCTGATGATTCTTTTCTGAAAATGTTGTAAAATAATTCTGCGTAACCTCAAAATCTCCTTCCCATTACTGGAACAAACTGTAAGCCTTACATACACATTGCACGCTAATCGTTGAAGTTTATATTACTCAGTCGGTGTAGTTACTGATTTTGTGATTATCTACTGTGGTAGTAAATTTCTGTGGAAAATAATAAATCCCAATTTTTGCCACAGTGCCGCAAAGGAGCGCGCTGCCGAGAAGTGGACGCGGGAAGCTGCAGAGTGCGAGAACGTGGCCGAACTTCTCGAGATCCTGGCGCGGGGAATAAATGTCGACAGCCGTTGTGAAAATGGCTTCACTGCACTGCACGGGACGGCAAAAGGTGGCGGCACCGTGGCCGTGAACTGACAGCCGGAGTCGGGTGCCGGTGTCGAAGTAAGGGACAACTGGCGGCAGACGCCCCAGGACACGGCAGGCAGTGCTGAAATGTTAGTCTCTGCTGCCGTCTCTGCCAGTCAGACAGCCACTGACATTCCTGACACGAGTGTCGTCACTAGATGTCTAAGGCCCTCTCGAATGTGGGTGATCTTTAACTTAGGTCCAGCAATTTTTAAACCGTGTGAACCATTTGTAACTCTGAGTACGGCTTAAGCACTCACCGCCGTAGGCTTCCTGCATCATTTGGTGCGTCTTTGTAAAGGCTTTCTCGAGATCCACTCAAAATTTACTGCAGACACGTTGCTCTTCTAACTCTTACCATTTCAAAATTCACAAACTGAATCACAATGTTCCATCAAAAAAACAAAACAATAACTAACAGGTATACGACTGTAAAACTTCCGGCAGCTACGTATTAAATACAGGCGTGTGCAGGGATGCCAATTGCATTTCGCTCCGACAAACCGTAGCTGTGAAATTACAAATTTTCTGGATTTTTTTGAACAGACCTCATATTTGCCATGGTAGACTAATTTTCAAAATGTGTAAAACTATAGCCTATGAAGAAAGCAGCCAGCAAGAAAATTGTTACTAAAATCGCAAAGGGCTATTTTCACGCAGTAGGCATACCGAAAGATATTTTTCTCATAATGGGAGGCAGTTCACATCAAAATTATGTAAAGAATTTTTTGAACACTACAGCATAAAATATCATTTGTACCTACCAAGTTGTAATCCAGCTGAGCAATACGTGAGAGAAATAAACCGTTTGTGTAGAACCTACTCAGCAAGGGTCATTCAAATCGGTTAGAATGTGACGTGTTAAATAGCTTACAAGATACCACAAAAGGATTCTCACCCTGTGAACTTTTGTATAACAAGAAACCTGTTTATCTCAGTGAACTCGCTGAATTCCCAGCATGCAGAAGCATTTCACTGAGAGATGATATTGTAAGAGAAACTATAAAACAGTATTATAGGAGAAAGCAGGGGCACACAATTTAAAATTGGAGATTTAGTTCTAGCAAAACGTTATATTAAATCTAAAGCAGCAAATAGTGAAATTAAGATATTTTTTTTGTATTTGCATTGGGCCTGTCGAAATTTTTGAATACAGGAATTCAGACTAGGCTGATGCTATTTACTCTCCAATTTGTTTATTCAAACATTATACCAATTTGAAATTTGTTTCAGGCACATTTGATAATTACATGCACCCTGTAGAGAATGGAAAAAGTACATTCAGGGAGATGCATACTCTTTATGCATTGTGTGTGGCAAGAGCAGGACTCTACCCATGTGACATTTTCTTCAACATAAACACAGTTTCTGATGTCACATTCCTCTATTCTTTTCTTTATAGCCTTTCTATACACAAACAGTTCACATCGCATACAAAACTTGCAATATACGATTTACATACACATATTTTGTCATGTACATACCTATTTGAAACTCCTAACATTCATTTCCCACCTATACTATCAGCCTACTTATTACACCAAACTCTGTATTCCTTTGGATGTAAACTGCTGGTATGCTGTTTGTGTCAAGAATGAAGAAAATTCCTGATGTATTTCCCTTTAGACATGAGAAAACTTACAATAAACCATTTATACTTACCGACCTAAGTGTCTGGTAAACAGTTTGCAACATCAATTGATCACATGCTTATATAAATTTACACTGGCCGCTTTGCTTATTGTCACTCATTATTTATTGTAAGTGTGGTTGTATGGATTCAACAGTACTTTGCTTATTCTTTACATTGTCTTTAGGAACCAACACTTGGCACTTTGCCTATTGTTAGTCAGTTTATGTGGTTAAATGAATTCAGTAATGTGCACCCCGATAGCCGAGTGATCGACGCAATGGAATGCTGTGCAAAGGGGCCTGTGTTTGATGGCCGGCTGGACTGGAGATTTTCTCTGTTCAGGGACTGGGGGTTGTGTTGTCCACACGATCATCATCATCATCATCATCATCATCATCTCATCCCCATCGACTTGCAAGTCGCCGAACTGGCATCGACCCGAAACACTTGCACCAGGCGACTGGTCTACACGATGGAGGGCCATAGCCACACAACATTTCATTTCAGTTCAGTAGCAATTTTCTTATTATTCACAATTACTTGCAAAAACTTACATTTGTTACAGTGCAGGGATATTTACTTGAATGATATAAAATTGGGCTCAAGTGGAATGTTGATTACCTTTATGAATGGGCTTTTGCCACCTTCATTGCAACCCCCTATGGGTCCGGGGGTAAGAATAGGCCCAACGTATTCCTGCCCGTCGTAAGAGGCGACTAAAAGGAGTTTCACACGTTTGGGCCTTTACGTGATGGTCCCATGTAGGGTTTGATCTCCATTCTTCAAAATTTTCACGAAGAGCACAAGCCAATTGGGGAAGGGTGCCTTACACGGTGCATCGTGTCCATCATGCATTGAGATCTTTAGCCCACTTTCTCATTGTTGCATTGCAGTCCCACCCATTCTCCATCTCTTGTGCGAGTACACCTTGCAGGGTGTGTTTTCCACCATGAAATATGCAGTTTCACTTTCTGCATAGACGATGACCGTGGACTTCTTTGCACCTCATATCCAGCACGGTAGCCAGTCCGTTGTGGTGGGGCCACCATGTACCCTGTCGGCTGTAGCCCCCTGACCACACAGGGATCGCTCTACATCTACATTTATATTCCGCAAGCCGCCCAACGGTGTGTGGTGGAGGGCACTTTACGTGCCACTGTCATTACCTCCCTTTCCTGTTCCAGTCGCGTACGGTTCGCTGGAAGAGCGACTGCCGGAAAGCCTCTGTGCGCGCTCGAGTCACTCCAATTTTACATTCGTTATCTCTTCGGGAGGTATAAGTAGGGGGAAGCAACATACTCGATAGCTCATCCAGAAATGCACGCTCTAGAAACCTGGACAGCAAGCCACACCACGATGCAGAGCACCTCTCTTGCAGAGTCTGCCACTCGAGTTTGCTAAACATCTCCGTAGCGCTATCACGGTTACCAAATAGCCCTGTGACGAAACGCGCGCCTCTTCTTTGGATCTTCTCTATCTCCTCCGTCAACCCGACCTGGTACGGATCCCACACTGATGAGCAATACTCGAGTATAGGTCGAATGAGTGTTTTTTAAGCCACCTCCTTTGTTGAGGGACTACATTTTCTAAGGACTCTCCCAATGAATCTCAACCTGGCACCCGCCTTACCGACAATTAATTTTATACGATCATTCCACTTCAAATCGTTCGATACGCATACTCCCAGATATTTTACAGAAGTAACTGCTACCAGTGTTTGTTCCGCTATCATATATACAATAAAGGATCCTTCTTTCTATGTATTCGCAATACATTACATTTGTCTATGTTAAGGGTCAGTTGCCAATTCCTGCACCAAGTGCCTATCCGCTGCGGATCTTCCTGCATTTCGCTGCAATTTTCTATCGCTGCAGTTTCTCTGTTTACTACAGCATCATCCACGAAAAGCCACACGGAACTGGTGCCGTTAACTCCCCACGTGTGCCGAGGGGTAGATGCCCGTCTCCCCGGGGCATCGGGACTCCCGGCAGTGGCCGTCCTGCCAGGTGGCCCTCGCTGCGGCCGAGTGGCACCCGCAGGAAGTGCCTTCGGTCGGAGTAGGTGAGACGCAATGAAGTGTGGCACACGTTCTCTTGCTGGCGGCCAACCACCAGCAGTCTATAAGCATTTGAGGGCTCACTTTAATGCAAAGATGTATGACCCCAAATCGTTCGCCTCCCTGGCCACACCGTGGGAGGAATGAAAGGCTACGAATAACAGCGGGATGTATTCGCCCCGCTACCTCGTACGTTTGGGAGCTGACGGGGAATCTTTCGTGACGATAGAGCTTTAGTTTTTTGTCGAGCATTTAGAGGTACAAGTTTGAGGAGGTGGAGGGCTCGTCCAAAATGAGATCTCGGTCAGTCTCGATCGAAACGGCATTCTCTGCCCAGTGACCGAGCGAGGTGGCGCAGTGGTTATCACACTGGACTCACGCTCGGGAGGACGGCGGTTCAATCCCGCGTCCCGATTTAGGTTTTCCGTGATTTTCCTAAATCGCTCCCGGCAAATGCCAGGACGGTTCCTTTGAAAGGGCACGGCCGACTTCCTTCCCCGTCCTTCCCTAATCCGATGAGATCGGTGACCTCGCTGTTTGGTCTCTTCTCCCAAAGAACCCAACCCTCTGCCCAGCCACGGGCGTTACTAGATTGTGACATGCTGGGGGATGTATCTGTAACCGTCACGCCCCACAAGAGATTAAATACGGTCCAGGGTATCGTACTTCACAAGGACCTTCTTTTGCAGTCTGACAGTGAGCTGCGCGCCAATTTAGAGCGGCGAGGGGGACATTTTGTCGGGCGTGTCCACTGGCGTCTGAGGGATAATCGGGTTGCCACCGGTGCATTCGTCTTCTCAGGCGACGTATCACACTCGAAGGCCGAGGTGATGGTCTACTGCTATGATGTCAAGCCCCACAGCTTAGTACACACTATCAACACTGGGAATAAGAACAATGTACATAAAGATTTAAAATCACTTACTCTTGCCCACAAAGGAGTCCAGTATTCAGCAACGCATATTTTCAATAAGTTACCAGCACCCATTAAGAGTTTAGTTTCAGACGAGGCACAGTTTAAACATAATTTAAAAGAATTTTTGGTGGCCAACTCCTCCTGTTTCATCCATGAGTTTCTCAACAAGTGCAGTAGACCATTTTAATGAAAATTTATTATACTTTAATTTTTGATAATACTTGGTTGTAACGGCCAAGAAACTAGCAAATGTCTGAATGATAGATGTAATGAAAGCAGATGTAAGTATTAAACCTGCAAATATTAGAGGTTTAAATTTAATTCGTGTACATAATTTTACTGTTTATTGACTGAGGATCATTAAAATTAATGAAACTCAAGCTTTTCTAATTACATTTTTGTAATGTGTTTATCTGACATGTTCCCCACCTAGGAGGATTCCCTCTTTTATGGATCTACGGAATGAATAACTAATCTAATCTAATCCTATATCCCTCCCCCGATGCGGTGCTTTAAGTGCTGTAAGTTCGGTCATATGTCTTCCCTCTGTACTTCCAGCATCACGTGTCGAAATTGCGGACACCCGTCACGTCCCAAAACTCCACGTGCCTCGCCTCTCATCTGTGTCAAATGCAGAGAGCACCATTTGCCTTGCTTACCAGACTGCAGGATTCTCCAGAAAGAAAGGAAAATCGTGGAGTATAAGAACCTGGACCGACTGACCTACACTGAGGCTAGGAGAAAATTTGAATGCCCGCATCCCGTGCATACGATATCGTCTTACGCCGCCGCCACGACAGTTCCGGCACCGTCAGTTCCGCCAATCCCAGTAACCTCTCAGAGCCGGAAGACGCCACCCGCCCACTTGGTGGTGGGGGTCATTTGCCTCCCTGTTGCCCGTGCACCACCTACTTCGGGAACACTGCCCCCCAACCATCGGGGACGTCTGTCCCCACTTCTAAGCCGGAGAAGCGTAAGTCTTCTTTGGCTTCTCTTGCTAGGAAGGGGTCTTTCGAGTCACTCCTTTCCCACGTTTCTGCCAGTGGGAAAGATGACACCCGTCAGTGGCTGAAGACCCCAAAAGCAGGTGGTCGTAGTCGTCCTCAGTCCCGGAGACTGAGCCAGTGAAGTCCTCCCTGCCAGGGACACCCAAGGAACAGAGAGAGAAATCCAAGAAGAAAACCGCTAAGAGCGAGGAAATTGCAGTGGCACCCACACCACCGCTACCTACAAGCTCTGCAGCTGAGGATGAGGTGGAGATTCTGGCGTCCGTTGAGGACCTAGATCTCGCCAGACCATCAGACACGACGGATATAGACTGCTCGGGCAAAAAGTCAGTGGCAGCAGGTGACTCTGAGGCGTAAACTACCTCATCGAATGTTCCGTGGCTTCCCAGTCTCACGATGATGTCATCCTCCAGCGGAATTGCGGCGGTTTCTTCCACCGCCTGCCTGAGCTACGGCAACCGTTAAGCTTTACACCTGCTATCTGCATTGCCCTCCAGGAAACCTGGTTCCTGGTAATACAGAACCCTGCACTCCGCAGCTATAAGGGATATTACAGGAACTGTGCGACTATAATCGAGTGTCAGGTGAAGTTTGCGTTTATGTCCTAAACTCAGTCTGTAGTGAACCTGTACCCCTTCAAACCCCTCTTGAAGCTGTGGCTGTCAGAATAAGGTCAACACAGAAAATAACTGTCTGTAATGTGTATCTTCCTCCAGATGGTGAAATACCCCTGAATCCATTAGCTGCACTGATTGACCAACTCCCTAAACCTTTCCTACTTTTTGGAGATTTTAACACCCATAACCCCTCGTGGGGTGGCACCGTGCTTACTGGCCGAGACAGAGATGTCCGAAACTCTAGTGTCTCAGTTCGACCTCTGCCTCTTAAATACCGGGCCGCCACACGTTTCAGAGTGGCTCGTGGTAGTTACTCGGTCATCGGTTTATCAGTTTCCAGCCCAGGACTTCTCCCGCCTATCCACTGGAGGGCACATGACGACCTGTGTGGTAGTGACCACTTCCCCACCTTCCTGTCACTGCCCCGGCGTCAGGCCCACGGACGCCTGCCCAGATGGGCTTTGAACGAGGCGGACTGGGAAACTTCCACCTCTGCTGTCACCACTGAATCTCCGCCACGAGGTAAAGTGAATGTGACGGTCGAGCAGGTGGCTACAACAATCGTTCTGCGGCAGTAAACGCGATCCCTCGCTCTTTAGGGTGCCCGAGGCGTAAGGCGGTCCCTCGGTGGTCGCTGAAGCAATTGAGGAGCGTCGGCGAGCTCTACAGCGGCAACCTTCCCTGCAGCACCTCACAGCCCGTAGCGGCTCCGTGCCCGTGTTCGCCAACTTATCAGACGACAGAAGCGGGAGTGTCGGGAGAGATACGTCTCGACCGTTGGCTGTCGTATGTCACCTTCCCGAGTCTCTGCAAGGATCAGACGTCTTTTTGGGTACGAGAACCCCGACAGATGTTCCCGGTGTTACCGTAAATGGTGTGTTATCTACCGACGCAAACACGATTGCCGAACACTTTGCCGAGTACTTTGCTAGAGCCCCTGCGTCGGAGAATTACCCCCGCGCTCTCGACCGGCAGCTGGAAGCGACTGTCCTCTCGTTCACTACTCACCACAGTGAATCCTGTAACACCCCATTTACAGAGTGGGAGCTCCTCAGTGCCCTCGCACATTGCCCCGAGACAGCTCCTGCGCCTGATCGGATCCACAGGCAGACGATTAAACGTCTCTCGTCTTACTACAAGCAACATCTCCTCGTCGTCTTCAACCGGATCTCGTGCGATGGCGTCTTTCCGTCGTAATGGCAGGAGAACACCGTGGGTCTGGTGCTCAAATCCGGAAAAAACCCTCTCGATGTAGATAGCTGTCAGCCTATCGGCCACACCGACGTTCTTTGTAAGCTGCTGGTACGGTATGTCGGCGGTCGGTTTAGGTCCCGGGGTCACGTGGCCTACTGGATCCGCGTCGGGGCGGCTTCCTCCAGGGTCGCTCTACCACTGATAATTTTGCGTCTCTCGAGTGTGCCATACGAACAGCCTTTTCCAGACGGCAACACCCGGTTGCCGTCTTTCTCGACTTCTGTAAAGTATACGACACGACATCATATCCTCGCCACATTGTACGAGTGGGGTCTCGGGGGCCCACTTTAGATTTTGATCCGAAACTTCCTGTCGCTCCGTACTTTCCGTGTCGAAGTTGGTGGCCCCCACAGTTCCATCCGTATACGGGAGAATGGAGTCCCGAAGGGCTCCGTATCGAGTGTCTCTCTATTTTTAGTGGCCATTAACGGTCTAGCAGCAGCTGTCGGGCCGCCCCGTCTCACCCTCTCTTTATGCAGACGAGTTGTGTTTTCCTACTGCTGCTCCGGTACCGGTGTCGCCGAGCGTCACCTACGGGGAGTCGTCCTCAAAGCCCACAGTTTCCAGTTGTCGGTCGCAAAGTTGCGCATCGGGCACTTCTGTCGGTGTCGTACCGTTCGTCCGGACCCAGAACTTTACCTTCGTGACGATCCGCTCACTGTAGTGGAGACGTATCGATTCTTACAACTGGTTTCTGACACTCGATTGACTCGGCTACCTCACCTTCGTCAGCTTACGCGGGAGTGCTGGCAGTACCTCAATGCCCTCCGTTGCCTGAGCAACACCAACTGGGGTGCAGATCGCTCTACGTTGCAGCAGCTCTTCAGGGCCCTCGTCCAATCCCGAATTGACTACAGGAGTGTGGTTTACGGTTTGGTAGCGCCCTCTGCGTTACATTTTCTCGACCCTGTACACCACTGTCGGGTTCGAGTAGTGACAGGGGCTTTTAGGGCGAGTCCGGTGACCGGCGTACTGATGGAGGCTGGGGTCCCTCTGTTGCAGATCACACGTGCGCAACTGCTCACCAGTTACGCAGCACACATACGTAGTTCTCCCGAGTATCTGAATTACTGTTTCATTTTCCCACCCGCGGCAGTCCGTTTCCCACGTCGGCGATCCAGGTCGGGGCTGACGATTGCGGTTCGCCTGCGGTCCATTCTCTCCGAACTGGCGTCCCTCCCTTTACCACCTCTCCTTGCGCTCCGTTCACGTACGCCTCCACGGTGCACGCCTCGGCCGCAGCTTCGTCTGCACCTTTCACGTGGCCCTGAGGACTGCATTAACCCCGTGGCTCTCCACTGTCACTTCCTCTCGATTCTCGACGTGTTCCGGGGCTCCGAAGAGGTTTACACTGACGGCTCGACGGCTGACGGTCACGTCGGCTTTGCGTACGCTCGCGGTGGCCGTATTGAACAGTATGCCTTACCTGATGGCAGCAGTGTATACACTGCAGAGCTGGTGGCCATCTGTCGTGCACTTCAGTACCTCCGTTCGTGCCGTGGGGAGTCTTTTCTCCTCGAGCACCCTGAAAGCTACCGGCCGGTGCTACCCTCGCCACCCTCCGGTAGTGTCCACCCGGGAGTCTATTTCTGCCCCGGAACGGTCCAGTCGTTCACTGGTCTTTGCCTGGACCCCCAGGTCACGTCGGAATCCCAGGAAAATGAACTTGCCGACAGGCCGGCCAAACGGGCCACACGGAAACCACTTCTGGAGATCGGCATCCCCGCAAATGACCTGTGTTCGTTATTATGCCACAAGGTTTTTCACCTTTGGGAGACGGAATGACAAAATCTCAGTTTGTTGTTGTTGTGGTCTTCAGTCCTGAGACTGGTTTGATGCAGCTCTCCATGCTACTCTATCCTGTGCAAGCTTCTTCATCTCCCAGTACCTACTGCAACCTACATCCTTCTGAATCTGCTTAGTGTATTCATCTCTTGGTCTCCCTCTGCGATTTTTACCCTCCACGCTGCCCTCCAATGCTAAATTTGTGATCCCTTGATGCCTCAAAACATGCCCTACCAACCGATCCCTTCTTCTAGTCAAGTTGTGCCACAAACTCCTCTCCTCACCAATCCTATTCAATACCACCTCATTAGTTATGTGATCTACCCACCTTATCTTCAGCATTCTTCTGTAGCACCACATTTCGTAGGCTTCTATTCTCTTCTTGTCCAAACTAGTTATCGTCCACGTTTCACTTCCATACATGGCTACACTCCATACAAATACTCTCAGAAACGACTTCCTGACACTTAAATCTATACTCGATGTTGACAAATTTCTCTTCTTCAGAAACGCTTTCCTTGCCATTGCCAGTCTACATTTTATATCCTCTCTACTTCGACCATCATCAGTTATTTTACTCCCTAAATAGAAAAACTCCTTTACTACTTAAAGTGTCATTTCCTAATCTAATTCCCTCAGCATCACCCGACTTAATTCGACTACATTCCATTATTCTCGTTTTCCTTTTGTTGATGTTCATCTTATATCCTCCTTTCAAGACACTGTTCAATCCTGTTCAACTGCTCTTCCAAGTTCTTTGCTGTCTCTGACAGAATTACAATGTCATGGGCGAACCTCAAAGTTTTTACTTCTTCTCCATGAATTTTAATACCTACTCCCAATTTTTCTTCTGTTTCCTTTACTGCTTGCTCAATATACAGATTGAATAACATCGGGGAGAGGCTACAACCCTGTCTCACTCCTTTCCCAACCACTGCTTCCCTTTCATGCCCCTCGACTCTTATAACTGCCCTCTGGTTTCTGTACAAATTGTAAATAGCATTTCGCTCCCTGTATTTTACCCCTGCCACCTTCAGAATTTGAAAGAGAGTATTCCAATCAACATTGTCAAAAGCTTTCTCTAAGTCTACAAATGCCAGAAACGTAGGTTTGCCTTTTCTTAATCTTTCTTCTAAGATAAGTCGTAGGGTCAGTATTGCCTCACATGTTCCAACATTTCCGCAGAATCCAAATTGAACTTCGCCGAGGTCGGCTTCTACCAGTTTCTCCAATCGTCGGTAAAGAATTGGCATTAGTTTTTTGCAGCAGTGACTTATTAAACTGATAGTTTGGTAATTTTCACATCTGTCAACACCTGCTTTCTTTGGGATTGGAATTATTATATTCTTCTTGAAGTCTGAGGGTATTTCGCTTGTCTCATACATCTTGCTCACCAGATGGTAGAGTTTTGTCAGGACTGGCTCACCCAAGGCTGTCAGTAGTTCTAATGGAATGTTGTCTACCCCCGGGGCCTTGTTTGGTCTCAGGTTATTCAGTGCTCTGTCAAACTCTTCACGCAGTATCTTATCTCCCATTTCATCTTCATCTACATCCTCTTCGATTTTCATAATATTGCCCTCAAGTACATCGCCCTTGTATAGACCCTCTATATACTCCTTCGACCTTTCTGCTTTCCCTTCTTTCCTTAGAACTGGGTTTCCATTTGAGCTCTTGATATTCATACAAGTGATTCTCTTTTCTCCAAAGGTCTTTTTAATTTTCCTGTAGGCAGTATCTATGTTACCCCTAGTGAGATAAGCCTCTACATCCTTACATTTGTCCTCTAGCCATCCCTGCTTAGCCATTTGGCACTTCCTGTCGATCTCATTTTTGAGTCGTTTGTATTCCTTTTTGCCTGCTTCATTTACTGCATTTTTATATTTTCTCCTTTCATCAATTAAATTCAATATTTCTTCTGTTACCCAACGGTTTCTACTAGCCCTCATCTTTTTACCTACTTGATCCGCTGCTGCCTTCACTACTTCATCTCTCAAAGCTACCCATTCGTCTTCTACTGTATTTCTTTCCCCCATTCCTGTCACTTGTTCCCTTATGCTGTCCCTGAAACTCTCTACAACCTCTGGTTTAGTCAGTTTATCCAAGTCCCATCTCCTTAAATTCCCACCTTTTTGCAGTTTTAATCTACAGTTCATAACCAATAGATTGTGGTCAGAGTTCACATCTGCCCCTGGAAATGTCTTACAATTTAAAACCTGGTTCCTAAATCTCTGTCTTACCATTATATAATCTATCTGATACATTTTAGTATCTCCAGGATTCTTCCAGGTATACAACCTTCTTTTATGATTCTTGAACCAAGTGTTAGTAAAATTCTACAAGGCTGCTTCCTCTTTCATTCCTTCCTCCCAATCCATATTCACCTACTATGTTTCCTTCTCTCCCTTTTCCTACTCTCGAATTCCAGTCACCCATGACTATTAAATTTTCGTCTCCCTTCACTACCTGAATAATTTCTTTTATCTCGTGATACATTTCATCAATTTCTTCATCATGTGCAGAGCTAGTTGGCATATAAACTTGTACTACTTTAGTAGGCATGGGCTTTGTGTCTATCTTGGCCACAATAATGCGTTCACTATGCTGTTTGTAGTAGCTTACCCGCACTCCTATTTTTTATTCATTATTAAACCTACTCCTGCATTACCCCTATTTGATTTTGTATTTATAACCCTGTAATCACCTGACCAAAAGTCTTGTTCCTCCTGCCACCGAACTTCACTAATTCCCACTATATCTAACTTTAACCTATCCATTTCCCTTTTTAAATTTTCTAATCTACGTGCCCGATTAAGGGATCTGACATTCCACGCTCCGATCCGTAGAACTCCAGTTTTCTTTCTCCTGATAACGACGTCCTCCTGAGTAGTCCCCGCCCAGAGATCCGAATGGGGGACTATTTTACCTCTGGAATATTTTACCCCAGAGGACGCCATCATCATTTAAGCATATAGTAAAGCTGCATGCCCTCGGGAAAAATTACGGCTGTAGTTTCCCCTCGCTTTCAGCCGTTCGGAGTACCAGAACAGCAAAGCCGTTTTGGTTAATGTTACAAGGCCAGACCAGTCAATCTTCCAGACTGTTGCCCCTGCAACTACTGAAAAGGCTGCTGCCCCTCTTCAGGAACCACATGTTTGTCTGTCCTCTCAACAGATACCCCTCCGTTGTGGTTGCACCTACGGTACGGTCATCTGTATCGCTGAGGCACACAAGCCTCCCCACCAACGGCAAGGTCCACGGTTCATGGGGGGTAAATCTCAGTACACACGACAAACTGCGAGCCGTTTAGGGGACCACTAATGTACGGAAGTCTTCGACGAGGGCCTCTTGCGGGGACTCTGCCGGCTCCGCATCGGCCACGCCCGGGTGACCCGTGGGTCCCTCCTGCGTCGTGAAGACCCACCTTAGTGTTGGCGCGGCTCCCGGTTCACAGTGGCCCGTATTCTTCTGCTCTGTCCTCCTCTGGTCGCCCTGCGAATTCATCTTCGGTTGCCGGACTCGTCGTCATTGATTTTAGCAGACGCCGCCTCACCGGCTGATTTGGTTTTGCATTTCATCCGTCAGGGTGGGTTTTATAACTCAATCTTAGTTTTAGCACGTGTCTTTTGTCCCTCTGTATCCTTCACCCTAGTGCTTTTAGGGTGGAGGTTTTAATGTGTTGCAGGGTGGCCGGCTTTTCCTTTTTATTTTCATGGTCGGCCAGCCACTGTAATCTGCTTCTTTGTTTTACTCTCTTCTGTTTCTTGAATCTGTTGTTTTCTTGCCCTCTTTTGTTCCTTTTAGTGTACGTCTCCTTTCCTTCGTTCTTGTGGTCTTCCCTTTCTTTCCATTTTGTGTTATATGTCACATCTGTTTTATTCTCACACTTGTGGCATTGTTTTATTAGGAACAAGGAACTGATGACCTCATAGTTTGGTACCCCCACCCCCTTTAAACCAACCAACCTTCATTACATACAAGAATTTATTAACATTCCCATCTTGCTTTTACATATTACACACAAGAATCATACTTGCTGGTGTGCACACATGAGTTGTATTTAGCAATTTTACACAATTGCGAGTTGAAAATGAAATACTGGATTGAGAAATTGCAACATTATTTGCATAAATGTTTAAAAAGTCATATGATTTTATGTTTACTTGCCACGGTAGGATTGCCTTAAGGTTAATATTACTGGTGTGGACTGCGTGTACGCTCCGATGTCTACGTTGATATTTTCTTGCTAAATTCAAACTTGACTAAAACGTGTCATTGCACTTCTACATTTGTCGTTGCACCAGGAGAGTGTGAATGAATACACTCTGTGTCTGTACTGATTGAGATTGTGACTATGATGAAAGTAAAATAGTGAAGGAAGTGAAGTTTGATTTGACCTAAGCCATGTCTGACCAGAATAATAGAAGTAGGGAAATATTTGAAGTTTGCCCATGATCGGAAAAAGTTGATTTAAATTTAAAAGGGATACACATTATGTGATCAAAAGTATGCGGACACCTGGCTGAAAATGACAAGTTCGTGGCACTCTCCATCGGTAATGCTGGAATTCAGTATGGTGTAGTGGAAGGTTTCTTGGAAAATGGTAGCCCATTCTTCACAGAGTGCTTCGCTGAGCAGAGGTATCGATGTCGGTCAGTGAGGTCTGGCACGAATTCGGCATTTCAAAACAGCCCAAAAGTGCTCTATACGATTCAGGTCAGGACTCTGTGCAGGCCAGTCCATTACAGGATGTTATTGTCGTGTAACCACTCCACCACATGCTGTGCGTTATGAACAGATGCTCGATTGTGTTGAAAGATGCAACTGGCATCTCCGAATTAATCTTCAACAGAAGAAGGTGCTTAAAATGTCAATGTACGCCTGTGTTGTGTGATAGTGCCATGCAAAATAACAAGGGGTTCAAGCCCCCCCCCCCCCCCATGAAAAACACCACCACACCAAAACACCACCACCTCCGAATTTTACTGTTGGCACTACACACGCTGGCAGATGACATTCACCGGGCATTCACCCCGCCATGTTGTATACAGTGATTTGTCACTCCACTTAACGTTTTCCCACTGTTCAATCGTCCAATGTTTACGCTCCTTACACCAAGTTAAGCGTCGTTTGGCAATTACCGGTGTGATGTGTGGCTTATGAGCAGCCGCTCGACCGTGAAATCCAAGTTTCCTCACCTCCCGCCTAACTGTCATAGTACTTGCAGTGGATCCTGGTGCAGTTTGGAATTCCTGTGTGACGGTCTGGATAGATGTCTGCCTATTACACATTACGACGCTCTTCAACTGTCTGCGGTGTCTGTCAGTCAACAGACGAGGTCGGCCTGTACGCTTTTGTGCTGCACGTGTCCCTTCACGTTTCCACTTCACTATCACATCGGAAATAGTGGACTTAAGGGATGTTTAGGAGTGTGGAAATCTTGCGTACAGACCTATGACACAAGTGACAACCAATCACCTGACCACGTTCGAAGTCCGTGAGTTCCGCGGAGCGCCCCATTCTGCTCTCTCACGATGTCTGATGACTACTGAGGTCGCTGATATGGAGTTCCTGGCAGTAGGTGGCAGCACAATGCACCTAATATGGAAAACATACGTTTTTGAGGGTGTCCGGATACTTTTGATCACATAGTGTATTATGCAACAGCATCACTTTGAAGAAGATACTATTAGGATATAACGTGAAAACCTACCTGTTTAAGTATGTAATATTTAGTTCAGCAATTACACTGGATGTAGTGTTTCCTTTCTTCGGGGTTCTGCCGTGAAAATGCAAAATAGAAAATCTGATTGGGTTTTGAATTTTGATGGAATAAGTTACGGGTAAGGCGGACTTCGTATTACTGAGTGCTGTAATTTGACCGTGAATGGCATACCGGGTCGGTAACACTACAAAAAGCGACTGTAAGGAAATAGCATCAGAAATAAGTTGCAATTTACCTTATAATTCCGTCAAACGTAGTATCTATTATAATATAGTCTTCGCGGCTGCATCTGGAATACTTCTCGATTTTCTTGTAGGATGTTCTTTTTTTTATTGTTCGCTGGTCCTCTTGTTCTCCGTGTGATGAAAATTTCTTGATGTTCTCACTGTCTGGATTAATTTATAAATTTGAGGATAACCATTGCAAATCACTACTGAAATAACGTGAAGACACCGTGTGTTCGTTTTATAATGTAGTTTTAATTTCCACTTAAAATCATTCTTTAACATCAGCGCCAAAAAATACACGTCTTAAACATATGGAGACAAGATAACAGGAGAGTAATGAACTAGTTGTTAAAACAAGCACCTACGCAAAAAAAAAAAAAAAAAAAATTATATTTACTTATGAAAATCTGTCGCTGGCGCAGCAGTCTTCTGCACGCGTGATCGTAAATCGTAAATGACATCTTTGCTGTGGCGGAGGCACGGTAGTCAAAGTACCGTTACATGGAGGATGAATATACATTGTGCAGATGAAAAATACACTTCATAAATGTGTGGACAAATGATGTATAGGCCTAATTAAATGTTACAGATGACCAGTGACTAAAGTCATAGTTAGAAGTTTTGCCTCGTCAGACTCCAAAGATTCAAAAATGAGTACAGAAAGGGAATCATAATTAGTGAGTAAAAATAGTGTTATTTTGGCTACAGTAATTGAACTACTGCTTTCATTTGTGTCAGGACAAATTACCTGTGTCATGTTATGAAAACTGCATTACTATGAATAATTTATTTTACGATTGACATTTGTATTTGTTAGCATATTGAAATGTCTTGTCAATTGAGCTACAGTGGCATATATTACCTGAAATCTAATTAGCAACTGAGGAACTGCATACATAATGTATTATTTTGTGAAATCCTTACTTACTATTTGTAAGTGTATTATTGCATTATGACTTGTAGACCTGTTTATGCAAAACATTACCACTAATCGTACTTTATTTTGTCTTAAATACTGTCGTCACTGCCTTTCAATTTTGTATCATATTGGTAAACTGGAAATGTCGAAGCTTATTTCTTTCTGTCTTGAAGGGCTAAGATTTGTACCGGTGCACCTGAATTAGTTGAGAAAGTAAAATACATCTGATGTAATACTTAATGTTTTGTGCACCAGTGTGTCTTGAAACTTTGTCCCAATTTAGAAACTTACAACCTATCTTTTGCTCACAGAAAAGTTTCAAAGAAATGTTTATGCCGCTGGGATTCCGATTGTGTAAATTTGTATCACACGTACTGGTCAGCTGTTTTTATACCCAGATTTGGACTTACATTTCCGTAACAGCATACTCAGTATATGTTCAACTGCCTCTTCATTCTGTGCAGATACTCATAATATTTAACTGGATAGCTTCCAGAATTTTTTTATTACAGCATTATACGAAGGTAATCCAGTAATAGATTCTGCGTGACTGAGTTAGTATTAGCATGGGCTTGGCATTGAATTTGTAACTCTCAACTTCAGACTACACCAAAGTTTTGCCAGTATTTCCACCTTTCATTCAAAATTAAGACCTTTTCCCAATTTTTAGGGTAGTTACATCGTACACAGCCTGGTGCGAGTCACAGTACTGTAGGTTTCTGCTCGGCTTTCCTACCAGAAATCTGCTGTGAAGAGTTCACAGGTAGGTGCAGGGAAAAGGAACCACTAAAGTTCAGTGCAATAATTGACTTTCAAGTATTTGATCCTAGCCAGTTTCAGTTACCTTAAGCCGGCCGAAGTGGCCGTGCGGTTAAAGGCGCTGCAGTCTGGAACCGCAAGACCGCTGCGGCCGCGGGTTCGAATCCTGCCTCGGGTATGGATGTGTGTGATGTCCTTAGGTTAGTTAGGTTTAAGTAGTTGTAAGTTCTAGGGGACTGATGACCTCAGCAGTTGAGTCCCATGGTGCTCAGAGCCATTTGAATCAGTTACCTTAAATACCGTACAAATATTATTATTATCGTTATTATTAGTATTATTTTGTAAGGAAACCTTGCAGCATGCTGATATACACTTCAAAACTAAAATGCTAGCACACCGACTACAGTGAATTTTGCACTTATCTCGGGACGAACTTGCCAAAACGCTAACTGCTCCTGGTGTGGTGTAGGGTGACGAAGTTATCAGGGTGTGAAATTGACACCTGTTTCACACACACTTTACAAATCCTCAAGCTAAAGAGTTCACAATTTTGACGCGAGTTAAGTGTATGTATGGTACATTGGCATGTTCCAACTGTCCTATGAGGCAGAATGCAAGTCCTGTTTGCCGCTACAAATGCTCATCACACCGTCGTTATTGAACTGAACTATTTGTTTAAAAGAATAAAACTTGACCAGCAGCAGACACACACACACACACACACACACACACACACACACACACACACACACACACACACACACACACACACACACACACACACACACACACACACACACACTGTGCATGTTGAGAACATCAGTTTCGAAAGTGATTTTTCTCTAATAAACTCATTCATCATACTCTTTAGTAGTTTAAATCACTGCGGAATGGACTTTAAATGCTTTAAAAAATAAAATGTGAAGCGATCTCCGCCTCCCCGTGCTTAACACGGATCCATCCAGTACTTTAAAGTTATAACTTGTTATTTATAATTATGTAAATATTTTGCTTGTGTCTTTACAAGTATTTCTTTCAGTATGACCTGTATAGGTAATGCTTTGCATAGTAGTAATTCCACTTTACAACTGTTTCATGTAACCTGATCATCAAGATAGGTCGTCCCACAGCTTACGATGTCGTCTTCCGAACCTCGTCCTCGCGTCTGTCGCACCCGGTCACTGCCTACCGCAACATCTGACCGCTCCGGTAACACTGCAATCCGTAGTAATTACCTTATTCCAACAAATGTCACAGTGAGAGAATCGCATCTTCTGCATAAATTGTCAAACTATTTGCATAAAAAAGGATGTCACAACTTCCAAACACTTGCCAATACAGCAACTTCATACTCGATTAAAAGTGACAATGGAGAAACCGGGTCGGAATACCGACAATATTACGGAAGATAGAGTGGTGCTCCCTCTAAAAGTGACACGTACTTTGTCATATTCCATTTACAAACTTAGTGGCTGCTACACAGCCAACGATGAATATCGTGAAACTTTCTGGCAGATGAATGTTGTGTACTGGACACTCTCTCAGTAGTGTATGGACTTAACTAAATACTGTTTGCACTGTATTTTTTGTTGTGCTTTGCCATATTCCATTTCCTGTTTAAATGTGCATTTTTATTTCCGTATTTATTTTTTTATTCTTGTCGACGGTACGGTACTAACTGTTACGCTGTGTTCCATTTTGTGATTAGAGACAAATATTTTTGAAAGTGAATTTTTGTATCAGACTGCTATTTTCAGTTGTGATTAAAGATATTGGCTAACTTTAGACTCAATGATAAAATCTGCTACAGTTGTAAAAATTATTTATTTCTAGAAAGAAAAGCACAATCCAGTTTTAGGGCATATGTTCCATCTTCAGGAGCATATTAAAATGTGAGACCACAAGGATGCATATCCCCAGTACATTCCACGCAAGAGAATATCCTCTTCAGTACTCGGCCTGCCAGAAAGCTTCTTGCAGAGGAGGACAACAGTCCAGGGTCGGAGACGCACCACACGCGGATCCACAAGTAGACAGATCAGCGGTCTTTCGAACACATTGCTTCATAGAAACTCATCAGACCTGTACGACACACCCAAAGCCCCCCCTCCCTTTTTTTTTCTTCCTTCCAACTTTTCAGAAATAAATAATTTTTACACCTGTAATGGATTTTATCACTGACAATAAAGAACAGTTGCGGACGAACCGTGAATAGCGACTTTGGAATTTCTCGAGTGAAGTCATTTTCCTGTGTAGGCTTTTGCTCTATTTTGAGACGAAACACTGCATTACATAGTTTAGCAATTAGCCGATTTTAACTCCTCGGGCATTATCGAGCAGTATCACAGAACAAATTATTTGTTAACAGCACGATATAGTCCTTATCACATTGGTGTGCACAGAATAGCATGTGATACAATCCCTAATAAAGTGTTTTACACACCCAGATTATCTACTGGCACGCTATCCCATTTATGAACTGTGTATGTAAAAATGAAAAAAGTGCAGCCATGCTTTTCAAGATTCTGAGGAAAGTAGGGGGTAGGTGGGTAATATACAACATGTACAAGCGTCGAGAGGGAACAATAAGAGTGGAAGACCGAGAACGACGTGCTCGGATTAAAAAGGCTGTAAGACAGGGATGTACTCTCTTAGCCCTAGTGTTCAATCTATACAACGAAGAATCAATGGTGGAAATAAAAGAAAGGTTCGAGAGTGGAATTAAAATTCGAGGTGAAAGGGTATCGGTGATAAGATTTGCTGATGTCATTGCTATCCTGAGTGAAAGTGAAGAAGAAATATGCAATCTGCTCAATGGAATGAACAGTCTAGTAAGTACAGAAAATGATTTTGAGAGTAAATCGAACAAAGACGAAGTTAATGAGAAGTAGTAGAAATGAGAACAGCGAGAAACTTAACATCAGGATTGATGGTCACAAAGTAGATGATATCAAGGAATTCTGCTACGTAGGCAGTACAATAACCAATGACGGACGGAGGGAGGAGGACATCAAAATCAGACTAGCGATGGCAAAAAGGGCATTCCTTGACAGTAGAAGTCTACTAATATCAAATATCGGCCTTGATTTGAGGAAGAAATTTCTGAGAATGTACATCTGGAGTACAGCATTGTATGGCAGCGAAACACAGATGGTGGGAAAACTGGAGCAAAATAGAATTGAAGCATTTGAGATGTAGAGTTACAGCAGAATGTTGAAAATTAGGTGGACTGATAAAAGTAAGGAATGAGGAGATTCTGGGCAGAATCGGAGAGGAAAGGAATGTGTGGAAAACACTGATAAGGAGAAGGGGACAGAATGGTAGGACATCCGTTAAGACATCAGGGAATGACTTCCGTGGTACTACAGGGAGCTGTAGAGGAAGACAGAGACTGGAATACATCCTGCAAATAGTTGAGGACGTAGGTTGCAAGTGCTACTCTGAGATGAAGAGGTTAGCACAGGAAAGGAATTCGTTGTGTGTCACTTCAAACTAATCAGAAGACTGATGACTCAAAAAATAAATAAGTTGATAGATAATGCACAAACGGACAAGATTAATTCCTACAGTATGAAATAAAGTCTTTATTTTGAAAATAAAACGGCAGCCTACACAGAAAAATGATTTCCATCATGAAATTCACTGCAGCTACGGATCCACATATACAAAAGGCTAACTTTCATACGGAGCAAGTTAGTTTTCGTGTCGGGCTGTCGTGTACGTCTATCGAATCCCAGCACGGGTCCCAACTGGCTGCCAAGTATTATGCGACATGCAAGGTATTGTTGCCTCTCGGAAATGCTCACACGAAGCATGGCAGCCACTGTGATTGTGTGGACTCGGAGGGGCTCCGACGTCTCGGCTCCGTTGCCTCCGGGCAGTAGCTGAAACGAACGTGCCACAGTCGTCATTCGAGTGGCCGATAGGTCGTAAACAGTGTGAAGGCTGTGTGGGTTTTCTTTATTTTTAGAGTGCAAATTTGCTTTCCTGCTGTTGCAGGTTGTCCGGCTGTGTTCTTTCATCCAGTAGTTCCAGTCAACTTTGCCGAGTTCAGGGGTTCGCCAGTATGTGCACCGTTTGTGTTTCTTTAGCTTGCCGTAGGTCGTTAAACGTCCCTAGTAAGGAGCTCCTTTGGGCGCTTACATTTCCACCTCCAGCAGCGACTGAGGTTTCCCCGCTTTCGGACGGATGCGTCGTTCGAGTGTCTCTAAGTTCCAATACAGTCACGTGGCGTGTTTCTCGAATACCTCGGTGAGAGTCTCGAGGTGGTATTCGTCGTGGAGGTCCACGGTGTGCTCGTATCGTGGAGCGTGGCTTACGATACCTGGCACTTCGTTCTGTACGAACTGCAGGCGTGTTGGAGCCATGTCTTTCCAGACTGGAGCTGCACACGTCATCAGCGGTCTAATTAGTGTAACGTACACGGACTCCGACACCCTCTTATTCGGTGTGCTTTGCCTCTTAAGTATCAGGTATAGTTGTCGGAGCATCGCACGTGCTCTGTCGGCAATATATTTCTGGTGCAGCCGGACGCCTATGTAACTGACTTTCTCACAGAAATGTATTTGGTATGTGTGTAATGTCATATGTCTGCAGTGGCGGTGTTTCTGTAGTTGCTTCAGTCTACAGGTTAAGAGAACTACTTCACAATTCTTGACTTTTCCCTCAATACACCACCGTTCCGACCGAGGCTCGGCAGTTCCGAATTCTACCTGTAGTCGTGAGTTCGCGTTAGACGGCTTCCGATTGCGCCCTACGGTGGTGGTGTCACCCGCACAGATGGCAACCGTCTCGTTTTGTGTTATCCGAGACCACTCTTCACAGTTCGCTCTGGAAACGTCACTTTAACCATTCTGGTTCACTGGAAAACTTTATTCTCGAAACTTCTAGAAAAAACCTGTACATTCAAATGAATCCTAATATGGGAACAAACCAATCGCTGATTATTCTGTAACACTGCACTCAATAACGTGAGCTCCGTCCGAGTGCTCACTCGTATTGCAACGTAACAGATTGAGACAGGTATTGTAGTATACGATACATCAGTTGAGTACGCATCACGATCTCATTCACTTCCAGTACACAATAGTTGTATTTCTACATTTTCAATTTTTCACTAATTATTATTATTATTATTATTATTATTATTGATATTTATAGCTCCACATAGAAATTCTTTAATTGAATCTATAACCAACCAAATTTTGTAAAAGGACATGTATAATTGCATGTAATGTAAACAGCTATCACATTATGTTCAGTACAAAGTGAAACAAAGTAATTTATATAAAATAATGTGAAGCATCATAAGAAATCATTATATTTGGAGAGAAGTGAAATTATAACTTTTGTAAAATTAATTGTTAACACTTATGATTTGAAGGCATGCAAATTTATTAAACTCTAGTACATAAATTGCAATTACATTTTGTCATGCAGCATTTATATGACATTAGAACTACGACTTGTAACTGTAAATCATTAAAATGTTATTGTTAATACAGGGTGTATACACGGACAGGAAAAAAAATCACGGATTTTTCCCGCATATCCCAGATATAGATACTTTTTCCTGGTCGAAAGTACACTATACCCCTGGTGAAAGTACTTTTTTCCGAAGTAAGTGAGAATGTACTTTCCATTGGAACTGTAAAACTTGTCAATCCTTTGAATGGTGAAGGTTTTACACACTTTGAGAAATGAAAAGCAGCAAAAATATCCCGTTTTGGATAAATCTTTAATGTGCGGCAACACTTAATTTTTTGCTGTATTTCTCCGAGAGTGTAGTTAGGCAGGATCCTTGGAGCACAGCTTGAACTGCAGCAGCTGAATCTTTCCAACAAGCAGAATTATAAATTTCACTACTGTGCACCAAAAATTGTGTGTGTTACCTGGCCAAATATAAGTTTTCCACAGAAAAGCCAATTACAGGTGAAACTCCTCGAGAAGTCACTTTGTGCTGTTTTTTTGTAGGATAATTACACTTTTTGCTATCATTATTGCATAATTTGTAACCTATGGAAGAACTAAAATAAAAATGGAAAACTAATCTCGAAACTCGGTCTTTCTTAGCACGCAGCAACCTTTAAGATATATCAAACACAAATGTGCCAGTAATCTTTTAAATACCGGCATAAATAGCTGGTCTTCTGGGCTCGAAATTTCTAAGTGGCTGGTCCTCAAAGTGTTACGTTTTGAATGAGAATCGAACACTCCGTGATTTAAGAAATTAATCCCACATTCACACATGTAACGTAATTCATCTTGTATAAACGGAAATTTACTTTCAAAGGAACACTCCTCAAAAAACGATTTGCAACATCTTAAAAGTGACCTGTTCAAAATGTAAGCAGTCGTGACGTCACGCTCATCCTAAGCAGTCTGTTGTTACGAAGTACTGCACAGCCTTTGACACATTTTGCTGTCGGCAGACACTTGTGTACGCACTGTGTTTTGCTGTTGTGAATGGCGCATTTTCTTTGCATTTGAAGTTTTCCTTTGGTGTTATTCTCTCATTTATGTAACATTACCTACCAGTCAACATTACAAAAATTTGACTGGGAACTAAAACAATGAAAAATTCCCAGGTATTTCCTGGATGACAAAATCACTGGGTTTTTCCCAGATTTACCGGTTGTCCTGGGGCGTATACACCCTGTAATAATGCACATCTGCCTGTCGAACCGGTACGCTGTGTCCACCGACCAGATGAACTGAAATAAAATGACAGCACAACACTGCCAGCCTCGAGATCTCGTCTGGGGTCGTTCGACTGCCCGGTGCGAGTTGTTCCATTTTACGCCATGACGGCAAATTGTGCATCTGTGTGAGGAATGCGAGAGGAAACGATTAAGACGTCAGATACACCCAGTCTCTGCGCAAAGAAAATCTCTGACCCGGCAGGGAATCGAACCCTGGACCCCACGGTTTAGAGGTGGCACCACTACCGCTACAGCACGAGCTGCAGACTGACGGCCAATAAAGTACACTGCAGACCGGCAGTTCAGTTCGTGTCATTACAGGACAGACGCAGTATATCAGTCAGTCTGTGTAGAAGTGAATATTTAAGTGCTGTTCGAGTCTTGCGGGTGCAAACTTAGATGCTCCAAACAGAAAGAACTTAGGACTTTACTTTTTAACAACGAGCAGATGAGATCATCAACATTATTACACACCTGAACATACAAAGCAAAGTGGTTTTGATCACAGTGTGACATCTCTAGTACTAAAAAAATTTAAACTTGCAAATAAGCTTTGTATTTCACACGAATTATGATTCATTAACTTGTAATTGGATAGATAAAAAATCTACTCGCCAAGTCGCAACAGGAGAACACGCATTTAAAAGGCATTTCAGTTTGCGAGCTTTCAGAGCCAGTGGCTCCTTGTTCTGGTCGAGGGGCAAGAGGAGTCGAGGAAAAGGACTGGTGAGGGTTTAGGAAAAGGGGCAGAATTCAGAAGAGTTGGCCAGAACCCCGTGTCAGGGGAGACTTGGCAAACAGGATGAGAAGGAAAGGCTCTTTCTTCACCTTAAACCCTTCTGCCAGAAGAAGGAGCCAGTGGCTCCAAAAGCTTGCAAACTGTAATAGTTTTTATACGTGTGTTCCCTGCCACAGCCGACGGCCTCGCTGCAATAGTAATACCGCTTCCAGACAGATCGGCGGGCCGGAATAGCATTCGGACGGGGGACCGTCCGGTCTGCAGAGGGCTGTCGGCAAGCGGAGTGCACTCGGCACTCGTGAGACAAACTGTGGAGCTACTCGACTGAGAAATAGCGGCTCCGGTCTCGTAAACTGACACACGGCCAGGGGAGAGTCGTGTGCTGACCACGTGCCCCTCCGTATCTGCATACGAATACACCTGCGGGCCGAGGACGACACGGTGGCCGGTCGGTGCCTTTGTGGCCCGTTCGGGCGGACCTCAATTTAATTTTAGTTCCTCGCCACTGCTCTATGAGTATTTCATCTATCCAATTACACTGTATTTTCAAAAATTGATTATTTACGTCGATACATATTAGCCCGTGTGGCCACCGTTCCTCCATCATGTAACCCTCTTGTCTGTCTTTGCTGTCTGTTTTCTACATTATGAGCTACTCCACTCATTTATTTGTCTGTACCACCTATATTAACTGACAGCTTGCTCCTACATCTTTTTTAGTGCTGGCAGTCCCCAAAAATGAGTCTTCCCTTCTCATCCCACCTGTTAAGAATCCGCCGGTCCGGGCAACTTTTCCAAACACTGCCCCTTTTCCGAAACCTCACAGGTCCCTTTCCTTCACCCCTCTCGCTTCCCCTTCAACGCTGCTGCAGAAGGAGTCACTGGCTCTTAAAGCTCGCAAACTGTAATACTTTTTATACGCTGCCACTGCCACTCGGCAAGATTATTTTATATAACCGATGGCATCGTATTTTCAAAAATCGATTATTTCTGTCGAAGTAGTTCATCAGTTCGGTACAATTTGACTTTACTACAGACTTATCGTTACAACAGTGATTATACGAAAGGGAACGTTACAGTGCGAACACGCACGGCAGGTTTACGAGGGCGCATTTTCGCACCGTCGGCAGAATCCCCCCCAGTCGCCTTCCCGACGGTGCAGAGAGAAGGTCTCAATACTGCCGTAGCGAGTGGAGGCGCCCGTGGAGCCGGAGGCCGCTCTCGCTGGCAAACTTCTTGCCGCAGACGTCGCAGCAGTAGATCCGCTCGCCGACACACGCGCGGTAGTGCATTTTGCAGTCTCTGCTCCGCGAGAACGTCCTGCCGCAGGAGTCGCACTGGTAGGGGCGGCTGCCCTCGTGCACGAGCGAGTGGTGCGCCAGGTGGGTGTTGTTGACGAACCGCTTGTAGCACACGCCGCACTCGTAGGGCCACAGCAGCATGTGCTGGAGCGCGTGGCGCTTCAGGGTGTTGCGGCGGGCGAACTTCCTGGTGCAGTGGTCGCAGCCGTAGACCTGCTTCCCCTCGTGTTTCCAGCAGTGCACCCTGACTTCGTGGTAGCTGCGGCAGGGCGCGTGGCACGTCTCGCAGGTCCACCGGTGCTGCCGTGCGGGCGTACTCGGGGGCTCCCCGTCGTCGCACGTGTACGTCTCGCGTCCGGCAGGCGGAACCGCGTCGCCCTCCGACCGGGACGGTACCTCGCGACCGCCGTCGACCGGGTCGCAGCCGCCACCGCTGTCGGACTCCTCCCCGCGCCTCCCGTCACTTACCGCGGCGCTCGGTGCGGGACGGGTCTCCTCGGGGGTATCGACTCGACCTCGCCTCTGTGCGAACACTACCTTTACCGACAGTACGCGCGTGTTCCTTTTGTTCCACTCGCGTCCCTGCTGGCCGCCACCGATCCCTCGTGTGCCTGCAGTCCCGTCAATTCTGGTGCGTACCGAGGTACATTTGTCGATAGGAGGAGGCCTATCCTGGCCTTGCACAATAAACCTGCAAAATTACGGAGAAAGTCCATTAGAAAATCTGGTAACAGGTGCATGTTTCATATTTCTGCTTGTAACGTAATTGCAATGTGAAGTTGTAGTAGTAGTAGTAGTAGTAGTAGTAGTAGTAATAATGGAACAGGATATGCAAAGCTAATATACAATCTGATACATATACAGTATTTCATATTCATAATTTAATTCCTCATCGTTTGCATTGTCTTTCAATTTTACATAGACAGTTTGTAGACTTAGAGAAAGCGTTTGACAATGTTGACTGGAATACTCTCTTTCAAATTCTGAAGGTGGCAGGGGTAAAATACAGGGAGCGAAAGGCTATTTACAATTTGTACAGAAACCAGATGGCAGTTATAAGAGTCGAGGGACATGAAAGGGAAGCAGAGGTTGGGAAGGGGGTGAGACAGGGTTGTATCCTATCCCCGAAGTTATTCAACCTGCATATTGATCAAGCAGTAAGGGAAAGAAAAGAAAAATTTGGAGTAGGTATTAAAATCCATGGAGAAGTAATAAAAACTGTGAGGTTTGCTGCTGACATTGTAATTCTATCAGAGACAGCAAAGGACTTGGAAGAGCAGTTGAACAGAATAGATAGTGTCTTGAAAGGATGATATAAGATGAACATCAACAAAAGCAAAACCATGATAATGGAATGTAGACGAATTAAGTCGGGTGATGCTGAGGGAATTAGATTAAGAAATGAGATGCTTAAAATAGTAAAGGAGTTTTGCTATTTGGGGAGCAAAATAACTGATGATGGTCAAAGTAGAGAGGATATAAAATGTAGACTGGCAATGGCAAGGAAAGCGTTTCTGAAGAAGAAAAATTTGTTAACATCGAGTATAGATTTAAGTGTCAGGAAGTCATTTCTGAAAGTATTTGTACCTAGTGTAGCCATGTATGGAAGTGAAACGTGGACGATAAATAGTTTGGACAAGAAGAGAATAGAAGCTACAGAAGAATGCTGAAAATTAGATGGGTAGATCACATAACTAATGAGGAGGTATTGAATACGGGAGAAGAGGAGTTTGTGGCACAACTTGACAAAAAGAAGGGATCGTTTGGTAGGACATGTTCTGAGACATCAAGGGATCACCAATTTAGTACTGGAGGGCAGCGTGGAGGGTAAAAATCGTAGAGGGAGACCAAGAGATGAATACACTAAACATATTCAGAAGGACGTAGGTTGCAGTAGGTACTGGGAGATGAAGAAGCTTGCACAGGATAGAGTAGCATGGAGAGCTGCATCAAACCAGTCTCAGGACTGAAGACGACAACAACAACAGTTATCACTTCTGATTATTCTTCATAAAAGTTTTTTGTCATTTTACTCTCGAATGCAATAATCGACTAAAATAATAACGTCTGGTAAAAATACGGATGCGTGGGGCAGTCCATTGCTTACTTTAACTAAATTTCAAATGTAGCATAAACTCTAGCTCTAGTATTAAATACAAAGTTACTTTCACGTTCCAATCAACGTTAAATAGCCAAAATCATGTGAGTAACTGTAGAAGCCGGACAGTAATGAAATAAGTTATAATGGGTTGGGTTCGGTTGTTTGGGGGAAGAGACCAAACTGCGAGGTCGTCGGTCTCTCGGGGTTAGGGAAGGATGGGAACGAAGTCGGCCGTGCCCTTTCAAAGGAACCATCCGGGCATTTGCCTGGAGCGATTTAGGGAAATCACGGATAACCTAAATCGGGATGGCCGGATGCAGGATTGAACTGTCGTCCTCCCGAATGCGAGTCCAGTGTGCCAACCACTGCGCCACCTTGCTCGGTAAAGTTGTAATATTCCAGAAAATGTTAAGTGACGCAACAAATTTAAAATTCATTATAAGCAATACTATTGTGTCACAAGTAACTGACTCTTAAGAAAAAATGAAAAAAACTGAGTATTTTACCATATAGCAAATAATACAAAACTGATGTAAAATTACAGAAGCAATGGCACACAATCTAAACAACAATACACCATAATAAGCTGATAGTTAGATTTTTATAAACAGGTAGGTGGGCGAGACTACCAGGAAGTGAGTGTTGCAGTTAATACACGAGTCGGACTTTGTATACTAGTGGGCAATGTATCTACAGCGTGGCTGATATTTACAACTTTGTTTTCTGTCTCCAAAAAATAAAATAAAAGTAGCGTCCGGATGAAACAAATTAAGTACCCGAGGCCTGTCGAGCCAGCATTAAGTAAGTATACAATACAGTTACAAGAAGTCTTTCACGATTGATCTGACATCGTCCACTTCACTGCCGGCAGGTGGCGATGTGTTTTGTGTCATCTGGCCAGGTAAATTGCCCTCCGAATTAATTTTTCATGAAAGAATCAATTTTTGGTGATTTTCTGATGAAGCAGGATATGCTAGAAGCTGTCATCTAAAAATGATTTGGCGCGGTTACAAAAACTATTACTTTTTGACAGGACCATCGCGAGGCATCTACGGAATTGTCAGTTTGGCAACAGAGGGAGCATCGTAGAGGAGTCCACGGGACGAATGCAGCATCCCTGATCGAGTCGGATTAACGGGAGAGACAGAGAAGATCCGAGAAAGAGCAGTGTATTTAGTGAGAGGCTTGCCACGAGAACATTACAGAAATTAAAGTTGCAGTGGTCGTGCCAAAACGAAGGAACTTGCACAGAATAGATTAACTCAGACAGCTGCATCAAAATAGTCTTCGGATTAATGACCGGTGACAGCAACAGAGAAAAACATCTGGACAGAAGTGCTGCTAATTTCAATTTTCAAAGAGTACTGCAATAAAGACAGACGTAATTCAATAGTATGTCACAGATGTCAGTCTGGAGTAGAACGTGATTTATTGTCACCCATTACGAAATCTACATCTACATCTACATCCATACTCCGCAAGCCACCTGATGGTGTGTGGCGGAGGGTACCTTGAGTACCTCTATCGGTTCTCCCTTCTATTCCAGTCTCGTATTGTTCGTGGAAAGAAGGATTGTCGGGATCTCTCTGATTTTATCCTCACGGTCTCTTCGCGAGATTAGGAGGGAGCAATATACTGCTTCACTCCTCGGTGAAGGTATGTTCTCGAAACTTCAACAAAAGCCCGTACCGAGCTACTGAGCGTCTCTCCTGCAGAGTCTTCCACTGGAGTTTATGTATCACCTCCGTAACGCTTTCGCGATTACTAAATGATCCTGTAACGAAGTGCGCTGCTCACCGTTGGATCTTCTCTGCCTCTTCTATCAACCCTATCTGGTACGGATCCCACACTGCTGAGCAGTATTCGAGCAGTGGGCGAACAAGCGTACTGTAACCTACTTCCTTTGTTTTCGGATTGCATTTCCTTAGGACTCTTCCAACGAATCTCAGTCCGGCATCTGTTTTACCGACGATCAACTTTATATGATCATTCCATTTTAAATCACTCCTAATGCATATCCCAGATAATTTATGGAATTAACTGCTTCCAGTTGCTGACCTGCTATATTGTAGCTAAATGATAAGGGATCTTTCTTTCTATGGTTGGCAGCACATTACACTTGTCTACATTGAGATACCTCTCGATATACCACAGCATCATCCGCAAAAAGTCTCAGTGAACTTCCGATGTCATCCACAAGGTCATTTATGTATATTGTGAATAGCAATGGTCCTACGACA
This sequence comes from Schistocerca nitens, assembly GCF_023898315.1. NCBI lineage: Eukaryota > Metazoa > Arthropoda > Insecta > Orthoptera > Acrididae > Schistocerca > Schistocerca nitens. Next base: position 440,365 of record NW_026045998.1, on the reverse strand, counting down.
CTCCCCTGCGGCACACCTGAAATCACTCTTACTTCGGAAGACTTCTCTCCATTGAGAATGACATGCTGCGTTCTGTTATCTAGGAACTCTTCAATCCAATCACACAATTGGTGTGATAGTCCATATGCTCCTACTTTGTTCATTAAACGACTGTGGGGAAGTGTATCGAACGCCTTGCGGAAGTCAAGAAAAACGGCATCTACCTGTGAACCCGTGTCTATGGCCCTCTGAGTCTCGTGGACGAATAGCGCGAGCTGGGTTTCACACGATCGTCTTTTTCGAAGCCCGTGCTGATTCCTACAGAGTAGGTTTCTAGTCTCCAGAAAAGTCATTATACTCGAACACAATACGTGTCCCAAAACTCTACAACTGATAGACGTTAGAGATATAGGTCTATAGTTCTGCACGTCTGTTCGACGTCCCTTCTTGAAAACGGGGATGACCTGTGCCCTTTTCCAATCCTTTGGAACGCTACGTCCTTCTAGAGACCTACGGTACACCGCTGCAAGTTCCTTCGCGTACTCTGTGTAAAATCGAACTGGTATCCCGTCAGGTCCAGTGGTGTTTCCTGTTTTGAGCGATTTTAATTTTTTTTTCTATCCCTCTGTCATCTATTTCGATATCTACCATTTTGTCATCTGTGCGACAATCTAGAGAAGGAACTACAGTGCAGTCTTCCTCTGTGAAACAGCTTTGAAAAAAGACATTTAGTATTTCAGCCTTTAGTCTGTCATCCTCTGTTCCAGTACCATTTTGGTCGCAGAGTGTCTGGACATTTTGTTTTGATCCACCTACCGCTTTGACACAAGACTAAAATTTCTTAGGATTTTCTGCCAAGTCAGTACGTAGAACTTTACTTTCGAATTCATTGAACGCCTCTCGCACGGCCCTCCTCACATTAAATTTCACTTCGCGTAATTGTCGTTTGTCTGCAAGGCGTTGGCTATGTTTATCTTCATAGAATGAAAATTTCTATGAAAATCGACACAGTTTCCGCAAACAGAGATCTTGCAAAACTCGGCTAGCTCCGTCTGTCCACACGATCCAGAGTGCCGTGTGTTCAAGCCGTGCTGCTAGACACCTGGGAGGCATTCGCTAGTGTTCCTGTTGTTCAGTGAACAAAATACAAGCTTAGCGAGTACTGGACCAGATTTATGACGGAATTTGAAACCTCTCGACAGACAGAACTCGATACGACGTTCTCAATGGAATGAGATGTAAAGTAATTTTTCAAGTACGCCAACAGAGTGTTGTAGAGGATACTATCATTTACAAATTATTACTGGCCTGTTGGAGGCTCCAGAAGGCTTTTTGCAGAAGACGCTGCTGTCTACTGGAAGACTTCAGAACTACCAGACAGGAATACTAGTGGACAATCGACGAGTTGTAGAGAGACTGTCGGTTCACCTCGAACGCAGATACACTGACAGGTGGGAGGGGGATTACAACACCAAAAGATAATTAATGTACAGTAATGAAATTTTAGGAATAAATTTGTCTAGGTAACACAGTTAACTGATTAACACTGCAAGATCACATGCTAATGTAAGCACGAGAAAAGCCGCTGGAAATGTGAAATGCCGGTACAATGATAACTGGTGCAACTTTGAGAATGTTAAGTGCGAGAATGCAAACGTGCATGCATTTTGTTGTACAGATGTCAGTTTGTGGGATTGAATATTGCACTCGGTCGGTCAATACGGGGAAAGTTAATGCTGTCTACAGATGACAGTGGAGTTGTCACTCGACGAAGTCCAATACGTGTTAAACCGGAGACAGATCTCGCGAAGGAGCAGGCCGACGGAAATGTCGAGACCCCGTAGAGCGTGTAGGATTACGAGAGCATTATTTTTATTTATTTGTTTATTGTTCCGTGGAACCAAATTAAGGAGAAGTCTCCATGGTCATGGAACGAGTCAGTACATGAAATTATAACACAATAGTAGAAACAGATAAAATGAAATGTAAGTAACATATTCAGGCGACAATTCGTAAGTTTAAATAGAGAAAATCAACAATGTAACACTGGAATTTGCTTAATTTTTCAGCTCTTCCAGGAGCTCCTCGACAGAATAGAAGGAGTGAGCCGTGAGGAAACTCTTCAGTTTAGACTTAAAAGTGTTTGGGCTACTGCTAAGATTTTTGAGTTCTTGTGGTAGCTTATTGAAAATGGATGCAGCAGAATACTGCACTCCTTTCTGCACAAGAGTCAAGGAAGTGCATTCCACATGCAGATTTGATTTCTGCCTAGTATTAACTGAGTGAAAGCTGCTAACTCTTGGGAATAAGCTAATATTGCTGACAACAAACGACATTAAAGAAAATATATACTGTGAGGGCAATGTCAAAATTCCCAGACTATTGAATAGGGGTCGAAAAGAGGTTCTCGAACTTACACCACACATAGCTCGAACAGCCCGTTTTTTTTAGCCAAAATTACCCTATTTGGATCAGAAGAATTACCCCAAAAAATAATACCATACGACATAAGCGTACGAAAATATGCGAAGTAGACTACTTTTCGTGTTGAAATGTCACTTATTTCAGATACTGTTCTAATGGTAAATAAAGCGGCATTTAGTTTCTGAACAAGATCCTGAACACGGGCTTTCCACAACAGCTTACTATCTATCCGAACGCCTAGGAACTTGAACTGTTCCGTCTTGCTTATAATATGCCCATTCTGTCTGATCAAAACATCAGTTCTTGTTGAATTGTGAGTTAGAAACTGTAAAAACTGAGTCTTACTGTGATTTAGCAACGAATTCTTTTCCACAAGCCACGAACTTATTTCATGAACTACATTATTTGATAATGTTTCAATATTACACACAAGATCCTTCACTACCAAGCTGGTATCATCAGCAAACAGAAATATTTTTGAATCGCCTGTAATATTATAAGGCATATAATTTATATAAATAAGAAACAGCAGTGGCCCCAGCACCGACCCTCGGGGAACGCCCCACTTAACAGTGCCCCACTGGGACTGAACATCACTACCACTCTCAATATTGCAGAGAATTACCTTCTGCTTTCTGTTCTTAAAGTAAGAGGCAAACCAATTGTAAGCTACTCCCCTTACTCCATAATGGTCCAACTTCTGCAGTAATATTTTGTGGCCAACACAGTCAAAAGCCTTCGTATGTTGGCGAGCATTCGAAAACACTCCCTGGAACACTGTTCACAAGTGGCACAACGGCAGGTCGAATCACCAGAGTGACGCACAAATCTGCAGCCGGGGTGCTCCTGCTGTCGTACGAAGTCGCAACCCGGGCCGTAACTCCGGCTGCAGGCCTTCGACTGGCACCGAGGCAGATCCAGCTGTCGTCAGAAAACACGGCGGACCTCCACCCTGGCCTCCAGTCAGCTCTCGCTCGACACCACTCAAGTCGCCAACGGTGGCGGTCAGCTGTCGACGGAATGCGAGCTACGACAGGGTGTCCGGCTCGAAGCTGATCTCGAAGTACCCGATTTGTAACAGTTCATTGTGTCACTTGAAATATTACTGTATCTCGCTGCTACCTATCACAACCCATCTACATCTACATCTACATACATACTCCGCAATCCACCATACAGTGCGTGGCGGAGGGTACCTCGTACCACAACTAGCATCTTCTCTCCCTGTTCCACTCCCGAACAGAACGAGGGAAAAATGACTGCATATATGCCTCTGTACGAGCCCTAATCCCTCTTATCTTATCTTTGTGGTCTTTCCACGAAATGTAAGTTTGCGGTAGTAAAATTGTACTGCAGTCAGCCTCAGATGCTGGTTCTCTAAATTTCCTCAGTAGCGATTCACAAAAAGAACGCCTCCTTTCCTCTACAGACTCCCACCCGAGTCCCTGAAGCATTTCCGTAACACTCGCGTGTTGATCAAACCTACCAGTAACAAATCTAGCAGCCCGCCTCTGAACTGCTTCTATGTCCTCCCTCAATCCGACCTGATAGGGATCCCAAACGCTCGAGCAGTACTCGAGAATAGGTCGTAAGACGACTATCTGCCTTCCCCACAACTGCCATTACGTGCTCGTCCCACTTCATTTCGCTCTGCACTGTTACGCCCAAATACGCTATCCGGAAGTCGAGGAATATGGCATCTGTCTGATACCCTTCATCCGTGGTTCACAACATGTCATGTGAAAAAAGGGCGAGTTGCATTTTGCAGGAGCAATGCTTTCTAAAGCAGTGCTGATGCGTGGACAGCAACTTCTCTGTCTCAAGGAAATTCATTATATTCGAACTGAGAATATGTTCGAGAATCCTGCAACAAACCGATGTTAAGGATATCGGCCTGTAATTTTTGAGGATCCATCCTTCTGCCCTTCTTATATACAGGCGTCACCTGCACTTTCTCCCAGTCGCTCGGGACTTTTCGTCGGGCAAGAGATTCGCGATAAATGCAAGTTAAGTAAGGAGCCAATGCAGTAGAGTACTCTCAGTAAAACCGAATCGGAATCCCATCAGGACCTGGGGATTTATTTATTTTCAACCCATTCAGCTGCTTCACCACCTTAGGGATGTCTATCACTATGTCCTCCATACGGGAATCTGTACGAGACTGAAATGGCGGTATTTTTGTACGATCCTTCTGCGTGAAAGATTTCTCAAATGCTAAACAAGCATTAAAGATAAACACCAGTCGTAATTGTCCAATGTGAATAACTAAATAACTGTTTCAAATGCAGTCATTTCGACATAAAGAACAAAATGTAAAGTGACCTGTTTCCAAATTACATACATAAATAACCACCGTGATATACAAAACAATGCTGTCATGATAAATGTAAATGTCTAATGTGTAATATAGCATTTGTGGAAGGGAGAATTGGCCAGACACAATATTCTATTTCAGCATACATGTAATTCGAAAACGATGCTTTGCTGAAACCGTACGTGTAAAAGCCACCGTGTGCATTTTGAATGTGCCAAAAGCATTTAACATTGTTCTTATGTGAGAAACGCAATATAAATGTGAAATTAATACTGTAACTAATCGAAAGAAATCGAGCACACGGTCAGGATGTACCAGTAAACCTATAATTATAAAATCACTACAGCAAGTTAAATAGAACATACAAATAAAGCACGTTAATTGAATCTCCGGTATATGTTAGCACTAAAATTCGGGCACTAGTTGATTTGTTATAAACTAATTTAGAAATGTAATTGTTACCTGTAACATAATTGGTCAGATAATGTTATATTAACTCGTAACTAAGTTGAAAATAGGTTCACCTTGTTCAGCACTGAGATTGTAAATTTTTAGCAATGTGTATCTCATATTCTGTTTAACTTTTAATTGTGATTTTACATAAAATTGTAATTTTCATTGTATGTAATTGTTAACAAATGTATAAATAGAGGTCACGCAGGCGCCTCTTGGGGGGCACTCGTTCGTTTTTTGGCTACGGCTGTGATCGCACGTATTGTAGGCTCACTCGTTTGCTGACTTTTGTGGCGTGAACTCTGTGTCATTTGATGTCAACTTTTGTGTACACGTGACGTAACCGGTACGGTTCACCAGGCAAGAGTCCCGGAAATATATCGGTATTAAAACTGCACTGTGCTTTGGAATTTATCTGGGAGTCTCCCACAATCCTTTTCACAGGCTGCACAGCGACGAGACACGAATCCGGGTATTTTACAAATCCCCGAGAACTAAATAACTCTCAATGGTGGTAGAATTGACGTGATAACAGCAGCACATCGACTGCGCATTTCACTCAAAACATTTGCAACACAGAGGTGGATCGGCTGAACTGTGAAATCGACAACGACGTGGTGGTACAGGGGCATAAGAGATCTAGGACATATCGATGCAGTAATACAAACACTTAAGAGAAATCGTGAACATATAAACGACATACTCGATCTCAGTGCATTAGATAAAGGCAGTACGCAACAATATTAAGTCACGCTTTTCGTGACAACGTAGCGAAACGCAAAATATTCAGTTCACAATCTATGTATTTTTGTAATACTGTATGTGGTGCATTGCACAAACAGCCACTGCCTGCTGGACTTACTGCTAGTACTGTGTAGCACCACCGAGAGCCTCGATAACGGCCTCAACTTGGCGGAGAAGAGAGTGCCTTCAAGGTATGCCGTAACCGACTAAAAATACTCACTGACCACCGAATCCCACGCAGCTATCAAATTTTGAGGATTTTTATTGCTATGTTTCACCCACCATTCCAAGTATTCCCACGCGTTTTCTACGACACTAGGATTAGGTGACGCAATGGGGCCAGCCTGGGTGGCCGATCGGTTCTAGGCGCTTCAGTCTGGTGTAGCAATACGAGTCAAGATAGATGTAACAGAACTTGAATAGCATATTTGCCTCTATCGGTTACTGTAAAGAGATCGATCTTTCGGTCCTGTCTGTATATTTATATATAATATTGCCTGAATAAAGGCTGGGCTAGTGTAAAGCTATCGTTAAAAACGCACGCCGCGCAATTTGTTACGATTTGGTCGGTCATAATAATAATAACATGTTTTTGAATACAATTAAAATATAACAGAAACACCTGTTTAGTGTTACTGGAAATAATACGTAGTAAATTAATGAGTAAGGTAGCCGATCTTATAAGAAGAGGTAAAATTGGGCATACTGAGGCGTTTTGCTTTATATCGATGAAGCCAATGATACGGCGTCATTTTTTTTCGTTTACTCTTAGAAATAAACAAGTAAAGAAGTGCTAATTGTGCGTAGTGAAAAAATGTAGGGACGAGTTTTAAATAACTACGGTAAACAATCAGAGTAACAAAAGGACATTTAGTTACACGAAATCGCGGATAGTGAAGTGTGGTCATTAAATTGAGTACACCTACAGGGCGGTCAATTCTGGGATAAATCTATACGCATCTCACGAGGGACGCGGTATTGGGACCGTGTTTTTTTTTTTTTTTAACGAGAACTCTTAATAATTGCGGATCGGAGAGAAAAGTGCGTAATTGTCTTACGCCTAACAAACATTCGTGGAGGGCGGTGGCTAAACTAGAAGAGTCAATTACAAAATACTGTATCATTATCATTGACTGTTGGTGTTGAGCAACCGAAAGTGTTCGTCAAAGGATTTTGATGGAAATTGGGAGTTAGGGTTCACGCACTCGCATATACTCCACATCAGATTGTGAGTAAGTGGTGAATGCGAAATAAAACTGTGAACAAAGTTATGTTAAATAAAACAGAAGAAACAAGACAGTTTGGTCGTATCTGCTATTATTCCATAAACTGTAACATTTCTTGTCGTTGTAAGAAGCCTTTATAGACCATCGTTATGACAATTTGCTTCGAAGGGATCTCGTTACGAGTTAAGTTTTGGGGACCTGGACAAGAGGGGGTAGTTGGTAGATCCTAACTACTGCAGCTATTCTGGAATCAGGTGCTACCGTGACCGTTGTGTATTGTCAGTGACTTAAGGTTACCACATGTCGTGCTCTAAGATCGGCGCGCCTTTCCACTTGGTGTAACCGTGCCTCACAGTAACAACGACAACGCCGACGATGAAGGAAGATACGGAGATACGGAAGACTGGAACTGCGCTACCGCTACGGTCGCAGGTTCGAATCCTGCCTCCGGCATGGATGTGTGTGATGTCCTTAGATTAGTTAGGTTTAAGTAGTTCTAAGTTTTAGGGGACTGACGACCTCAGATGTTAACTCCCATAGTGCTCAGAGCCATTTTTGATGCAGTGGGCCAATGGAAACGCGATCAGTGGCCGAGTGTTTGTAATTTTCCCGTTTGAGTTCAGAGTACCACTGAATGAGTTGGCTCAGGCCATTCTAACAATTCAACCGTGTCGGGTAACTGCCGATCAGCTGTGCGGTGGGCACCTATTTGTTTGTGGCATTAGGAAATGTTCAAAAGATTTCATTTACTCACTAAAATTAGTAACTGAAGAGGACAAGCACAAGGTCGGTGAATCTCTTTCAGTGTTTCCCACGGTTTTCCTTCGACACTTGCCCAAATGGGTAGAATCGAGAATAACTGCGCTCCGGCGAACTAGCTGTTCTGTCGTTAAACAGACGATTAGTCCAGTCGACCTCGCATAACAGGTAGTCCGTTAATTTGTGCTACCTCTGCTAAAGTATCGTAATCGTTTTTGCTGTTACTGCTTCCTGTGCAGCATTAAGAAATTTGCTTGTCTCTAAACAGTCTGAGTGGTAATGAAAGTTGTTTTCTTTTTTAAAAATGTTCCCACGAGGGTCATTGCATTACCTCAACTGTGTTGGGTAACTGACAATTATCTGTGCAGCTAGCACGTGTCTGTTTGTGTCATTACGAAAATGTTAAATAGAAAAGTGATTTATATAGCAGTTCCCACTTAACCTGCAGCAGCAATAAAAAAGAAACCCGTTCAAAAGTCAGCCGAATTTTGTCGACTGCGAGAAACGGCGTATAAACTCCGTGGTACAAAGAGTTATTTTTTGACTACATCTCTTGTCCACAGAAATTTTACGCCTAGAAGTTTATTTAAAGGGTAAGTGTTAAGCTTGTGTACAAAAAAAAGAAAGTTAATGTTCTTAGACAACAGTAAAAATTTCAAATGAAGAACTTGTGTTAAAAGGTGAGAAACTTATCATTTTGTGGAATACTGCTGGAATGTGAAAGCATCCATAAATGCATGCACACACAATGCCAGTTTAAGCCTGCACACGATCCAGTTCCAACAAATTAGGTCCCTTTTCAACAAAATTGTCTATAAATAGTAAAACTTTTTTCTCAATCAGAAGCCAGCATTAAATATTCCCGGAGGGCACTACACTGCACCTACCTACTGTGCGTGATTTCCAGTTCTAGTGTAAACATTGCATAACGAGGGATTAAGTTGCAGGTATCGGTGAGAACGAAACTGAGCAGAAGAGAATCTTCAAGTTCCACAATGTTTTGCCTTCAGCTTTGTGAAAATATGGTGACTGTGATGTTCAAAAATTACAAATCTATACAAATAAAAATGTAACTATTTGTTTGTTCAAAATTGTGTACCTCTGAGAGTTCTTGACTGAATACATTGAAATTTTGGCGCAACCGTGTGTGTGTGTGTGTGTGTGTGTGTGTGTGTGTGTGTGTGTGTGTGTGTGTGTGTGTGTGTGTGTGTGTGTGTCTGTCTATATATATATATATTCCCGGAATATGTCTGCTTGTGTCTGTATGTGTGGATGGATATGTGTGTGTGTGCGACTGTATACCTGTCCTTTTTTCCCCCTAAGGTAAGTCTTTCCGCTCCCGGGATTGGAATGACTCCTTACCCTCTCCCTTAAAACCCACATCCTTTCGTCTTTCCCTCTCCTTCCCTCTTTCCTGATGAGGCAACAGTTTGTTGCGAAAGCTTGAATTTTGTGTGTATATTTGTGTTTGTTTGTGTGTCTATCGACCTGCCAGCGCTTTTGTTTGGTAAGTCTCATCATCTTTCTTTTTATATATATATATATATATATATATATATATATATATATATATATATATGTTTCCCTACTATTAAATTTATAAAAAAATATAATCGCATATACAGGGTGTACATAAAGTCTGGGAACACTTCCAATTATTTATTGCACAAGAACTAAACATTGTACAGATGTCATACATATTGCATATTGAAGAGAAACTCTGAAAGTCCTCCCCCCGCCTCCCACCCCCCCCCCCCCCGAACTACGATATGCGAACCACGAGTGAGACGTCAATACGGTAATCAAATTCTTGCCATACCTGTCCTTCGTTGACTATGGCAGTCGCTTCCCGTATTCCAGAATGAGATTTTCACTCTGCAGCGGAGTGTGTGCTCCTTTGAAACTTCCTGGCAGATTAAAACTGTGTGCCGGACCGAGACTCGAAGTCGGGACCTTTGCCTTTTGCGGGCAAGTACTCTACCACTGAGCTACCCGAGCACGACTCGCGCCCGGTACTCACAGCTTTATTTCTGCCAGTACCTAGACTCCTACCTTCCAAAGTTAACAGAAGCTCTCCTGCGAACCTTGCAGAACTAGCACTCCTGAAAGAAAGGATATTGTGGAGACATGGCTTAGCCACAGCCTGGGTGATATTTCCAGAATGAGATTTTCACTCTGCAGCTTCCAGTATTCTCTCCCGGAGCTCTGCTACATCACACGGTAGAGGTGGTACAAAAGTCACACGAACTGAGATCTGGTGTTTTTGTCGAACTCCAACACGCAGAAAGCTCACTCTGCACCTGAACTCGCCACATTTGCGACTAGCGCTGACTATCGAGAAATTACCAAACTACGGTGTGGCGGTATACGTGAAAAAGAAACTCAGGGTTTCTCTTCAAAATGACATATGTATGATATCTGTACAATGATTGGTTCTTCTGCAATAAATAATTTAAAGTGTCCCCAGACTTTATGGACATCCTGTATAAAAAAACAACAGGCATATTAACTCACATCCATCCTAACGGAATGTCGTGTTAAAACTTGACAGCATTTGGTCAAAATCTTTCAGAGATTTGCACTTAACGGACATTCACAGTTTCTCACATTGTTAGCAAAGAGGAAAGTTGCGTTTATGGCTTATTGCTTTACGATTAGAATACTACTACAGAATCTGAATTTGCAGTAACAATAAACGAGACTCGGGGTGAGAGAGGTATGGGAAGAGGAGATGGGAAGAGGGGTGACAGAGAAAACAGGAAGGAGGGGATGGAGAGAGAGAGAGGGGAGAGGGGACGAGATTAGGATGTACTCCAAAAATGTGCGCTTCCTCGTTCGTTTCTTTTCCATTTAAGCAGACCTCAGACACAGCCACGTACAGCTAGTTTACGATAAAAAGGAGCGAGTTAAACTCTGGAGTCACTCTTTTCTAAGGGTCAGATAAATAGTAGTCACATTAAGAAAACTAATGTTTCTATAATGTTAAGTAAAATTTTAATTTTCAGTAACACGATATCAGCCTTTTCATTTAGTTTGCAAAGAACATTTAAATTACACACTCTAAACAAACACTTTTTCAATGAGTAATAAAAACCGCTGCTACAACCTCTTCTTATTGTCGCATAGACACCCCAAAAACACCACACGACCACCTCCGGCCTGAACCACACAAAAAGCCTCACCGGGCATCGTCGCTATCGATCCGTCACACCATTTGCAAAAAGAGGCGAAATGGCGACTCAGTGATCTGGATTCCTTTTCATAATACTATCATTACTCCATCCTGGATTTTCCATTATCTGAATTTTGTATTGTTCAGCTGCTGATGTAACTGGAATAGACCACTGTCTGAGATCTAGGAACATTTGACTTAGCTTCATACATCAAAACAGTTATTTTTGGAAATCATTCATTATTTAAATAATGAAACATTACAGAGGTTTCATATTTTTTAAAGCTCGGCATGACACATTTAGAGAATTTACTCCCATTGTCGAGTACTAGTATTTACAAAAGTATTTTTTTGTGATATTTGCAAATGTGTAGTTCTATGTCTCTTTAAGAGTAGCCACCTTTCTGAGGTTACACACACACACACACACACACACACACACACACACACACACACACACACGTGTAAACCATCACAAGAACTACTTCGTAAATATCTGCATTCGACAAGGAGAATAAATTCTTGAAATGCATCTTGGCAAGTCTGAAAAAATATGTACCTGGTGCTGTGTTTCACAATTTAAACCAAAGAGGAGGTTAGTTGAAACCAAAAACATTTGAGCAGTGCTGAGAGAGAGCAAAGGTGTGAGCTAGCGTTACAAGTGGTCGAACACTGAAACACACAAAATAAGCCTTCGAGTTTATGCAAATCACAACAGTGACGAAGCTGTGCATGTGCAGTAGAGACGGTATGAAAACAATTGTGATCAGTCGCGACACCCTTACTCGAGTGGACCTAGCTCACACTCCCAGCAGCCACGACACCGAGTACAGCTCGGGAGCAGCACCAACTGTTCTCACTTTTACCAATTCAGATCTGCTGAACAGAGTGCTCCGGTGTTAACAAACTTACCGCACAACATTTGCGTACATTACTCGAAGACCCGCGCCGTACCGGCAACATTTGTGTGTTTTTTCCTCCGCAAACATCGGTTCGTGAAGCGTCAGTCGCAGGAAAATTATAAATGTGTAAATGCGACATCAGGTGCAAACTGACATTGCGAACATAGGAACTTTGATAGAAGCGATAAAAAAATGTCACGGACGGTTAGAAAACATTAATTCTGGGGCATAAAAAGCAGGGTCACAGCGCAGTCCCTTTCTGTCGTTCCACCACACGACCACGTCGACTCGTCTAACTGCACCGATTCTGTACAACTGACGGTCACAGGCAGAACGCTTCGCCTGCCACGACTTGTCAGCTCTGGAGGGTCACACGACGACCCGGCAGCAGTTGTACACCGTCTACTGTGCGCCAAAGGGAGCAGGTGGCTCTTTTAGTGGAGTGGTAAGTATTTTGTCCGATGTGATTTTTTTGTGATGAAAATGAATACTGCACAAAGATGAAGAATCTATTTTTTGTTTGGACTAAAAGTTTTCCTGTGTGTGTTGTAAATAATGTTCCTCTTACCTGACAGTGTCCACTGCTGTGTTTGCGCTCTCCAGTCCCTGGAACAGATTTATAACGTTATTAGCTGACACTGAGCCGTAAAACAAACAAATTACATCAAGAGTGCACTGCACTATCAGAGTGTGGTAACCACCGACAAAGCATTCTGGTACTTCTACATGTGGCTATTGTCACAATCTCTGGCTCCCTACTGATACAAAAAGAAATGTGAAAATTTTTCAAGTTTCCTTAAGAATTGTGTCATCTAGTGTTAGAAAACCCTGTAAGTATGACGAAGGCCAGTCTGTAACTTTGTGCGTAAGTAACAGATAGAAAGAAAGAGAGCGAGAGAATGTAGGAATTTATATGTATCACAACCTGTTGGTGTGTTACGGACAATCCAGGATGAAACGACAAGAATATGGGGATGATAGATTACTATTCAGTACATAGAGGATTATGGAATGTAGTCGAATTAAGTCGGGTGATGCTGAGGGAATTAGATTAGAAAATGAGACACTTAAAGTTGTAAAGAAGTTTTGCTATTTGGGGAGCAAAATAACTGATGATGGTCAAAGTAGAGAGGATATAAAGTGTAGACTGGCAATGGCAAGGAAAGCGTTACTGAAGAAGAGAAATTTGTTAACATCGAGCATAGATTTAAGTATCAGGAAGTCGTTTCTGAGAGTATTTGTATGGAGTGTAGCCATGTATGGAAGTGAAACGTGGACGATAAATAGTTTGGACAAGAAGAGAATAGAAGCTTTTGAAATGTGGTAGTACAGAAGAATGCTGAAGATTAGATGGGTAGATCACATAACTAATGAGGAGGTATTGAATAGAAGAGGAGTTTGTGGTACAACTTGACAAAAAGAAGGGATCAGTTGGTAGGACATGTTCTGAGACATCAAGGGATCACCAATTTAGTACTGGAGGGCAGCGTGGAGGGTAAAAATCGTAGAGGGAGACGAAGAGATGAATACACTAAGCAGATGTAGGCTGCAGTAGGTACTGGGAGATGATGAAGCTTGCACAGGATAGAGTAGCATGGAGAGCTGCATCAAACCAGTCTCAGGACTGAAGACCACAACAACAACACATAGAGGATGTGTAGCCTTCGTACCTAGAGACAGAGACACAGACACAGTGGTCATGTGTGTGTGAGTTGCTCTTGGGCGAATGTGTGTCAATTTTCTACTTCTAGAGGAGGATTCGGTTCAAAAGCTGAAATATTTCTAACATTCTCCTTCACTGTGTCTGTCTGCAACTTAACACCTCACTTATGGGGCAAGTAGCAATCCATCCTTTCCGTACTGTTGTTACGCATCATTACGTATTGTTTACATTCTTGTATATCGACAAAAGATACATCGCTACTCACCGTAATGATGACGCGTCAATTGCACACGAGCACAAACAAAAGACAGTTACACATTTAGCTCTCTGCCAAACCTTCTTCAGAAAAGGAAAGACACACACTCACTGACAGACACGAGCACACCTCGCGCACACACAACCGCCGACTCCGGCACCACGGGCCAAAATCCTCCTATCGCTTGGGATGGGAGCAGCAATGTAGCGGCATGGGAAGGGGAATTGGAATAAATAGTGGTGTACAGGTTGGGGGTAGAGGAATGCTGTCCGGCATAGTGTACGAGGACTAGAATGCCGACGAGCACAGTGTCAAGGAGGTCGTGGGGCGAGGAGGTGGGTGGGAAAGGAGCGAAAAAGGAGAGGGGCGGGCAAAGACGGGCAGGGGTGTCGGCAGAGGGTGAGAGGACGAGAACAGGGTGGAGACGAAACGTCAGAGGGGACGAAAACTGTCGGGTGGAGGCAGTGGGGACAGTAGGTCACAGTAGGTCGAGGCTGGGACGGTTTCGGGAGTGGAGTGTTTGTTTTGAGGATAACTCCCGTCTGTGCACTTCAGAAATGCCCAGCTGTGGAGGGGAGGATCCAGACGATCCGGGTTACCCCACAGTTTCCGCCCCCTCTGACCAGAGTAACAGTACGAGTCAAGATAGATGTAACACAACTCGAATAGCGTATTTGCCTCTATTGGTTACGCTAGAGAGCTCGATCTTTCGGTCCTGTCTGTATATTTATATATAATATTGCACGAATAAAGGCTGGGCGAGTGTAAAGCTATCGTTAAAATGCACGCCACGCGATTTGTTACGATTTGGTCGTTCTTAATAATAATAATAATAATAATAATAATAATAATAATAATAATTATTATTATTATTATTATTATTATTAATTAAACAGATAGACATTCTCAAAGAATGCACCGAAAAAGTTGGGCTACAAATTTCCTTCCAAAAAACCAAATTCATCTGCTCAAAATTTGAAACTCAAAAACTGACTACAAAATATGGACAAATTGAGTGAGTTCCATTCTTTAAATACTTAGGCGACGTCCTAGAACCCACAGGGGGAGAGAAAACTGCACAAAAAGTTCGACTGCAAAAACTGAAAAGAGCATACTGGAAAACCCACAACATCTACAATAAAAAGTGTCTCTCCATTCACTCAAAAATACGACACTACAATACAGTAATCAAGCCCAAAGCACTATATGCCAGCGAAACACTCACACTCCATAGAAAAGGCGACCTGGAAGGCATCCTGAAAGAGGAACGCAAAATTATCAGAAAGATTCTTGGCCCAAAAAGAACTGGATACAGGCTACAGTCTCGGAAAACTACAGAAAAATTATCTAACCTCGCCGCAGACATCCGGAAAAGAAGACTAAAATTTTACGGTCATATCCACAGACTCCCAATACCCAGACTCCCCCACAAAATTTTAATATACATTGAAAAATTGAAAACCATACCCTGGATAAAAGAAACCAAAACAGATCTAGGAAATGCACAAATAAATTCTTCAGAAGTTATAAACAAATGTATACAGGCAAAAAATCAATAGTTGGAAAGTACAACCCGAGAATGAAGTTTGCAAAAGACAGGGGACAAAATGGACAGGGGAAAGAAAGAGAATTCATGGGGAAAGAATGAGAGAAGTTTGGAGAATTAAAAAATTGAATCGGAAAAGCTTTGCGTGATCCGTATGGGTCCAATCGCACATAATAATAAATAATAATAAATAATAATAATAATAATAATAATAATAATAATAATAATAACAATATGATTTTGAATACAATTAAAATATAACGGCGATACCTGTTTAGTGTTATTGGAAATAATATGTAGTAAATTAATGAGTAAAGTAGCCAATCCTATAAGGAGAGGTAAAATTGGGCACATTGAGGTGTTTTGCTTTATGTCGACGAAGCCGATGATATCATGTCTTTTTTTTTTGTTTACGCTTAGAAATAAACAAGTAAAGAAGTGCTAATTGTGCATTGTGAAAAATATAGGGGCGAGTATTAAATAACTACAGTATACAATCAGAGTAACAAAAGGACATTTAGTTACACGAAATCGCGGATAGCGAAGTGTGGTCATTAAATTGAGTACACCTACGGGGCGGTCAATTCCACGATAAATCTATACGCAGCGGAGAGCGGGCTCCAATTTATGAAAAGGAGAAAAACGTTAACTTTTACGCAAACTCTTAATAATTGCGGATCGGAGAGAAAAGTGTGTAATTGTCTTACGCCTAACAAACATTCGTGGAGGGTGGTGGCTAAACTAGAAGAGTCAATTACAAAATACTGTATCATTATCATTGACTGTTGGTGTCTAGCAACGAAAACTGTTGGAACTTGGGAGTTAGGGTTCAGGCACTCGCATATACTGCACATCAGAGTGTGAATGAGTGGTGAATGCGAAATAAAACTGTGAACAAAGTTACGTTAAATAAAACAGAAGAAACAAGACAGTTTGGTCGTATCTGTTGTTATTCCATAAACTGTAACGTTTCTTGTCGTTGTACGAAGCCTTTATAGACGACTGTTATGACAATTTGCTTTGAAGGGATCTCGTTACAAGTTTTGGGGACCTGGTCAAGAGGGGGTAGTTGGTAGATCCTAATTACTGCAGCTATTCTGGAATCAGGTGCTACCGTGACCGTTGTGTGGTGTCAGTGACTTAAGGTCATCGTATCTCATGCTCTAAGATCGATGCGCCTTTCCAGTTGGTGTAACGGTGCCTCACAGTAACAACGACAACGCCGACGACGAAGGAAGATACGGTAGACAGTCACGTACTCCCTATTCTCGTCCTGTAACCGTCACTGTGAGCCACCCTCTGCCAATTCACCTGCCCGTCCTTTCCCTTCCCCACTCTTCTCCTTTTCCCCACTTCCTCAAATCGGCGCGACAAGTGCCACTGACCAGCGTACCGATGTACCGGAAAGTTAATGACACAGAAGAGGAACGGCTCAAATACCTAACACAGTTCCAAGCACATTGTGAAATTCATTGTGTTCGAGGTACTGTACGGATACAATACTTTCTTTCGATTGGGGGATTTTGAGTGTTCAGGTTAATACAAAAACTATTGCCAACTGCGTCTCCCAACGGACTCCAGTTACGATGAGGTAATCGGTACATTAACCGTGTGCAATGATCAGTAATTCCAAGTAGCTGCAAGCAGATATCAGTCGGAACAGACATACTGCCAATGGTACAGAGAACTAATGGCCACGACTAGGGAGCATAAATTTAAGTGTAGTTGCGGCAACTTTTACAGTGATTTAACGATTAGAGATGCGATAACATTCAGTGTCCCAGATAGCAGAATACAGGAACAGATCTTAAAGTATTCTGATCCAACACTTCCTCAAGTATAGCAAATCTGAGAGCAATACGATTCGGGTGCCACAGCGGCCGATAAGTCTGACGAGGCCCCAATTTGTCGGGTCGAGTCGCCCCTCGGTCGCGACCACCTCGAGCAGCCACAGCAATGAGTGCGTACACGGCCACGTGGAAAGCCACGTAGATATGTAAACGGGCCAGTGAATTTACTGAAACCTCGCCCTAGATGTTTTGCTGCTTGCTGCTACATCTACATCTACATGGTTACTCTGCAATTCACACTTAAGTGCCTGGCAGAGGGTTCATCGAACCATTTTCATACTACTACTCCATCATTCCACTCTCAAATGGCACGTGGGAAAAAGGAACACCTAAATCCTTCCGTTTGAACTCTGATTTCTCTTATTTTATTATGACGATAATTTCTCCCTACATAGGTGGGCGTCAACAAAATATTTTCGCATTCGGAAGAGAAAGCTGGTGATTGAAATTTCGTAAATAGATCTCACCACAAAGAAAACCGCCTTTGTTTCAGTGACTGCCACCACAATTCGCGTATCATATCAGTGACACTCTCACCCCTATTGCGCGATAACACGAAACGAGCTGCCCTTCTTTGCACTTTTTCGATGTCCTCCGTCAATCCTACCTGGTAGGGATACCACACCGTGCAGCAATATTCCAGCAGAGGACGGACAAGTGTATTGTAGGCTGTCTCTTTAGTGGGTTTGTCGCATCTCGTAAGTGTTCTGCCAACAAAACGCAGTCTTTGTTTCATCTTCCCCACAATATTATCTATGTGGCCTTTCCAGTTTAAATTGCTCGTAATTGTAATTCCTAGGTATTTAGTCGAACTGACAGCCCTTAGATTTATGCGATTTATCGTACACCCGAAATTTTATCGGATTTCTTTTAGTACCCACTGCTAATGTAAACAGTTGTGTTGTCACACCCATAGAAAGCAGTTTATTGTTACAAAATAAATGGCACATTTTCTTTGCCACTAAAGTTTTATTTTTTTTCCTTTCATTTATATATTATTGCTGCAGTATCTTTCTCCAGTAGCAGGTGACAGTAACATTCTTTGGTAGAGAATCAATTCTTACCAGTCAAAACTACAAAAATTTAACTGAAAGCTAAAACAATGAAAAATTCCCGGAATTCCGAAAAATTCCCAAGTTTTTCCCGGTATTCTCCTGAATGAAAAAATTCCCGGGTTTTTGCCGGATTTTCCATGTCGTATATGCCCAGTATTATTACGAATAAAGAACCCTGTGTTGTAGGAAGAGAATATCGGCCACCGAACAGCATCCTCTCCTCGCTACCCACGACACGAGACTCTGCAGCGGCAACGATGACACAAAAAACACGACATGTCATCTTTACGGTGAGTAGCAATCTCCCCTTTCCTTATACTGTTTATATTCCAACCTGGACTTTCCAGTGTTTGTATATTAACAAAGTCAATAATTTCATAATGGAGGGAAACAGGGGGGAGAGGGGGGAAGGAGATTGTAATTGGAGATCACGGTTTGAGTAGGAAGCATGTTCAAATGGATGTAAGTCATGGCATTAATGCACAGGTGAGAGGCTTACAGAAGACACACTAGTATAGAGAGCTGCATCTAACTGGCATTGGACTGAAAACCACAAGAACAAAAAGATAGTCACTGTGTGTTTAAGCATTTTTATATTTCATGGCAGCTGTCATTTTTGGCACGAAATTTCTGCAGAAGGCTGACGTTAATTTCCATTTATTGTGATCTAATAAGGTTCCAGTTGTACCTAATAACAATAGTAGTACTGTAGTAGCAGTAATAATAGTAATAATAATAATAATAATAATAATAATGGAAACACAAGGTTCCCCGTTACCCTACCTCCTGTACGCACTGCTCAGATGACTGTGCTGCTTTGGGTGTTTCGGCACGAACCCTGTCTTTCTCTACAGCCGCTTTCTCACACACCTTTAACATAACCCCATCCCTCTCTACAGCTGCTTTCTCAGGCACCTGTAACAGATTCCATGAAATTCTGGATTAAACCGAGGGGTGACCAGGCACCTGTGTACCTCTCAATAGTCTGAAGCCCCACCTGAGCCACGTCCCAGAAATCTTCCTCCACATCATCTTCGCTCCATTCCTGCTTCAGAGCTTCCAAATCAAATGGCTGCAACACAAACAATTTATTATTTACGTATTTATGCATTTACTTTACACAGCGAGATTAGGATCTGTGTTACATCTACCGATATCTTTTGTGAGTCGACATTCCAATATGTGTAGTGCACGGGCAGCACACAGTGGTAACAATAACAATGATCTTCAAAGTCCACGAGAGGGAAGCGATGACTGAGAAGGGAGTGAGGCAGGGTTGTAATCCATCTTGCACGTTATCTGTAGATTGAGGAAACTGTGGAAAAAAAAACAAGGACACGTTCGGAAAGAGGATTAACGCTCACGACAAAATATCAAAGCTCGGAAGCCTGCCGGTGTTATAATTCAGTCTAAAATAGCACAGGACTCGGAAGAGAAGTCGAATGAAATGGAGACTGTCTCGATAAGAGATGATACGATGATGATCAGAAAATAAAACACGGGCAGTGGAATGTAGTGGAATTAAATAAGTCAATGCTGAGGAAATTGAGACAAGGAAATGAGACACACAAAACAGTACACGAGTTTTGCTATTTGGACAGCAAAATAAATGACCACAGCCACAGTGGACAGGGTATACAAGTACACATTTCTGTAAAAGGGAAATTTGTTAATGTCTAATATAAATTTAAATGTTACAATACCAGAGAAGGAAAGTTGCTACTCACCATATGGCGGAGATGCTGAGTCGCGACAGGCACAATAAAAAGATTCACACAATTAAAGCTTTCGGCCATTGAGGCCTTTGTAAGCAGTACACACACACACCTCAGCAGTCTCAGAGAGCTGACTGCGAACAGCAGCACCAGTGCACGATGGGAGTGGCGACTGGCTGGGGGTGAGGAGAAGGCTGAGGCGGGGAGGGGGAGGGACAGTACGGCGGGAGTGTCGGACAGTCGAGTGTTGCAGTTAAGATGGAGGGCAGGAGAGAAGGTGCGGAGGTGGGACGGGGTAAGTAGCGAAAAGGGGAGAAATAAAAGAAATTAATAGACTGGGTGTGACCGTGAACTGACGGCTGTGTAGTGCCGGAATGGGAACAGGGAGAGGGCCGGATAGGTGAGGACAGTGACTGACGAAGGTCGAGGCCAGGAGGGTTACGGGAACGTAGGATGTACTGCAGGGAAAGTTCCCACCTGCGCAATTCAGAAAAGCTGGTGTTGGTGGGAAGGATCCGTACGGCACAGGCTCATCTTACTGACTGCTTCACAGCCTGTGATGGAGATGCGTGTGCAAGTTGCATATTTGTGTGTGTGTGTGTGTGTTGACAAAGGCCTGAATGGCCAAAAGCTTTAATTGTGTGAATCTTTTTATTGTGCCTATCGCGACTCAGCATCTCCACTATATGGTGAGTAGCTACTTTCCTTTTCTGGTATTGTTACATTCCATCCCGGATTTTCCATTGTTTCAAATTTAAATGTTAGGAAGTATTTTTCGAAGGTATTTGTCTGAATTGAAGCCTCGTCCAGAAGTGAAGCGTTGGCAACAAAAAATCCAGACTAGAATAGAAGTTGTTCGAATGTTCCATAGAAGAATTAAGAAGATTGGACGGGTAGATGAATTAACTAATGAGGTGGGATGGGGGAACAATCAGGGCACATCCTGATAAAAAGTGTCAGTCGATACCGACACGTAACGAGACGTCGACAAATAAGTCACGTTGCTGATGGAAAGGGCAGGGGCAAGTATGTGGTGTAAAGATTGCAGAGAGAGAGCACAGCTGTAGAGGTGAAGGTGCTCGCACAGGACGGCAGAGTGTCACGGAGAGCTGCAGAACAGGTCTTTGGACTGAGCACCTCGAAAACAGTAACAATGATTACACACACACTGGTAGATAGACACAATAAAAAACACACAAACACACAAATTTCAAGCTTTCGCAACCCGCAGTTGCTTCGTCAGGAAAGAGGGTAGGAGAGGGAAAGACGAAAGGATGTGGGTTTTAAGGGAGAGGGTAAGGAGTCGTTCCAATCCCGGGAGCAGAAAGACTTACCAGGGGCAAAAAGGGACAGGTATACACTCGCGCACACACACATATCCATCCGCACATATACAGACACATATATCTAAAACTGAAAAACAGTATTTGCTTAGCTTAGTAAAAGTCACAGAAAACAACAAAGTATCAGGTCACACAAAACAACAAAGTATCAGGTCACACAAAACAACAAAGTATCCAGTAAACACAAAAAATAAAAAAAAGAACTTACTGTGTACATTAAATTACGCCCTACATTGGGTGCCAAAATGTAATAAATTGGGATATGGATATGACATCACATGGGTATTATGTAAATCAAATCAAAATACTGAACCCCAAAAATATAGTAAATTGGGAATAGGATCTGCAAATACCATTGATTAAAACATGAGACATGAGTTATCACATTAACATTCATTCATTTGCACTGAAATGCATATGCTTCAAACTCCAAGCTCTCACAGGGATCAGAGTAGACACATAGATTTAGTTCCATATAGTTGCATTTACATATGTCTGCCTGTGTCTGTATATGTGCAGAGGGATATATATCTGTGTGTGTGTGGGGGGGGGGGGGGGGGGGGGCGCTCGAGTGTATACCTGTTGTTTTTTCCCCCTAAGATAAGTCTTTCCGCTCCCGGAATTGGAATGACTCCTTACCCTCTCCCTTAAAACCCACATCCTTTCGTCTTTCCCTCTCCTTCCCTCTTCCCTGATGAAGCAACCTTGGGTTGAGAAAGCTTGAAATTTGTGTGTGTGTTTTTTTTTTATTGTCTCTATCAACATACCAACGCTTTCGTTTCATAAGTTACAGCATCTTTGTTTTTAGATATATTTTTCCCACGTGGAATGTTTCCCTCTACTTACACAGAATTTAAGAAATGTCTATCTTATAAACATTGTGTTACAAAATTTCCACATCATATTCCTGTCCAACATGCGTCATCAGCACAGAATGAACAGTGACATGAAAAAGTTGACTTGTCGGAGAAGGAATGAGAAATAACAGCTTTAGATTAGCTGATGATATAGGAGGAGGAAAACAAAAACAGCAAGGCATATGAAAAGTACAGATAGATTACAGTATGCCAGGAATGCAAGTTTCTTGTCACACAGAAGGAAGGCAGCTCCAAAACCTCGAGAAGCGAGCTACATCACTGATACGCAATAAAGCTTTTGTGGAGGATTCTGCCTTGAACAAATAAGACTGTTTCTTTTTTCAGCCATTCATATTTTGTTGAAGATTCACCACCATCAATGGGTTCATTTTATTTTGTGTAGAGCAAATGCTAAATACATGCATAACAAGACGTACATTGCTGTGACTGTAGTCATTATATTTAGAACATTTTAATGAAATATCTACCAAAAAACACACACTGCAACTGTCTGTCTGCAGTGCAGCTCATATTCGTGGTACAGTTTGACATCTGATTCGTGAAATACATCTGTTACTGTTCTATTATCTTACTGCAATTATTTGTATAATTATTTGTATATTACTTTCTGCTGTCAATACTACTCTCATAATTATCTTTTAATATTTGTATAGTAGGTTATTGTAGTTGTGTTCAAAAATATTTCTTCTCAATGGTTGTGAGGACACATTACTTGTGATTGCCTTGGTAAATTGGCGCATGTGTGTGTGTGTGTGTGTGTGTGTGTGTGTGTGTGTGTGTGTGTGTGAGAGAGAGAGAGAGAGAGAGAGAGAGAGAGAGAGAGAGAGAGAGAGAGAGAGAAAGGGGGGAGGGGGAGGGTTATGTAATTTCTTTGTACTTAATTTTTGCAATTTCCACATCTTCATTACTCTATACAACCTCACATATTCCTAGTCATGCACCACTGGACTGTTTAAATTTTGAACCCATTTGTCCTATCAGAAATGTGAGAAATACGTTACTCTGACACGAGTGAATGATTGTTAATTACTGTAACTTACTGTTTTATGTTTAAAACTCTGTGCAATAAATAGGAATATATCAAAATTAATTTCCTTCTGTGTTGTGTATTTTCTTTAACATACGTTCATTGGCACTATTAACAGCACAGTAAGGAGTGTGACTGAACAAAACAAGTTATAAGACTTTTTGCCTTCTTTCTCTCTCTGTGCCAGGAAGCAGTAACAGGAATTTGGTGCATACCTTAATTTTTGTCGCTTCTGGGACCGGAAGTGTAGCTGCACACTGATAGTGTTCCGGTTCAATTTTGATGCATACAGGATCCTGCAAAAGATATTACTTTGCTGTAAAGAACCACACAGTACAAAAAATCACACTCTGAAAACTGCAATGCAAAAATCAATGTCTTCTCCAAACAGAGTCGAGCAGTGGATACACATAGCAATGCTACTAACAAACATACTGCAGCCTGAACTGTCTTTACTCTTCTTTCACGTAGACAAGTATATAATTCTAATTTTGTGACTAGACTGACGATTTCTCGGCAGGAAGAATGCAGCACGTTATCTTACACGGGGGGTCATCGACGGGTGAAGTAACTTCTGTCGTGCACCGGGAAGTGCATTCAGACATTTGCGCTGTTCCTACTCTATACTAATGAGCTGGCAGATCGTGTCAATAGCAACCTCAGACTCATTACAAACGATGTGGTTAGCCGTAACAAAGTACAGTACAAAATGGCTGCACAAATGTTCAATCTGATCTTGTTAAGATTTAAAAGTGGTGTAAAGACTGTCAATTTCCTTTAATGTTTAGAAATATGAAACTCCGCACTTCACAAAAGGAAGAGAGAAAAAAAAGAAGAAAAGAAATCCATAGCATCCTATGACAAAAACATCAATGAGTGACAAATGGAATCGGGCAACTCGTGCAAATACTGAGACGTAACAGTTTGTGGGGATGTGAAGTAAAACCGTCACACGAGGGTCAGTCATACGACAACAGGTGGCAGACTGGCTCATCGGTAGAAAACTAAGACGATGCCATCAGTCTGTGAAGGAGTCTGTTTACACGACACTTCTGCTGTGGACGAATTCCGACTGTGTGTCTTTGATATTGTAGTCACAGGATACCAGGTTTTTACGTTTTGTGAAGTGTGCAATTTTGTATTTCTGAACCCTCGAAGCTAGTCGTCAGTCTTTGCTTCAATTTGAAATCCTACCAATACTGAACAGGATTTTTCCATTTGCTTACAGTCACCACTAGCAAGCTCACGAGTTATGCTACCGGGATAGTGCAATCAGAGAAGAGTCTACATCTACATCTACATCCATACCCCGCAAGCCACTTGACGGTGTGTGGCGGAGGGTACCTCGAGTACCTCTATTGGTTCTCCTTTCTATTCCAGTCTAGTATCGTTCGTTGAAAGAGAGATTGTCTGTATGCCTCTGTGTGGGCTCTAATCTCTCTGATCTTATCCTCACGGTCTTTTCGCAAGATGTACATAGGAGGGAGCAATATACTGCTCGACTCCTCGGTGAAGGTATGTTCTCGAAACTTCAACAAAAGCCCGTACTGAGCATCTCTCTTGCCGAGTCTTCCACTGGAGTTTATCTATCATCTCCGTAACGCTTTCGCGATTACTAAATGATCCTGTAACGAAGTGCGCTGCTCTCCGTTGGATCTTCTCTCTCTCTTCTATCAACCCTATCTGGTACGGATCCCACACCGGTGAGCAGTATTCGAGCAGTGGGCGAAATAGCGTACTGTAACCTACTTCCTTTGTTTTCGGATTGCATTTCCTTAAGATTCTTCCAATTAATCTCAATCTGGCATCTGCTTTACCGACAATCAACATTATATGATCATTCCATTTTAAATCACTCCTAACGCTTACTCCCAGATAATTTATGGAATTAACTGCTTCCAGTTGTTGACCTGCTGTATTGTAGCTAAATGATAAAGGATCTTTCTTTCTATGTACTTGCAACACATTACACTTGTCTACATTGAGATTCAATTGCCATTCCCTGCACCACGCGTCAATTTGCTGCAGATCCTCCTGCATTTCAGTACAATTTTCAATTGTTACAACCTCTCGATATACCACTGAATCTTCCGCAAAAAGCCTCAGTGAACTTCCGATGTCATCCACAAGGTCATTTATGTATATTGTGAATAGCAACGGTCCTACGACACTCCCTGCGGCACACCTGAAATCACTCTTACTTCGGAAGACTTCTCTCCATTGAGAATGACATGCTGCTTTCTGTTATCTAGGAACTCTTCAATCCAATCACACAATTGGTCTGATAGTCCGTATGCTCTTACTTTGTTCATTAAACGTCTGTGGGTAACTGTATCGAACGCGTTGCGTAAGTTGAGAAACACGGCATCTACCTGGGTACCCGTGTCTATGGCCCTCTGAGTCTCGTGGACGAATAGCGCAAGCCGGGTTTCTCACGATCGTCTTTTTCGAAACCCATGCTGTTCCTACAGAGTAGATTTCTAGTCTCCATAAAAGTCATTATACTTGAACATAATACGTGTTCCAAAATTCTACAACTGATCAACGTTAGAGATATAGGTCTATAGTTCCACACATCTGTTCAACGTCCCCTCTTGAAAACGGGGATGACCTGTGCCCTTTTCCAATCCTTTGGAACGCTATGCTCGTCTAGAGATCTACGGTACATCACTGCAAGAAGGGGGGCAAGTTCCTTCGCGTACTCTGTGTAAAATCGAACTGGTATTGCATCAGGTCCAGCGGCCTTTCCTCTTTTGAGCGATTTTAATTGTTTCTCTATCCCTCTGTCATCTATTTTGATATCTACCATTTTGTCATCTGTGCGACAATCTAGAGAAGGAACTACAGTGCAGTCTTCCTCTGTGAAACAGCTTTGGAAAAAGACATTTAGTATTTCAGCCTTTAGTCTGTCATCGTCTGTTTCAGTACCATTTTTTAGTAATGTCACTTTTATATGAAAGGTACATGTCTTTAGGAGAGGAAGTGGATTACCAAATAATAACATTTAAAAAAGACGTATTGCTGTTCACATATTTGTAGCAAATAACAATACAAGAAAGGCAATCGTGACGGTCAGTACCTACTGACAGCTAAGAGGTATTTGCTCCACACATTTTTTTAATTTCGTTTCTGGACATAAAGTTATTTGTGGTGGTCAAGATAGACGAGACAGTATTTATAACAGCACTTACACTCTCGTCACAGAATGAGGTGACCAAAGCCGTGGGACAGCGATACGCACACATACAGATGGCATTAGTTCGGCGTACAACAGGTATAAAAGGGCAGTGCATTGGCACAGCTGTCCTATGTACTCAGGTGGTTCCTGTGAAAAGGCTTCCAGTGTGATTACGGCTGCACTACGGGAATTAACAGCATCTCAAATAGCTTGGTAGCCGGACCTACACGCACGGGACATTCCTCTTCGCAAATCGTTACGGAATTCAATATTCCGAGATCCACGGTGTCGAGACTGTGCCGAGAATATGAAATTCCGGGCATTACCTCTCACCGTGTAGTGTGAAATAACTGCAGAAATCAATTTGGGACACACGGCAACCATACCCGTCAGGACAGTGCAATGAAATTTGGCGCCAACAGGCCACGGCAGCAGGCGACCGACACAAGTGTCTCTGCTAACGGCACGACGTAGCCGGCAGCGCCTCTCCCGGGCTCCTGACCGTCTTGTTGTTGTTGCCTTCAGTCCTGAGACTGGTTTGATGCAGCTCTCCATGCTACTGTATCCTGTGCAAGCTGCTTCAACTCCCAGTACCTACTGCAACCTACATCCTTCTGAATCTGCTCAATGTATTCATCTCTCGGTCTCCCTCTACGATTTTTACCCTCCACGCTGCCCTCCAATGCTAAATTTGTGATCCCTTGATGGCTGAGAACATGTCCTACCAACCGATCCCTTCTTCTAAATAAGTTGTGCCACAAACTTCTCTTCTCCCCAATCCTATTCAATACCTCCTCATTAGTTACGTGATCTACCCATCTAACCTTCAGCATTCGTCTGTAGCATCACATTTCGAAAGCTTCTATTCTCTTCTTGTCCAAACTATTTATTGTCCACGTTTCACTTCCATACATGGCTACACTCCATACAAATACTTTCAGAAACAACTTCCTGACACTTAAATCAATACTCGAGTTTTTTTGCTCCCCAAATAACAAAACTCCTTTACTACTTTAAGTGTCTCATTTCCTAATCTAATCCCCTCAGCAGCACCCGATTTAATTTGACTACATTCCATTGTCCTCGTTTTGCTTTTGTTGATGTTCATCTTATATCCTCCTTTCAAGACACTGTCCATTCCGTTCAACTGCTCTTCCAAGTCCTTTGAAGTCTCTGACAGAATTACAATGCCATAGGCGAACCTCACAGTTTTTATTTCTTCTCCATGGATTTTAATGCCTACTCCGAATTTTTCTTTTGTTTCCTTTACTGCTTGCTCAGTATACAGATAGAATAACATCGAGGATAGGCTACAACCCTGTCTCACTCCCTTCCCAACCACTGCTCCTGACCGTATCGGTGTGAGACGGCAGGGTTCGAGTGTGGCTCAGGTCCCACAATGCGACAGATCCGATCTGTGCAAGTGGGTGTTGGCTCGATATAGGTGTGCGCCGAGCTGAATGAAATGGGCTCTGGTCCAACTGAACCAATCAGTGGCCGACTTCGTCACGTTCGACTACTCGGGGACTAGTTGCAGGCATTCGTGGACTTCACATTTCCAGTCGACGATCGAATTTTTGCGGATGACAGGGCATAGTGTTACTGGGCCACAGTTGTTTGCAGTCAGTAGGCAGAACTATCTGGACAGTTCGAGCAAACGATACGGCCACCATCCGACACCTGAGGGGCACAATCGACAGGTCAGTTTGTGGACAAAGTACAGCACAGCCAAAACTTTCGCAATTGCAGACAGCTTTAGATGCAGCACGCCTCAATATTTCTGCACGTCGAGTCGGTGCTCTATGCCACGCAAAAGGATGTTAGACACGATATTAGAATGTATCCCATTACTTTTGGAACAAAGTGTATGATCTTACGAATGCCAATTTTCACTTTTTAACAGGAGGTAATTATTCTTTGAACTGTAGAAATATCTACAAAATGTTTGTGGACATAGGAAAAGCACAAGTAAATAATAGTAATAGCAATGATATATCTATCATTTCACATAAAACTTTAGAATTTTTTTTTTCCTCTTTCTGCAGAATCTTCCTTCCACAGCTCTGAGATGTACAACACTAACAAGGGGAGCCCACAACATTTGGAACATGGATTTACTTCAAACTTCATACACTCGTAGTACTCCATGAGGACAACAAAATGTGTAAGCAGTAGAGTGTACTTGTCAAGCGTTATTGAGAAAATCGCAAGATAATTTCGGTCGTCAAATATATACCTGTGCGTGGCCATTTTTAACATGAAGCGGCGGCAGGCAAGGGGAGCCAGCACAGTAACTCAGCGTGTTCAGTCAGAGGGTTAGCTGCCCTCTGTATTAGAAAAACTGAGTTAATAGATCAACAACGAACTGAAATGGGTGTCTTTCCACGTCCGCCCCGAGCAGATACAATGAACAAAATTAGATTTAAAAAAATAATAATAAATAAATAAAAAATAAAAAATAAAAAAAATATGCGCTCAAGCCCCATTTTCGCGGGATTGCTGGATCGAGTCCCGTTAGTCAGTTTTTCTTTTGTTTTCAACACGGTAATTTTATATTGCAATTGATATAATGGGAAAAATACGTGTAATCGCATGAACTTTTATTAATTTTACAATGTTATTTGGCAGTCTACAAATTTATATTATCACAAATAATATAATATTCATAACTACCGACTAGTATACGACGAAACGCATATAGTGATACTGAAAATGTATGCCTGTCCACGATTTGAGAAATCCCTCATACCTGGAAGGAGCCCGTAGCGACTTGTTACCTCCAAGTTTTTACCGGCACAGACGGCTTTCGAAAGATGTACAATTAATTGTCGCTTTCGACATTACGAGTACAAGTTGCACAAGGTTATTTTTCGTAAAAACATGGAAAACAAAGTTAAACGGCACCAGCTGCACTGCTATGTTTCCGCATACGCAAGGTCTTTCGAGGTTTTCCATGGAAAAACAAACCTCGTTAACATTTTCAAAAAAGTCTCTTTAAGCTGATAATTTGGAAGCAAACCATGCGTAATGCAGTATTTCCTTAAATATAGGTGCTGAGAATTGGTCGTGCAGGGTCGAGTGTATTTTAATAGCGTCTTCACGAGAAGCAATTTCTCGTTCTCTTTCGATTA
The DNA here is from genome assembly GCF_023898315.1 of Schistocerca nitens. NCBI lineage: Eukaryota > Metazoa > Arthropoda > Insecta > Orthoptera > Acrididae > Schistocerca > Schistocerca nitens. Next base: position 410,750 of record NW_026045998.1, on the reverse strand, counting down.
AATATGAACGATTTTGAAGACACGGGCAAGCATACATTTTCAGTATCACTTTATGCGTTTGGTCGTTTACTAGTCGATAGTTATGAATATTATATTATTTGTGATAACAAAAAATTTGTAGACTGCCAAATAACATTGTAAAATTAATACAAGTTCATCCGATTACATGTATTTTTCCCATTATATCAATTGCAATATAAATAGTAAAGAAAATTACCGTGTCGAAAATAAAAAATAAACTGACGAACGGGACTCGATCCAGCGATCCCACAATGATGGGGCTCGAACGCTAACAACTCGGCTTCCGCCGCTTCATATTAAAAATGGCCACGCATAGGCATATATTGGACGACCGAAATTATCTTGCGATTTTCTCAATAACGCTTGAGAAGTACGCGCTACTGCTTACACATTTTGTTGTCCTCACGGAGTACTACGAGTGTACAAAGTTTGAAGTAAATCTGCATTCCAAACATTGCGGCCCCCCTTTGGTAAGAAAGATGCACTAACTTTCACAACGCACTGAGAACAACAATGAATTTCCTATCAGGTTAAGCCAAATTGTAATGCTTCGAGAATTTCGGAGTAAATTCTAGAACCATCTGCCTTCCAGCATTTTGAACACCCGATATGTTAGAAGTGAGTGGGAGAAACGAGTACGCCCTACTGCGCATCGTCTATTTGTATGTGCAGGTAGAAAAAAACAATTACGAGGAAAAGATGGACCCAGCAGCCGAACGGTGGAAGCCGAGTATCTGCTGTACGGTCCACGGAATCTCCGTGTACAGGTCGAGAAGAACGAGGAAACTTTATGTAGTATTCTGTGCTCTTTAGTGTCTCTGTTGATTGTAAAAAGACTAATGAACAACTGAATATAGATTTTCATGTTCGTTCATGTACTGGACTCTTTTGAGACTAGAGACTTTTAACTAACTTCACGTCCTGGACTCGGAGGAGTGAAGACGCACTTTCATGTTTTCATACGGTTTTTAAACCAACTCGTGTGTCTCAATGTACTTAATTATTTCTAAAGCTCGAGACACGAGTGAGGCGACGAAGATATTTATATATCTAAGAAGATAATTTTGTTCAGCATAGCAGTTCTAGTACATCGTTAATCGACAAGTACGTTGACACTACAGTTCATATACGTGATCAATAGATTACAGAAATAAGCAGATACTATTTTCTGTCGCTGAAAAATGTTAGAATGTGGCAACCGTAGCGACAGGACCCAAAGAAAATGGGAATTTTAAGACAGAAACGGGAAAAAGATATTATGAGTTGCCATAGCAACCGGGCCTAACATGATACGAGAACTGTTTCCAGTAATTGTATCGAGTCCAATAAACCAACGGAAGAAAGTCGCGAAGTGCACCACAGTAAAAGACGAGAGAAGGTGATAGCGGCAAAAAACTGGGGAGAAGACCTCAGCCTTTCAACTGAGTGTGGACAGTAAGCAGTCTTCACACACGTACATCGTGCTGACACCGACGCAGTAACCAGCCACCGACACCGAAAAACAATAATTATTTGGTAAAGTTGAGGGAACTGTTGCATGATAAACTGTTAGTACAGTTATTATACATAGAGGTGAATTTTTTTTTAATGATCACCAGAGCTAATAGTAAAACAAATACGGATCAAAAACAGCAACTAGCAGAACGAGTCACAGCTATTAAAGTGACTAGGGAAATGCAAGACCTGTCTGAATTAGTGAATTTAATTAAAGCCCAGCGAGCGGATTCCGAAGCTGTAAACACTCTAATTGCCGCTTTAAGAAAGGAGATAGGCTCAGTACATTCTAGATTAGATGCTAAGGAAGATGGCCAGAGAACAGAGTCAAATGCTGAAAATGCTTCTTTAAGAAAGGAACCAGATGCCAAATTCAAAGCCCATAATGAGTTTTTTAATGCTTTTAGGAAAGATTTAGACGATCGCTTCGTGGCCTCGAATAAAACATTAGACGATAAATTCGAGAAAAACCTAGACTTGATGAATTCAATAAATTCTAAATTGAATGCTCGAGGTGAGATGTTAAAAAAAAAACCTACACTTAATAAACACAATGAATTCTAAATTAAAGGCTCAGAATGAAACCTCAGTTATCCAAAAGACAAGTATAGGTTTACGGCCCGTCAAAATACACGCCGAAAACAAAGAATCTAGTAATTGATGCGAAAGCGTAGTTAGTTTGGAGGTTGAATGCGACGTCAAATAAAATAATAAAGAACCCGATCTTAATGAAAAGTTAGAATCTTGTGAAAATGTGTGTAACGTTAAATACAATAATGTAAGACAGGAACTGAATGCTTTGAAAGAGAGTGTAAATCAGCCTGTGCGGTTAATGTCAATTGTTCAATTGCAAATTACACGTGTCAGTACCGACTTGTCAGTTCACGAGTAGATAATGCAGGACACAATTTCAAAGAGAATATATCCAGCTCTGATATTATAAATGTATGTAGTTTGGCAGAACCATTTGAACTAATTAAAGATTGGGAAGTTACCGAGAGTATAATCTCCGGAAACATTTCGTCAATTGCTTTTTCTGAACTTAGTGATGCTAGCAAGGTTACGGACGACTTGTGCGAAGAACTCAAACTTGTCCGTGACAGGGTAGAAAACTTAATGTTGTGTTTTCTAGTAAAGTGGTAATTGTTTTGTTGTAGGGGGACTTTCACACCAAATTTAACGAGAAGTATTGGTGTGTAAGTAATCGAGTGAGGTTAACGTTAGATCCGTGGGATCCGGGTGGAGTCACATCTGTCTCCCAGGGACGTTAATGTTCTGTCTTAACAGGTGGAGTGACGACCGTCAGATCCCTAGTTGATTTCGGTGTTTCTTCTGTACTATTTTTCCTGCACCGAATTCCCTTCAAATCTTAAACTATTCTGTAATCTATTCTTGAATTCTTACACTATCCTATTATCCACCTTTAGAGAGACATATAAGTTGATCAGTTTTCTCTTGCTTCTGCATCCTCGTCTTTACTTGGCCGACAAGCAAAGGCTACTGCAAGTCATTGATATCAAGGCCATACTGCACATAGAGAAATACACACTTATCGTTGTTCATTGTGACGGTTCTACATCGTCTAGGTACTTGGAAAAAAAAACTATCATGTTGATAAGGAGCATAACTAATGAGCATAAGTCAGGGAGGAACTAATTGTGATAGTTATTAAGGAATGTTTGTCTAATAAATATTCTGATGATTTGTAGGATAGTGGGACTCTAATAACCTAAGTAAACATACTATATATTGAATGGTGTATAGAGACATAGAATATATCAAGTATGTATAAGTAAAAAAGTAGGGGAGGACTGCGGGGACTAAATGAAGTATCGAGAAGTGGAGTTGAGGTGTAAAATAGATTTGTAACTTTACCAGAAAACATTTAATTATAGTGTTCATAAAGATGTATACTAGGGAAATGAACCATGAGGCCTACTCATAAAGGATAAGGGGGGGGACCAGCAATAAGCATAAAACGGAAATGAGGCGGGTGTTAGGTCATGTGATTTACATGACCATTAATGAAAAAAATGATAGGGCACTGGATTTCTTATTCTATTATAGAATGCAGACAAGTGTTTGACACATATTTAGAGCGTGTGGGACCAGATGTCCGACCACATTCAGATTGTCCAACCTCCCATGTTCCCGCCCAGTAAATTAATGACGAAGGGTCAGTGTGCGAGCCACCCTGGATGGGGTTTTTAGGTGGTTTTTGGTGAGTACTAGGCCGGTTCCCATGTTCCACTGGAAACATGTACTACACAAACATTTAGAACACTTTCTCACTCTTTTCTATACACAGGCAGACTGGGGGGAGATGTGGGCAGGTGTGGCGAGGGGCAGGTTGACCGATGACTTTCTCTGTTTAGTCTCCTTAAGCACTTACTCAGCATCTGTCTCCATACTGTCAGTACTCTGTCAGCTTTGACAGCAAGACAAAATTGCTGATTACTGTGCAAAGAAATTATAGTCCTGTGTATGAATGTGATCCACCTGACGTGAAAACAGTTAAGGGGTGGTATAGGGAATTTCTGGCAACGGGAAGTGTTCTGAAACATTATGGAGTTTCAGAAGAGACAGTGGATGACATCAGACAAACATATCTCAGAAGCCAAAAAACGTCAATTCGTCAAGCATCTAAGCAATTTGATGTCCCTCCGTCAACATTGCATCGTGTAGTTCACCAGCATCTTCGTGTGTGTGCTTACGAAGTGCACATTCTGAAACATCTGATGCCGAACGACAAACCACGCCGACAACAATTTGCTGCGGATACGCTGCAGCGTATCGATACGGATGCCAGCTTCCTGGAAAGACGTTTATTCTCAGATGAGGCAACCTTTCATCTATCAGGAAGGGTTAATAGGCATAATGTTTGGATTTGTGGTTTGCAAAATCTGCACATTGTCATTGAACATGTTTGTGATAGCCCTAAGTTTAATGTCCGGTGCGGGCTAATGCACGGCGGGACTATAGGACAGTTCTTTGCGCAACAAACAGTGAATGGGTCAGCGTATCTGGACATGTTGGAGGAGTTTGTGTACCCTCAGATACAAGACTTGCAACCCAACACCATTTTTCAACAACATGGAGCTCCACCGTGTTAGTCAACAGCTGTTTGCAAGTTCCCGGATAGGAAATTTTCTAATCGTAGAATCGGACGTGGAGGACCCGTCGCCCGGCCACCACATTCAGCCGACATTGCGCTGCTCGATTTCTTCATGTGGAGAGTCGTGAAGGATCGCACGTTCGCAACCAAAGTGGGCGATATTCCTACGTTGCGACATATTATCACTAATGCGATTGCAACAATAACAGACGAAATGTTGCAAAGAACTTGGCAACAAATTGAATATACCAATATTCTTCGTGCTACAAACAGTTCACATGCAGAGGTGTATTGATGATAAATGAATAAATTCTACGAGATGCTCTAAAATGTGGTGCATTTTTCACTGTCGTATCTACTGTGGTTTTTCTCTCCACGGTCTTTGAAATCAGGGAGGTTTGAGTGGGACACCGTATAATATGGAAATGATAGATTGCTACATACTACGCACGAGAAGGTGTGGCCTTAGTGCTCAGAGACAATGCCTGTGTGTGTGTGTGTGTGTAATGTTCTTGGGTGTATGTGGTAAATTTTCTACTTCTAGAAGAGGGCACTGTCCAAAAGCTGACGTATTTCTAGCATTATTTCTCACTGTGCCTGTCTGCAAGTCAGTGCACCTTTATGTGGCGAGTAGGAATCTACCCTTTCTATATTACTGTTGTGTGTTATTTACATTTTTGTACACAAACAAAGTGAATTTCGTAATGGAGAGAAGTGGCAGGTTGCAGTAGTTACGCAGAGGCAAACTGAAGATCACAAAAACAACAAGATAGCTCCTCGGTATTTTAGAATTTTTAATATTTCACGGCCACTGTCATTTTAAGCACAGAATTTGTGCACAATGTTGATGTCAATTTTCATTTACTGTGATCCAATATCGTTTCAGTTGCACATAATAATAATAATAATAGTTAGAAAATACAAGAAAATACTTGGAAACACAAGGTTCCCAACTAGCCTACCTCTGATACGCACAGCTTACACGGCCCTCTTTTGGCGTGAACCACATCTTTCTCTGCAGCTGCTTTCTCAAACACGTGTAACTTAACCCCATCTGTCTCTGCAGCTGTTTTTTCACACACCTGTAACAGAATCCGTGAAATTCTGTATTAAACCGAGGGGAGACTAAACACCCGGGTAACTCTCGACAGTGCGAAGACCGACCTGAGCTCCATCCCAGCCACATTTCTTCACATTGTCTTCAATCCATTCCCTCTTCAAACCTTCCAAATGAAATACCTGCAACACAAACCATTTATTATTTAGGTATTTATGCATTTACTTTACATAGGACGATTGGGATCTTCAAACCATCTCTTACATCTAACCAATGTCTTTAGTGAGTCAACATTACAATATGTACAGTACATGGGCAGTATACAGTGATAATAATAACAATAATGTCCAAAGCACATGAAAGGGAATCTATATTTGAGAAGGGAGTGAGTCACAGTTGTACCCCATCTTCAGTGTTATATGTACATGAGCAAGGTGTGGAAGAGAGAGAGAGAGAGAGAGAGAGAGAGAGAGAGAGAGAGAGAGAGAGAGAGAGAGAGAGAGAACCAAGGAGAAATCTGGAAGAGGGCCAATCTTCTGCAAGAAGAAATAATAAGCTTAAGGTTTCCCGGCACTGTAATTCTGCCTACAATGGTAAAAGAGTTAAAGAGTTGCAAGAGCAGTCGGACGCAATGGACAGCATCTCGAAAAGCGATTAAATGTAAAAGTAAGACGAGGGTAGTGGAATGCAGTCGAATTTAATAAGTCTATGCTGACATTACAGATGAGTAACTTTCCTACTCGGGCAGGAAAGTAACTGATAATGGCTACAGTAGAGAGGATCTACGAAGTGAAATGCACTCTGACACTGAGAAGATATGCATTCGTGTAGAAGAGGAATTTATTAATGTCTAATATAAATTTAAAAATTAGGAAGTCTTTGTCTGAATTCCAGCCTTCTACAGCAGTGAAACATTGATGATAAAGAGTTCAGAGTAACTTTCCTACTCGGGCAGGAAAGTAACTGATAATGGCTACAGTAGAGAGGATCTACGAAGTGAAATGCACTCTGACACTGAGAAGATATGCATTCGTGTAGAAGAGGAATTTATTAATGTCTAATATAAATTTAAAAATTAGGAAGTCTTTGTCTGAATTCCAGCCTTCTACAGCAGTGAAACATTGATGATAAAGAGTTCAGAGTAGAAGAGAACAGAAGCTTTTAAAATGCGGTGTAACAGAAGATTGGATGGGTAGATTGTATAGCTTATCAGGAGGTGTAGACTATCACTATGCAGCAGGCTGAAATGTCTTTAACCCTCTTTCATGTAGACACAGATTTTGTGATCAGATTAGGAATTTCTTGCCTGGAAGAATGCAGCATGTTATTTTACACGTGGAGTCATTGACGGATGTAATAACTTCTACCGGGCACCGGAAGGCAGAATTACATCCATCAAAACAAGCTTTGCATCACCTCGGTTCTAGAACCTGTACAGAAAATTGGAACAGAGATCAACATAAACATTATTTCCGCCCTTTTTACTGCTTTTATTGCACCACCATACAGCGAGACCTTCAGAGGTGGTGGTCCAGATTGCTGTACACACCACTACCTCTAATACCCAGTAGCACGTCTCTTGCATTGATGCACGCCTGTATTCGTCGTGGCATACTATCCACAATTTCATCAAGGCAATGTCGGTCCAGATTGTCCCACTCCTCAACGGTGATGTGCCGTAGATCTCTCAGAATGGTTTGTGGGTCACGTCGTCCATAAACACCCCTTTTCAATCCATCCCGGGCATGTTCGATAGAGTTCATGTCTGCAGAACATGCTGGCCACTCTAGTCGAGCACGTTGTTATCCTGAAGGAAGTCATTCACAAGATGTGCACGATGGGGGCACGAATTGTCGTCCATGAAGACGAATGCCTCGCCAGTATCCTGCCGATATCGTTGCACTATTGGAAAGAGGATGGGATTCAGATAACGTACAGCCATTACGCGCCTTCTGTGACCACCAGCAGCGTACGTCGGCCCCACATAATGCCACCCCAAAGCAGCAGGGAACGTCCACCATGCTGCACTCGCTGGACAGTGTGTCTAAGGTGTTCAGCCTGACCGGGTTGCCTCCAAACACGTCTCCGACGATTGTCCGATTGAAGCCATGTGCGACACTCGTTGGTGGAGAGAACGTGATACCAATCCTGAGCGGTCCATTCGGCATGTTGTTGGGCCCATCTATACCGCACTGTGTGGTGTCGTGGTTGCAAAGATAGACCTCGCGACCGACGTCGGGAGTGAAGTTGCGCATGATGCAGCCTATTGCGCACACTTTGAGTCATAACGACGACATCCTGTGGCTGCACGAAAAGCATTATTCAACATGATGGCGTTGCTGTCAGGGTTTCTCTGTGCCATAATCTGCAGGCAGCGGTCATCCACTGCAGTAGTAGTCCTCGGGTGGCCTGAGCGAGGCATGTCATCGACAGTTCCTGTCTCTCTGTATCTCCTCCATGTCCCAACAACATCGCTTTGGTTCACACCGAGACGCCTGGACAGTTACCTTGTTGAGAGCCCTTACTGGCACAAACTAACAATGCGGACGTGATCGAACCGCGGTATTGACCTCAAAGGCGTGGCTGAACTCCAGACAACACTTGGCGTGTACCTCCTTCCTGGTGGCATGACTGGAACTGATCGGCTGTCGGACCCCCTCCGTCTAATAGGCGCTGCTCATGCATGGTTGTTTACTTCTTTGGGCGGGTTTAGTGACATCTCTGAACAGTGAAAGGGACTGTGCCTGTGATACAGTATCATGCAAAACTTTTTTTGATGTGTATATTATGGCACATCCTAACAGAAGGTATCAGTTGAAGGTGTTGGGGGGGGGGGGGGGGGGGGCATGGGAAGAATTACAGCACATACTAACAGAAGGTATCAGCTGGTACAACACATCTTGAAACATCAACAAACAGTCACTTTAATCAGGGAAAAGGGGGGGGGGGGGGGCGTGTGGGATAAAGGTTGCACAAGTAGACCACAAACCACAACCCACAACCATAGAGATGAAGAGAGACCAACACAGACAGCTGCAGACGACAAGTCTTTAGACTGAGGACTACAGATTAAAACCTTCAACAAAATACATTTATTTGTGAGTAAAAGTGGACAAAAAGTGAGAGGACAAATAGGCTTTATCCTCCTCTTGGATGTGCAGGTCTTTGAGTAAGACACATTTTACAGGGTAATTTGTTGCACAGCTACACGGAAGAAATGCAGCAACTGGAGAACAATTTGGTGACAGGCAAAGGCACAGTCGAGATGCCGCACATATGAAATCTGGCACTGCAGTTTTAGAATGAGGGCAAGTATTTCATATGTGAGGAGAGGCACTAAGGAACCAATGATGTGAACAGAGTGGTGTGAAAATCACTTCACATTCTTTCTCTCTCCGTGCCAGGAAGTGTAATGGAACTGACAAATAGACATCATTTTGTTATATTATACACTAAAGTCGTGTTAAAAAATGTTAAAAAAGCTTTTGCTTAAGATAATACTAAGTTAGGTGTTGCGATCAATAATCGATATTGGAATTGTATGTTCTTTGTAGCTTATGACCGTGAACTTTGGTCTACAACGGGTTTTCGGCCACTTGAGTGTTGGCCGCGGTTGAGTGTAGTTGTGTATCTAGTTTTGGCAATAAATGTGTTTTTGATACAAAGAAACCGTGGAATACTGCATCATTTTTCGATAGTCCAGTGATAATTAAAGAACCCGCACAGTTTCTTGGACTCAGGGCAGCAAAGGAATCATCGCCTAGACAACGAGAAGCCACATGGACAACGCAGACTCGGCAGCATCAACAAAGGAGACATCATGGCCAGCTCTACTAAAGTACTATACAGCCATTAACCACACCGTAATGGTGTCCATATGGAGATAACTTTTCCTGCACAGTAGGGCGGGTTCATGACAGAAGCAGTAACAGGAATGTGGTGCATACCTTAATTTTTGTCGCTTCTGGGACTGGAAGTGTAGCTGCACATTGATCGTGTTCCGGTTCAATTTTGATGCATACAGGATCCTGCAAAAGATATTACTTTGCTGTAAAGAACCACACAATACAAAAAATCACACTCTAAACTGCAATGCAAAAATTAATGTCTTCTCCAAACAGAGTCGAGCAGTGGATACGTATAGCAATGCTACTAACAAACATACTGCAGCCTGAACTGTCTTTACCCGTCTTTCATGTAGACAAGTATATAATTCTAATTTTGTGACTAGATTGACGATTTCTTGGCAGGAAGAATGCAGTACGTTATCTTACACGGAGTAATGGTACTTTGACTTCCGCAAAGTTATAATTTACGATCGCGCACGCAGAAGAGCGCTGCGCCAGGGACCGATTTTATAAATAATTTTGTTCTTTTTTTTTTGCGTGGTTTTTTGTTTTTGTTTTTAAGAACTAATGGATGTCTCTCTCTCTCTTGTCTTGATACGAAAGATGTGTATTTTTCCGCGATGTGTTGAATGTGCTTTTGGTGAAAATTAAAATTACATTACAAAGCGATGTTGTTTCAATAGCTAATGAGAAGAAGATAATAAAAGGTAATACTACAATTGGCGTCCTGGTGACAGGACTTGCAATCTTCGGATTTGATACAAGTGCAGTTTGGATTTGATACAAGTGCAGTTTGGATTTGATACAAGTGCAGTTATTATAAATTTTGGACATTTTATCTAATTTTAACCACTTAATAGCATCAGAAAATGAATTTGGACTAAGTCTCATTCATTTCAAATGTAATGTTACGTGCATGAAATTGACAACAATATTGTTTTCCCTGTTATTAATTTGTGTTAATTTTCATTTTCATGTTGAGGAAATTAATTTGGTAAAAAGAAAAGGGAAAAGGATAACGTTCCATAAAATAATTTGCACGGACGCGAAAGAAAAATTTTGGATTGAAAACAGTATATTTGACGCTCCATGTGCAACATAAGGCTGAAAAAAAAAATGGTGAGTACAAAAATTTACATTTTTTCCAGTTTCAAGCAGCCATCTGTACTTCCTTTATTCCGATCCATTTATTTCGAAATTATTTTTTCAAATTGTAGTTAAAATTGATTTACTACTATTATTGCAAATGATAAGTGAAGAGCATATTCACAGTCATTTATTTGTGAGAGGGAAATTTCAGTGCCAATTTAATAATTCTATTTCTAATTAGAAATCATATAGAAATATCCATTTCCATAAGAGAAATTTCAGATTTCAACATATCATATTTAAAAAATTTTTTTTTACCATTGGAAAATTTTATTTGCAATTAATTATGAAAATCGCAAGATGGACGCTAGACGCGTAGAAATTGTTTCCGCGGACGAGCTTAGTGAAAGTGACACATTGCAAAACATGTCCGACAGTCAAATGAATATTGAACTTAATAGGGAGGATGTTCAAGACATAATTTTACCGGATCGATTAAGACAACAACCCCTATATTTAAACAGATATACAGGCGAATGGAGAGTGAGTACTACGCGACAAAACGTGACATTGACAACGTCAACTTCAGAACCAGACATCAATCAGACACGAAAAGATGACGAAACTAAGACACAGGACTCTGACATGCTCAACCAGATTCTGAAGTTACTTGGTGACCAAAACAGAAAATTTGACACTTTAGACAAAAGATTTGACGTTGTAGACGAGAAAAATGACAATTAAAATGTGACATTGGGAAATTTGACACTAAATTCGATGAACTGACACGGGACATAAAACAAAATTTTGAAAAACAATCGAGACAAATTGCCGACTTGACAGAAACCACCAGTAGTCTTGGAAGGAAATTTACTGACTTATCAGACAAGGTTACGAGACAAGAAAAGGTGTTTGTGGAATTCAGTGACGAGACAAAAAATTACTTACAACGATGTAATGAGAAATTGTTAACAGTAGTTTTTGAACAACAGAAAACCAGTACCCAAGTTGACGAATTACGACAGTCACACAATTCCGTAAAAAAAAACCAAGAACACTTAGACCTGACTATTACAGACCTTTCAGACAGATTAAATGATGTAACATTGGAGCAGAAATCCTTACAGGAAAAGTTAGAAAAGCTTGAAGACAGAGCAGATGTAGCATCTTTAAAGAATGACACAACTCTAGCAGAAAAACTTGTACATGAATGCAAATTATGTGATGATTATTTAGATGAGAAGTTTGAGACAATGACACAGATCATTTTAGATAAGACAAAGGAACAAGTAAAAGGAGAATCCAACATTATAGCCGATGCTCTATCTCGTTTGCCACAAGGCCTACAAGAATTTTCAGATGTGACAGAACAAACATCAGATTTTAAAATTTTACTCATGTATGATGGTACATTTGCACCGTACTACAAAAACATGTGCAAGAAGTTAGCCATATTGCAGGACAATGATCCCAGGTGGATCCAGATAAAGAATAAATTACGTGCAGGAACAGACCCACATCTTGAAAAATATTACACGTTACACAAAGAAGTATTATTTCACCGACGAAACCCTGAATCACAGCATTAGTGTGTTTGCTTACCTGAAGCTCATGTTGATGATTTTATTTTATTTACACACAGAACTTGGGGACACTATGGTGTAACCAAATGTACAGACAAGATTATACAATATTGCTATTTTCCAAATTTAAGGCGAAGAGTATTGAGTAATATTAGGAAATGCATCATATGTCAGAAAGCCAAATATTCTAATCGCACAAGCATGAATGAATTGCACCCAATCATACCTAAGAGGCCATTACAGCTAATTTCTTTAGATATTGCAGGACCCTATCCACAAGCACGTGGAGGAATGAAATACATCCTTGCTGTGTTAGATGTTTTCACAAAGTATTTAAAATTATATGCTTTACGTTCAGTTTCTACCACTGCTATTACCAGACGTCTATTAACAGATTATTTTGTAAGAATAGGAAAACCTGAAGTTATGATCACGGATAATGCAGCATATTTTACCAGTTTAAAATGGAAGACATTTATTGAAAAACAGAATGTTAAACATATTTCAATTTCAAGATTTCACGCAGCAGGTAACCCAGTAGAAAGAACATTTCGTGAATTTGGACAGTTTATGAGAACACACACACCAGAGAAGCACACAAAATGGGTAGAATACCTAGCACCATTTGAACAAATAGTGAACAATTTAACTCACATTTCTACTGGATACACACCAACTGAATTAGTTATGGATAAAACAGAAAGAAATGAATGGACAGACCCTCTACCTAAATTTACAGCAACAACAAATCATGTTAGTTCAGAAGAAAAGGTAAGACAAGCTTACACAACATTATGTGACAAAGCTAAGGAAAGAAAGCAGAAATATGACAGAGGTGTCAGGAAAGCACAAACATTTCAAGTTGGTGAGTTAGTTTTACTAAGAACACATCCTAAACCCACAAAACTGAAACATTTAAACAGGAAATGGCAGATCTTATACTCTGGACCATACCGAATTGCAAATATTCCACACCCTGGCTGTTATTCATTAGAATATCCATTAACACATAAACCCAGAGGTCTACATCCACACATACATTTGAAAAAATACATACAGTAAAATGTTAGCTAATGAGGAGAAGATAATTAATATGATATACAGTTATGATGAGCCTACATTTAAGTTATACAGATACAGTGAAACCTCTATATAACGTTTTTCAAGGGACCACAAATTCTGAACACTGTATAGAGGAAAACACTATAAAGAGGAAGGCTTCCAAATAATAATTATAGGGCATTACTGAAGATCGGGATACCACTAATCAGCTTTGACAAATGGTGCCATAGATGACATTTTAAATTTTCATAACACTGTAATATGATACTCATTGCAAATGATCAATGTATCAAATGATTAGTTTTTTGTAATTAAAACATGGGGCCTGGTAGGTGGATGGCTGAAAGTAAATGGATCAGTTTGTACTGTAAAAAGTTATAACAGATTCTTAAGATATGACATCATTGTCCAAAGTTGACAGGTGGTATCCTGTTCTTCAGTTGACCCAATTATAGAATATGAGCCAGTCCTCAATACTTTGTACTCCTATGGTTGCCATATTGTCATCCACACCCACAAAGTCCTCTAAAGTGACAGAATCACTGCCTATTAATTCCTGAAATTCTTGCAAATCAAGTCTATGGTTTCAAATGCATACGTTTCGAATTTCCACAATTGCCAAACCCTTCCATTATCGACAATCTGTTTCTCGTAATAGTGTTGTGTGTTGAGGGTGGCCAGTTCAAATTGCTTCGCTAGCTTCACACAACTCACGAGGAGATGCCTCCACTTTTTTAATAACAGAAACCTTCTCTTCCAGAGAAATGTTCTTCCACTTTTCACTCATGTCCACTGATGAAACCTTAAATAAAGTTATATCGAAGACACACTCTTACTAGACATACTAACTGTCTGCTGCTCAGCTCACACAGTACACTACGAATACAAAGCATTGACTGAAATGGCGCCAAAAAGATCACAAGCAGATTGTGTGTCACATGTCACGTGACCGGGTTCTGCTGCTGACATATGAAACACGCTAAACGCGGGCTTTCTGAGCCAGTGCAAACTGTGATCCACAGAACAGAAAACGATGCGTCTACATCCAGTCACTTAAACATTATAAAGAGGTAAATAATTGACCAGAGTTACAAAAATATGAGCATTACATGGAGAAAATTGTAATATAGAGGAAACGCAGTAAAGAGGAAAATTTAACATTGTTTAAATGGGCTTTTAGTCAGGACCGAAGAAAACAGACGTAACATAGAGGAAAACATTATATGGAGGAACGTTATAAAGAGGTTTCACTGTACTTACAATCTGATGAATGCAGGTAAGTCTAGAAAGCAATGTGAACATCCAATAGCTAATAAGATATTTGGTTATAAGAGGAGTTGCTATTGAGGCATATACACATTAGAGGAGGCAGAGAACTGAACAGAATTATTTTCTTGAGGAGGCATGTGATAATAGTAATGTTGATATGAGTGATGTGAGTGACTGAATGAGATGAGTGAATGTAATTTTAGTTTAATAAGAGGATAAATAGTAATATGGAGAGAGGTAAATGGAATATAAGACGTAAAAGATTTATTTATATTGCTTGATACTCATGAAAGGAAGGAGATGAACTACACAAACTTTATAGGAACATGATTGACTTAAACTATATATATATATATATATATATATATATATATATATATATATATATATATATATATATATATATATATATATATATATATACTCATGGAATACAGAATGAAAGTAGTGGAAAGAATATTATTTATTGAAAGATTGGTATGCCTGAGATAATAACTTATGTGGTGTCATAACTAAAGGTGAAAGTATAGATTTATGTGGAAAGAATTATTTACAGCAGCCACTGTTGGAAATATACCAGAAGATTTAAATCTATAACACTTTAACACTAATCTAATGGGAACTTGTAATGAAATTTTTGGAGCTATGTAGGCTTGACACTTCAGATTGGAAGAATTATTTAAGAGAACATATTTAGCTGTCATCTAATGACATAATTAAAGCTCATCTACTGAACTGAACTGATGCACCATTAAATAGAAAGGAGAAAACAAAACGTCAGTCCTCTGTTGCGGCTCATACTCTCATCCCTCCCTTAGAAAAATTTATACATGTTGATGAAATATTGGACATTATATAATTCGTGATTATCTGACAGTATGGAGAGACATACACATATATTTATTTATGAATAGAATTTTACAGGTACCACAAGGTAAATACGGAATGGATATACAGCATGGAACGCAGCAGCAATATATATATATATACTTACCACACTGATGTATATACTTGTAGGATCCTAAAATAGCAATAGTGGGGACACCACACTTAGAAATGGTATTAGGTATAGGAACTTCTACGTTATATTAAGTTAACATGTATTTTATTTATCATATTTTATTTTGTGTAGTCCATTGTAGGGGATGACTTTACTAGTATTTATGAAGTCGTCAGCAACCATCCCATGAACCTATCCTCCTACAGAGGGTTGTCTTGAAGCTTGAAATATGTGTAAATTTTATTCCAGGGTGCAGGATGAATTTTAAGTTGAATATTCTAGCGAGTTGCCACAATTATCTTCAAATGTTGCAACTGTAACGGAAAAAAAAGCTAACAAATAAAATGTATAATTCAATCTGAATGTAATGTAATTCACATGTCAGCACAATGATATTGAATGTAAAAAAAAAAAAAAAAAAAAAAAAAAAAAAAAAAAAAAAAAAAAAAAAAAAATTACTATATTTTCTCATTTAACTCTGTATATGTAGTATGTGACAACAATGTAACTATCTCATGTAATGATTAATTGTAAATAGTTGTATATTTATGTACTTACTACATCAAGAAATGTATTTTAAGGAGATGTTAATGAGCTGCAAAGGACTTGTGCATGTAGCACATGATTCATATAAATGGAACTGAAAATGCAAAGAAGAAACCAACGTGATGGAACACTGGTCAAGCAATATTAACGTAGTGTCAATATGCTTTGAAGTGTATGATGTTGTTGAAGCCGGCAGGTCTTCAGGTTGGTGTAAAAGACAAGCTCATCACCTGTCGTAGGCAGTGAGGTGTTTCCTGTGCCCTCATTGACCATTTATACCCCGGTAGACGCCACCAAAATTCGACTGCTGGAGATCACAATTTCGTGTTGACACATTGAACAAACTTTGGATTTTCTTCAAGTCACACGCAAGAGATCCAGGCAGTACACACACACTCAGAATCCGATACTACGTTTAAAGACATTGGAGCAATATAATAGAAACATTTATTCTTCGAATTAATTCCATTGTAAACACGAATCATGTGAACTGCATTCAAACGCTGTGCCAAGCAACGATAATACGCTGTAATTCAAAGACATTCATGTTACGACTCCTAAAGAAGATACACACCAAAAAGACTCTATACAAAGACTGATATGCAAAGAGCATTGTGCACAGAAATATTTTTTGTAATATGTAAATTTCTTATTTTCTCATATATATATATATATATATATATATATATATATATATATATATTTATTTATTTATTCTATACTGCCACGCTCGCTTGCGGAGCGTGTCAGTAGAGGAGGCATTGTAATGGTACTTTGACTTCCGCAAAGTTATAATTTACGATCGCGCACGCAGAAGAGAGCTGCGCCAGCGACCGATTTTATAAATAATTTTGTTCTTTTTTTGCGTGTTTTTTTTTTGTTTTTAAGAACTAATGGATGTCTCTCTCTCTCTCTTGTGTTGATACGAAAGACGTGTATTTTTCCGCGATGTGTTGAATGTGCTTTTGGTGAAAATTAAAATTACATTACAAAGCGATGTTGTTTCAATAGCTAATGAGAAGAAGATAATAAAAGGTAACACTACAACGGGGAGTCATCGACAGGAGAAGTAACTCCTGTAATGCGCCGGGGAAGTGTGTGTCAGGACCATCGCTGTTCGTATTGTACATTAATGAGCCAGTGGATCAATTGAATAGCAACCTCAGACTCATTACAAATGATGTGGTTACCTATAATGAAGTACAGTATGAAAAACATGCACAAATGTTCCATCTGATCTTGATAAATGCACAAGGTGGTGAAAAGACTGTCAACTTTCTTCGAATATTTACAAATGTGAAACTTTGCACTTCAGAAAAAAAAAAAAAAAAATGAATTCTATGCCGACAACATCGACGAGTCACGACCGGAATCGGGTAACTCACACAAATACCGAGATATCTGTATAAGAATTTGTGGGGATACAAAGTAAAACCGTCACATACGATTAGCCAGAGGGAAAGCTGGTGGCATACATTGGTTCACTGGTGGAATACTGAGGCCATCCGATCAGCCTGCGAGGAGACTGTTTACAAAACACGTGTGCTGTTGACTGGTGCCAACTGTGTCTCTTTGATAGCGTAGTCGCAGGGCAGCAGTTTTCATGAAGTGAGCAGTTTTGCATTTCTGAAGGTTTAAAGCTGGTTGCCAGTCTTTGCTTCACTCTGAAATCTTATCAATACTCAGCAGTGTTTTTCCATTTGTGTTCAGTCACTTCCAACCAGCTGACGAATTATGTTAGCCTCAATAGTGCAAGGAGAGAAGAGTCAATCTTGTATTGTGTTTCAGTAATGTCACGTTTACGTTAATGCTACAGGGTGATACGTTTTTTAACATGTCTTAAGAAGAGGAAGTGCCGAGATGTGCTAGCCGTGCACCGAGGCATGTTTAGCCACAGGGTGATCCTCATTACCGACAAACACTGTCTGCCTGTGTCCGTGTCGGATCACCCTGTGGCTAAACGTGCCTCGGTGCACGGCCAGCACATCTCGGCACTGTTACACCGTCCGGGTTATCTGGATACTTCCCACTGACTCCAACCTGTCAGAACTCCGGAGATGAGAACTTGCTCTTCAATATATCCTCTCTTCCCGTTACCCACCAGGCCTCAATCTCCGCTAATTTCAAGTTGCCGCCACTCATACCTCACCTGTCATTCAACAACATCTTTACCTCTGCACTTCCGCCTCGACTGACATCTCTGTCTTTGAATATGTCTGCTTGTGTCTGTATATGTGTGGATGGATATGTGTGTGTGCGCGCGAGTGTATACCCGTCCTTTTTTCCCCCTAAGGTAAGTTTTTCCGCTCCCAGGATTGGAATGACTCCTTACCCTCTCCCATAAAACCCACATCCTTTCGTCTTTCCCTCTCCTTCCCTCTTTCCTGATGAGGCAACAGTTTGTTGCGAAAGCTTGAATTTTGTGTGTATGTTTGTGTGTCTGTCGACCTGCCAGCACTTTCATTTGGTAAGTCACATCATCTTTGCTTTTAGATATATTTTTCCTGCTTGGAATGTTTATATATATATATATATATATATATATATATATATATATATATATATATATATATATATATATATATATATATATATATATATATATAAAGATGATGTGACTTACCAAATGAAAGTGCTGGCAGGTCGACAGACACACAAACAAACACAAACATACACACAAAATTCAAGCTTTCGCAACAAATTGTTGCCTCATCGGGAAAGAGGGAAGGATAGGGAAAGACGAAAGGATGTGGGTTTTAAGGGAGAGGGTAAGGAGTCATTCCAGTCCCGGGAGCGGAAAGACTTACCTTAGGGGGAATAAAGGACGGGTATACACTCGCACACACACACATATCCATCCGCATCAGGAAAGAGGGAAGGAGAGGGAAAGACGAAAGGATGTGGGTTTTAAGGGAGAGGGTAAGGAGTCATTCCAGTCCCGGGAGCGGACTGTGTATATGCGGATGGATATGTGTGTGTGTGCGAGTGTATACCCGTCCTTTTTTCCCCCTAAGGTAAGTCTTTCCGCTCCCGGGATTGGAATGACCCCTTACCCTCTCCCTTAAAACCCACATCCTTTCGTCTTTCTCTCTCCTTCCCTCTTTCCTGATGAGGTAACAGTTTGTTGCGAAAGCTTGAATTTTGTGTGTATGTTTGTGTGTCTGTCGACCTGCCAGCACTTTCATTTGGTAAGTCACATCATCATCTTTGTTTTTAGAAATATATATATATATATATATATATATATATATATATATATATATATATATATATATATATATATATATATATATATACACACCCTAGCCAAGCCTCAGGTACAGGGCGGGTCGCAGGTGGCGGATAGCGAATGATCCATCAGATATGGTGGACAGCTGCGAATAAGGGGAAACCCAAATAAGCAGTCCCGGACCGAGGCGGCAGCATCACGAGGGTGTGGGAGGGTGACTCTTGGCAAGGGTCACACTCATTCAAAAACCACAGAACCCGAAGACGTTGCTGTGTCATGGCGAGTAAGTGCCGCCATTACAATAAGCACTGTCAACACCCAAATCCAGGACGCGTCTGAAGTGGGAACCATCGGCATCCTGGTCAGCGTCTGTTCACGCAATGTGCGGCTGGTCATAATGCGCCAGGAACTAACAATCCCTGGTTCTAAACACCCAGTGGAAACACTGGACCAACTTGATTACAAGCAAGTATGACTCGTGCAAGTAATAACAACATTACCCCAGGTGGTAACCAATCCACCCATCAACAGATGGCAACCAGGAATTCGGATTCTGGGGAACCTGGACTTACACGATTACATCAGAGAAAGTCGGAGCTCTCTGGCAAACTTCCACTTAAAACACCTACATACATTGGAACCTTTAACATAAATACATTAATCCAACCAGGAAAACTTCTAAACCTTACAACAGAACTTGAAAAGCAAAAGATAGTAATACTAGCTTTACGGGAGACACGTTTTACAGATGAAGAAACATCAGATTATGGCAACTATCGCATCTTTAAGAGCAAGACGGATAAACGAATTGGAAGAGGAGCCCCCCATCTCGGGATGGCGTTTATCATACACAAGAGCGTGCTCAGCTCCATCAAGGAAGTTACTCCCGTAAATAATAGGATAATGACGATGCGCTTACAATGTGCCAACAAAACATACACAATGGTTAATGTTCATGCTCCCACAAACGGAGACAACAAGAAAAACCCCATAGAAACAGAAAAGTTCTGGGAAAATTTGGAGAATATAATGGCCAAGATTCCAAAAGATGATACAAAAGTTCTACTCGGCGATTTTAATGCCCAAATTGGTAGAGAGAAAATCCACCTAAAAACCGTAGGCAAATATCCTGCACATAAATTTACCAATAAAAATGGTACAAGGCTCGTCGAACTATGTAAGCAGAATAACCTGAAGATAATGTCAACATCTCTAAGAAAATGTCCAAGAAAGCAAAAGACATGGAGATCTCCTATACAACAAATTGGCGAGTTTCAAATAGATCATGTGGCGATTTCATACCCAGTACAAAAAGAAATTTACGACGTCCAAGTACGCAGAGGAGCAAACATTGATTCAGACCATTACCTAACTAGAATTAAAATCAAGTTTACAGCACGAAGAAGTCATCAGAAGAAAACAGAAATACAGAAATATGACACCAAGAAGATTAAAGAATCTAAAGTAAAAGAAGAATGGGAGAAGGAAAAGGCAAACACATGGGAAGAATTTCATTCTAAAATCACGCGAATAGCTAAGGAAACTATTCCCTTGAAAAAGATATTCAAACACCCTTGGTGGGATTCAGACTGTGAAAATGCATTGGAAAGGAGAAAAAAGGCATTTCAAGAATGTAACAGTAAAAAATCACAAGAAAGTCTACATTTATTTAACGAGGTTAGAAAACAGGTTTCAAAATCTATTAGGCAAGCAAAAAGGAAGTACACAAAGGCACAACTGGATGCCATAGAAGAAAATTTCCAAAACTATAATACAAGAGACTTCTACAGAACTTTCGCAGATAAAATACGAGGATATATCCCTCAAAATTTATGTTTCAGAAAACTAGATGGTAAATTAGCCCTAACAAACCAGGAAAACTGTCAAGTATTGGCTCAATATTTTTCTAACCTACTAAATTGCCCAGAACCTAGTTTAAGGTTTCCCAAAGAAATCAGTGCCAACGCTCAACCGGATTCATTACCACCAACACAGGAAGAAATCAAATGTCACATTAAAAACTTAAAAAATAATAGAACATCTGGCGAAGATGGCATTGTTGCAGAGCTATTAAAAAACCTAGGACCAAAGACGTTGCAAGAGCTCACAAAAATAATAACAAAAATATGGGAAACAGAAAAATTACCAGAGGATTGTAAATGTGCCCTTATTCACCCGTTACATAAAAAAGGAGACAGAACAAATGTCAATAACTACAGGGGAATCTCACTTTTACAAGTCACCTATAAAATTCTCTCAACATGCCTGCTGAAAAGAACACAAGAGCAGCTGGAACGCCAAGTTGGTGATTATCAAGCAGGCTTCCGCCCCGGTCGCTCATGCATAGAACAAATATTTAATTTAAAGACAATATTAAAACACAAAGCAATTAGAAATGCCCCCATAATTTGTACATTTGTAGATTTTAAGAAAGCCTATGACTCAATTGACCGGCAATCTTTGTTTAACATTTTAGAGGAACTTGGACTTGACTCCAAAACACTAAGGCTTATCAAAGAATCACTGACAGACACTGTATCTAAAGTTAAATTCAGGGGAGAAATCTCTGAACCTTTTCTCATAAAAACTGGAGTACGTCAAGGTGACGGGCTATCTCCACTTCTGTTTAATATAGTCCTGGATAAAGTCATTAAGGAATGGGAAAAAGAATTAAAAAATCAATCCTACTGGAAACCAATCCATCTTGGTAGAACCAAAGACAACGTGGAGATATCTTGTTTAGCATTCGCGGACGACTTGGCCATACTTGCAGATGATGAAGAAATCGCCGCCAAACAAATAGAGATCCTTAAGGAATGAGCGGATAAAGTAGGTTTACAAATTTCGTTTCAAAAGACAGAATTTTTCTGTACGAAATTCCATATACACAGTTTGAACAAAATATGGAAAAATAAATAGAGTAAAACATTTTAAATACCTAGGTGAAATTTTGGAGCCAACCCGAGGAGAGAAAGTTGCACAGAAGATCAGACAACAGAAAATGAAGAGAGCATATGGTATGACACATGAAATATACAATAAAAAATGCATCTCCTTGAACACAAAAATCAGACACTACTGCGCAGTAATTAAGCCAGCAGCACTATATGCTAGTGAAACGCTCACACTCCACACAAAATGTGATTTAGAAAATATACTAAAAGAAGAATGCAAAATTATGAGAAAGATTTTAGGTCCAAAATTAACAGAAGAAGGATACCGGATACAATCAAGAAGAACCACAGAAACTATATCAAACCTGGCAGCAGACATAAGAAGGCGAAGATTAAAATTTTATGGACATGTCACTAGACTTCCCCCCACACGACTCACCAACAGAATCCTTACTTACATAGAAAAAGTCAAATCAACAACACCATGGATTAGCCAAGTAAAATTAGATTTACAAAAATCAAATATTGAACTTAACGATGTCAAAGATAGAAAAACGTTTAGAAATAAGGTGGAAAAGTGGATTGTATTGTCGGAGAAGGAAGCACTAAAGAGACCAGCAAAAAAAAAAAAAAAAACATGGAGAACGAATGAAAGAAGTATGGAAGAAACGACGTCAGAAAGCTTTGCGTGATCCTTCTGGGTCCATTCGCGATAAGTAAGTAAGTAAGTGTGTGTATATATATATATATATATATATATATATATATATATATATATATATATATATATATATATATATATATATATATATATAAAAACAAAGATGATGTGACTTACCAAATGAAAGTGCTGGCAGGTCGACAGACACACAAACGAACACAAACATACACACAAAATTCAAGCTTTCGCAACAAACTGTTGCCTCATCAGGAAAGAGGGAAGGAGAGGGAAAGACGAAAGGATGTGGGTTTTAAGGGAGAGGGTAAGGAGTCATTCCAATCCCGGGAGCGGAAAGACTTACCTTAGGGGGAAAAAAGGAAGGGTATACACTCGCACACACACACATATCCATCCACACATACACAGACACAGCAGACATATTTAAAGACAAAGAGTTTGGGCAGAGATGTTAGTTGAGGCGGAAGTGCAGAGGCAAAGATGTTGTTGAATGACAGGTGAGGTATGACTGGCGGCAACTTGAAATTAGCGGAGATTGAGGCCTGGTGGATAACGGGAAGAGAGGATATATATATATATATATATATATATATATATATATATATATATATATATATATATATATATATATATATATAACAGAGGGAAACATTCCGTCCTCCGTCACAGCGGGACCCACCTCCTCTTCCTCAAAATCACCCTCTCCTAACCTTCCAGGAATTTCTGACTTCCAGCCTTGCTTCTCAATCCTTCTTAAAAAACCTTAATCCTACTCCCAACATCACCACTGCTGAAGCCCAGGCTATCCGGGATCTGAAGGCTGACCAATCCATCGTCATTCTTCCGGCTGACAAGGGTTCCACGACTGTGGTACTTGATCGTCGGGAGTATGTGGCTGAGGGACTGCGTCAGCTTTCAGACAACACCACTTACAAAGTTTGTCAAGGTAATCCCATTCCTGATGTCCAGGCGGAGCTTCAAGGAATCCTCAGAATCTTAGGCCCCCTACAAAACCTTTCACCTGACTCCATCAAGCTCCTGACCCCACCAACACCCCGCACCCCTACCTTCTACCTTCTCCCTAAAATTCACAAACCCAATCATCCCGGCCGTCCCACTGCAGCTGGTTACCAAGCCCCCACAGAACGCATCTCTGCCTACGTAGATCAACACCTTCAACCCATCACATGCAGTCTCCCATCCTTCATCAAAGACACCAACCACTTTCTCGAACGCCTGGAATCCCTACCCAGTCTGTTACCCCCGGAAACCATCCTTGTAACCATTGATGCAACTTCCTTATACACAAATATTCCTCATGTCCAGGGCCTCGCTGCGATGGAGCACTTCCTTTCACGCCGATCACCTGCCACCCTACCTAAAACCTCTTTCCTCATTACCTTAGCAAGCTTCATCCTGACCCACAACTTCTTCACTTTTGAAGGCCAGACATACCAACAATTAAAGGGAACAGCCATGGGTACCAGGATGGCCCCCTCGTACGCCAACCTATTCATGGGTTGCTTAGAGGAAGCCTTCTTGGTTACCCAGGCCTGCCAACCCAAAGTTTGGTACAGATTTATTGATGACATTTTCATGATCTGGACTCACAGTGAAGAAGAACTCCAGAATTTCCTCTCCAACCTCAACTCCTTTGGTTCCATCAGATTCACCTGGTCCTACTCTAAATCCCATGCCACTTTCCTTGACGTTGACCTCCACCTGTCCAATGGCCAGCTTCACACGTCCGTCCACATCAAACCCACCAACAAGCAACAGTACCTCCATTATGACAGCTGCCACCCATTCCACATCAAACGGTCCCTTCCCTACAGCCTAGGTCTTCGTGGCAAACGAATCTGCTCCAGTCCGGAATCCTTGAACCATTACACCAACAACCTGAAAACAGCTTTCGCATCCCGTAACTACCCTCCCGACCTGGTACAGAAGCAAATAACCAGAGCCACTTCCTCATCTCCTCAAACCTGGAACCTTCCACAGAAGAACCCCAAAAGTGCCCCACTTGCGACAGGATACTTTCCGGGACTGGATCAGATTCTGAATGTGGCTCTCCAGCAGGGATACGACTTCCTCAAATCCTGCCCTGAAATGAGATCCATCCTTCATGAAATCCTCCCCACTCCACCTAGAGTGTCTTTCCGCTGTCCACCTAACCTTCGTAACCTCTTAGTTCATCCCTATGAAATCCCCAAACCACCTTCCCTTCCCTCTGGCTCCTACCCTTGTAACCGCCCCCGGTGTAAAACCTGTCCCATGCACCCTCCCACCACCACCTACTCCAGTCCTGTAACCCGGAAGGTGTACACGATCAAAGGCAGAGCCACGTGTGAAAGCACCCACGTGATCTACCAACTGACCTGCCTACACTGTGATGCATTCTATGTGGGAATGACCAGCAACAAACTGTCGATTCGCATGAATGGACACAGGCAGACAGTGTTTGTTGGTAATGAGGATCACCCTGTGGCTAAACATGCCTCGGTGCACGGCCAGCACATCTTGGCGCAGTGTTACACCGTCCGGGTTATCTGGATACTTTCCACTAACACCAACCTATCCGAACTCCGGAGATGGGAACTTTCTCTTCAATATATCCTCTCTTCCCGTTACCCACCAGGCCTCAATCTCCGCTAATTTCAAGTTGCCGCCACTCATACCTCACCTGTCATTCAACAACATCTTTGCCTCTGCCCCGACTAACATCTCTGCCCAAACTCTTTGTCTTTAAATATGTCTGCTTGTGTCTGTATATGTGTGGATGGATATGTGTGTGTGTGCGAGTGTATACCCGTCCTTTTTTCCCCTTAAGGTAAGTCTTTCCGCTCCCGGGATTGGAATGACTCCTTACCCTCTCCCTTAAAACCCAAATCCTTTCGTCTTTCCCTCTCCCAACCTCTTTCCTGACGAGGCAACCGTTGGTTGCGAAAGCTTGAATTTTGTGTGTATGTTTGTGTTTGTTTGTGTGTCTATCGACCTGCCAGCGCTTTTGTTCAGTAAGTCTCATCATCTTTCTTTTTATATATATAGTTATAATAGAGGGAAACATTCCACGTAGGAAAAATATATCTAAAAACAAAGATGATGTGACTTACCAAATGAAAGTGCTGGCAGGTCGACAGACACACACAAACGAACACAAACATACACACAAAATTCAAGCTTTCGCAACAAACTGTTGCCTCATCAGGAAAGAGGGAAGGAGAGGGAAAGACGAAAGGATGTGGGTTTTAAGGGAGAGGGTAAGGAGTCATTCCAATCCCGGGAGCGGAAAGACTTCTGTGTATGTGTGGATGGATATGTGTGTGTGTGCAAGTGTATACCCTTCCTTTTTTCCCCCTAAGGTAAGATAATATATATATATATATATATATATATATATATATATATATATATATATATATATATATATATATATATATATATATATATATATATATATATATAACAGAGGGAAACATTCCACGTGGAAAAAAATATATCTAAAAAGAAAGATGATGAGACTTACCAAACAAAAGCGCTGGCAGGTCGAAAGACACACAAACAAACACAAACATACACACAAAAATTCAAGCTTTCGCAACAAACTGTTGCCTCATCAGGAAAGAGGGAAGGATATATATATGCGGATGGATATGTGTGTGTGTGTGTGTGTGTGTGTGTGTGCGCGCGAGTGTATACCCGTCCTTTTTTCCCCCCTAAGGTAAGTCTTTCCGCTCCCGGGATTGGAATGACTCCTTACCCTCTCCCTTAAAACCCACTTCCTTTCATCTTTCCCTCTCCTTCCCTCTTTCCTGATGAAGCAACCGTTTGTTGCGAAAGCTAGAATTTTGTGTGTATGTTTGTGTTTTTTGTGTGTCTATCGACCTGCCAGCGCTTTTGTTTGGTAAGTCTCATCATCTTTCTTTTTAGATATATTTTTTCCACGTGGAAAAGCGCTGGCAGGTCGATACACACACAAACAAACACAAACATATATATGTATCTTTACTAGTCTTAGTGGTTCAAAGCTAAATTAATTCGTGTCTGTCATATAGAATTGAGGTAGATGATTAAAACTTTCGAAAGTAAGTTTGAAAGTTTGTTTACATTAGTGTTTAGTCTGAAAGTATTTGTATGGAGTGTAGCCATGTATGGAAGTGAAACATGGATTATAAATAGTTTGGACAAGAAGAGAATAGAAGCTTTCGACATGTTCTGAGACATGGAGGGATCACCAATTTAGTACTTGAGGGCAACGTGGAGGGTAAAAATCGTAGAGGCAGACCAAGAGATGAATACACTAAGCAGATTCAGAAGGATGTAGGTTGCAGTAGGTACTGGGAGATGAAGAAGCTTGAACAGGATAGAGTGGCAGTGTAGGTTATGTAGAAAGGACAGAAAAATTGCTGAACAGGAGGCAAAAATTTGTGTCCTTAAGGCTGAATTAGAGAATACGATTTGGAATTATGTAGGCTACGGGGCAACGAAGAGGCAGGGTGCTGGGAAAAGGCAGCAAGCAAAGGGCAAAAAAGGGAAACTGTTGAAAAAACTTTAGAAACTCAGTTAGTAAATCAGTTTGACTTGCTATCTGAAGAAGTGGCGGAAGGGCCTCATCCAGATGTAGTTTGAAGCAGAATATTAGCTTAAAGAATAAAAAGACAGGTCAGATTCAAATCAGGATAGGAATAGAAGAATTCTGCTCCTAGGCAGCAGTCATGGGAGGTGTGTAGGCCAGCAGCTTCAGGAGAAATTAGGTGCAGGGTACCAGGCCACAAGTTTTGTGAAACCAAGAGCGAGTCTTAGCTATGTGATAGAAAACTTAGGTCAGCTATGCACAGACTTTGAGACAGAAGATCAGGTAGGCTACGGGAGTTAGCAGGAAACAGCCTGTCAATGAATCCAAGATATAGTTAAGCACTGTTCCAGTCGAGGCTATTGGTAGGTGGCAGTACATTACACACGGCCTGCACCTAAATAGGAAGGGGAAAGATAAATTAGCTTCTCTATTAGCAGATAATGTAAGCGGGGCCACCGTCACACAAGGGATGATCCTTGTGGTTTATGGGACCAGTAAGACAGCTTTTTAAGGTTAAAGCAAAAGCTGAAGTCCAGACAGACCACATTCAAGAAAAATAGAATAAAAGAAGTTCATGAACACTAAATAGAGACAGTATCAATTTACTTCATCAAAATATCAGAGGAATAAAAAATATAGTAGATGAGCTGTCAGTTTGTTTAGACGATCTCAAAAATAAGAATGAGATTGATATACTTTGTCTGTCTGAACACCATGTAATTGTGGGGATGGAAAATGTCAGTATAAATGGGTATAATTTAGCATCTTATACTGGCAGATGTAGCATGGGTAAAGGAGGAGTTCCCCTTTACACAAAACAAGGGTATGAGTGCAAAACTGTAGAAGTAAGCAAATTTTGTGTCGATCAGCACTTTGATGTTTGTGCGTGTGAACTACAGATAGATAACATAGTGTTGATATTAGCAAGAGGTACAGGTCCCCATTAGGAGATTGGGAGCTATTCATAAAAAAGTTTCATCCCCTACTACACTGTCTGTCAGACAAAAAGAAGAAGTTATTAATCTGTGGTGATTTCAATGTAAACTTTCTAAACAATTCTGAAAGGAAAAGTGAACTAGAAGTGTTATTAATGACATATAACTTAGAATCAATGATCAACTTCCTTACACTTATATCTCAAGACAGTAGCACTCTTAATACACTCCTGGAAATGGAAAAAAGAACACATTGACACCGGTGTGTCAGACCCACCATACTTGCTCCGGACACTGCGAGAGGGCTGTACAAGCAA
The DNA here is from genome assembly GCF_023898315.1 of Schistocerca nitens. Classification (NCBI taxonomy): domain Eukaryota; kingdom Metazoa; phylum Arthropoda; class Insecta; order Orthoptera; family Acrididae; genus Schistocerca; species Schistocerca nitens. Next base: position 382,036 of record NW_026045998.1, on the reverse strand, counting down.
TGATCACACGCACGGCACAGCGGACACACCAGGAACCGCGGTGTTGGCCGTCGAATGGCGCTAGCTGCGCAGCATTTGTGCACCGCCGCCGTCAGTGTCAGCCAGTTTGCCGTGGCATACGGAGCTCCATCGCAGTCTTTAACACTGGTAGCATGCCGCGACAGCGTGGACGTGAACTGTATGTGCAGTTGACGGACTTTGAGCGAGGGCGTATAGTGGGCATGCGGGAGGCGGGGTGGACGTACCGCCGAATTGCTCAACACGTGGGGCGTGAGGTCTCCACAGTACATCGATGTTGTCGCCAATGGTCAGCGGAAGGTGCACGTGCCCGTCGACCTGGGACCGGACCGCAGCGACGCACGGATGCACGCCGAGACCGTAGGATCCTGCGCAGTGCCGTAGGGGACCGCACCGCCACTTCCCAGCAAATTAGGGACACTGTTGCTCCTGGGGTATCGGCGAGGACCATTCGCAACCGTCTCCATGAAGCTGGGCTACGGTCCCGCACACCGTTAGGCCGTCTTCCGCTCACGCCCCAACATCGTGCAGCCCGCCTCCAGTGGTGTCGCGACAGGCGTGAATGGAGGGACGAATGGAGACGTGTCGTCTTCAGCGATGAGAGTTGCTTCTGCCTCGGTGCCAATGATGGTCGTATGCGTGTTTGGCGCCGTGCAGGTGAGTGCCACAATCAGGACTGCATACGACCGAGGCACACAGGGCCAACACCCGGCATCATGGTGTGGGGAGCGATCTCCTACACTGGCCGTACACCACTGGTGATCGTCGAGGGGACACTGAATAGTGCACGGTACATCCAAACCGTCATCGAACCCATCGTTCTACCATTCCTAGACCGGCAAGGGAACTTGCTGTTCCAACAGGACAATGCACGTCCGCATGTATCCTGTGCCACCCAACGTGCTCTAGAAGGTGTAAGTCAACTACCCTGGCCAGCAAGATCTCCGGATCTGTCCCCCATTGAGCATGTTTGGGACTGGATGAAGCGTCGTCTCACGCGGTCTGCACGTCCAGCACGAACGCTGGTCCAACTGAGGCGCCAGGTGGAAATGGCATGGCAAGCCGTTCCACAGGACTACATCCAGCATCTCTACGATCATCTCCATGGGAGAATAGCAGCCTGCATTGCTGCGAAAGGTGGATATACACTGTACTAGTGCCGACATTGTGCATGCTCTGTTGCCTGTGTCTATGTGCCTGTGGTTCTGTCAGTGTGATCATGTGATGTATCTGACGCCAGGAATGTGTCAATAAAGTTTCCCCTTCCTGGGACAATGAATTCATGGTGTTCTTATTTCAATTTCCAGAAGTGTAGATAATGTATTTGTACCACAGGAGGATGTAAAACTAGTACATGCTTTCCCTGTGACAAATGGATTATGAGACCATGATGCACAATTGATTAACTTACAAAACCTAGCAGTGGGCACAGCTCAGAAACCATTAAGTAAAAGTGTAAGGCTGGTCAACACGGTATCCATAGAGTACTTCAGAGATAGTTTAATTGGGGAGATGTACATAATGATCCAAAAGCTAATGATAAATGCAACATATTTCTTCACAAATTTATACCCCTTTTTGAACATTGTTACCCCAGAAAAATTACTAAATCTAACACCGAACAGTTTTGAAAGAAACCTTGTATTACTACGGGTGTTACAGTGTCTTCAGAAAGAAAAAGAAAATTGTATGAGTCAGCAAGAATTAGTAAAGACTCAAAAGTAATTTTACACTATAATAACTATTGTAACATACTGAGAAAAGTTGTCAGAAAAAAAAATGTAATATACAGATGAAATTAACAACTCGGGTAATAAAATCAAATCAATATGGAACGTTGTTAGAAGAGTCACAGGAAAAGTAACAACTGGGGTAGGTAGTATTACTATTAAAGAGAATGAGACCATCTTAGCCAACAGTACACAAGTAGCTAATGTAGTTAACAACCATTTCTTAAGTGTACATGAAAAAATTGGTGAGAATAGTTAAAAGAAAAGCCAGGCAGTACATGGAAGACTCAGTTTTGGGAAATCCTTGTCAGATTAATTTTCATCAAACAAATCTTTGATAAATAAATGTTCTGTTGGAGTAGATGACATCTCTAACAAGATATTAAAATAATGTGGAGCAGTCACAGGTGATGTTCTGAGCCACATATGTAATGCATCACTAACTCAAGGTATTTTCCCAGACAGGTTAAAATATGCCATTGTCAAGCGTCTCTACAAAAAATGGGACACCACAGATGTCAATAATTACTGGCCAGTGCCCTTGCCTACAACATTTTCAAAAATCGTCAAGAAAGTAATGTATTCAAAAGAGGTTAGCCATCTCAACAGTAATGGGATACTTAGTAAATCACAGTTTGGACCACGAAAACGCTGTTCTCCTGAAATAGCAATATACAGTTTCACTGCACATAATAGAGCCTTTAAATAGTAAAATGTCACCAACAGGAATTTTCTGTGACTTATCCAAAGCATTTGACTGTGTGAACCGTGACATTATATCACGGAAATTACAAATCTACAGTATAAATGGAACAGCGTATGAGTGGTTTAAGTCATATCTACAGAACAGGAAGCAAAAAGTTTCTTTATATGCTTTTAGTGAGTTAAGGATGTTTCCCACTTCATCTAGCTGGGGTGAAATTACATTAGGTGTTCCACAGGGTTCAATCATGGGTCCCCTTCTGTTCTTGATACATGTGAATGACCTCCCTTCTTATCTCAAACAAGAACCTAAACTGACACTGTTTGCTGATGATACAAGCATCATTATTAATCCAGTAAAAGAGACTCCAATAGAAAATGATGCAAATAATGTCTTTGGAAAAGTTCTTGATTGGTTTTCTGCAAATGGGCTTGCTCTGAACTTTGAAAAGACACAGTAATCCAATTTTCTACTGCACTACAATAAATATAACACATCAACAGAAGTGAGTGGCCAGGGAAGAGCAACTAAGTTTCTGGGTGTACACGCAGATGAGAATCTTAATTGGAAAATTCATATTTTGGATCTCCTAAAGTGACTTTGCTAATTTTGAAGATATAGAAATTAGCCTGCTGACATACTTTACATACTTTCACTCTCTGATGTCACATGAAATAATATTTTGAGGTAACTCAACACTCAGGCAAAAAGTATCCACAACTCAAAAGAAAGTGTTTAGAATGACGTGCTGGCCTCGTAGTTGCATATCTTGTAGGCACCTGTTTAACATGTTAGAAATTCTTACAACAGCCTCACAGTACATTTACTCAGCAATGAAATTTGTTTGCAACAATATGGACAAGTTTACAAACAACAGTGACATTCATGATTACGATACCAGATAATAATAATAATGTCGTGTGACGAGGGCCTCCCGTCGGGTAGACCGCTTGCCTGGTGCAAGTCTTTCGAGTTGACGCCACTTTGGCGACTTGCGCGTCGATGGGGATGAAATGATGATGATTAGGACAACACGACACCCAGTCCCTGAGCGGAGAAAAATCTCCAACCCAGCCAGGAATCGAACCCGGGCCCTTAGGATTGACAGTCCGTCGTACTGACCACTCAGCTACCGGGGGCGGACTATAATACCAGAAGAAAGAAAGACTTACACTATCCTCTACTTAACCTATCTTTGGCACAGAAAGGGGTAAAATATGCTGCTATAAAACTTTTCAATAAATTACCACATGAAATAAAATGTCTGACAGACAGCAGTAATAGTTTCAAAAATAAACTGAAATTATATCTCCTTGACAACTCCTTATATACCATAGATGAATTCTTGAATAGGAATAAATAAATCTATAGGTATAATATATGCATTTTGTGCCATTTAAGGGAATATGGTAGGTAATACAAATTTTAAGCTTAAAAAACCCTTGAATCATGTGTGCCTTTCTTACACACCTGACACATTCCACACGGTTACGGTGAGATTGATCAATGGAACACGTAACTAACTAATACAGTACTATACCAAAATCTTAGACATGGCTGCGAAACAGCAACTGTGTAATTCCGAATAGATTGATAATCAATCTACACTAATATGCGAGAGGCGTTCAATGAATTCAAAAGTAAAGTTTTATGTACTGACTTGGCAGAAAATCCTAAGAAATTTTGGTCTTATGTCAAAGCGGAAGGGGGATCAAAACAAAATGTCCAGACACTCTATGATCAAACTGGTACTGAAACAGAGGATGACAGAGTAAAGGCCGAAATACTAAATTGTCTTTTTCCAAAGCTGTTTCACAGAGGAAGACTGCACTGTAGTTCCTCCTCTAGATTGTCGCACAGATGACAAAATGGTAGATATCGAAATAGACGACAGAGGGATAGAGAAACAATTAAAATCACTCAAAAGAGGAAAGGCCTCTGGACCTGATGGGATACCAATTCGATTTTACACAGAGTACGCAAAGGAACTTGCCCCCCTTCTTGCAGCGGTGTACAGTAGGTCTCTAGAAGAGCATAGCGTTCCGAAGGATTGGAAATGGGCACATGTCATCCCCGTTTTCAAGGAGGGACGTCGAACAGATGTGCAGAACTGTACACCTATATCTCTAATGTCGATCAGTTGTAGAATTTTGGAACATGTATTATGTTCGAGTATAATGACTTTTCTGGAGACTAGAAACCTACTCTGTAGGAATCAGCAGGGATTTTGAAAAAGACGATCGTGTGAAACCCACCTCGTGCTATTCGTCCACGAGACTCAGAGGGCCATAGACACGGGTTCCCAGGTAGATGCCGTGTTTCTCGACTTCCGCAAGGCGTTCGATACAGTTCCCCACAGTCGTTTAATGCACAAAGTAAGAGCATGTGGACTATCGGACCAATTGTGTGATTGGATTGAGGAGTTCCTAGATAACAGAACGCAGCATGTCATTCCCAACGGAGAGAAGTCTTCCGAAGTAAGAGTGATTTCAGGTGTGCCACAGGGGAGTGTCGTAGGACCGTTGCTGTTCACAATATACATAAATGACCTTGTGGATGACATTGGAAGTTCACTGAGGCTTTTTGCAGATGATGCTGTGGTATATCGAGAGGTTGTAACAATGGAAAATTGTACTAAAATGGAGGATGATCTGCAACGGATTGACACACGGTGCAAGGAATGGCAATTGAATCTCAATGTAGACAAGTGTAACGTGCTGCAAATACGTAGAAAAAATGATCCTTTATCATTTAGCTACAATATAGCAGGTCAGCAACTGGAAGTAGTTAATGCCATAAATTATCTGGGAGTATGCATTAGGAGTGATTTAAAATGGAATGATCATATAAAGTTGATCGTCGGTAAAGCAGATGCCAGACTGAGATTCATTGGAAAATTCCTAAGGAAACACAATCCGAAACAAAGGAAGTAGGTTACAGTACGCTTGTTCGCCCGCTGCTCGAATACTGCTCAGCAGTGTGGGATCTGTACCAGATTGGGTTGATAGAAGAGATAGAGAAGATCCAACGGAGAGCAGCGCGCTTCGTTACAGGATCACTTAGTAATCGCGAAACATTACGGAGATGATAGATAAACTGCAGTGGAAGACTCTGCAGGAGAAATGCTCAGTAGCTCGGTACGGGCTTTCGTTGAAGTTTCGAGAACATACCTTCACCGAGGAGTCGAGCAGTATATTGCTCCCTCCTACGTATATCTCGCGAAGAGACCATGAGGATAAAATCAGAGAGATTAGAGCCCACACAGAGGCATACCGACAATCCTTCTTTCCACGAACAATACGAGACTGGAATAGAAGGGAGAACCGATAGAGGTACTCAAGGTACCCTCCGCCACACACCGTCAGGTGGCTTGCGGAGTATGGATGTAGATGTAGATGTACGTGTAAGGTATACAAATTTGTCCTGGATCTGTTTTACACGTTGTCTAACCATTTACAAACCGTGCTTTAACTGCTGCAAATACAGGTGATAGCCCGTGCACAGAAACTACCCTGCACTGATCAAGAGGTATATGGCCAACTTAACAGCAGCTAATTTGCTTACAGAAAAGACACTTAAAGGCCAACCCAAACTGCCGTGTACGTGGCACAAATGACGGCACTTATTCACTCCGCAATACCACGAATTACTGTGGCGGTGATCGGTCTTCTTGTAGACTGGCAGGTTGATTTATTTATTTTTGGAGTGGGGGCTGCTGCATTTTTTTGGTTTTGGGTTGTAATGCAGACATGTAGTTTTTTAGGGTCTGGACACATTATGTGTAACAGTATAACTACCCAGCATAGCTCAGGCAACTGCAGCACCTCCAAGTGACGTAACACACACGAGTTCGGTGCGATTCGACTCGACGGGGACTGACGAGTGGTCGTATAATAAAGAATTTTTGGTACTGTAGGATCTTAAAATCTATATTAAGTTCATAAAAAGAAAAATAATGTAGTGTTCAATCAGCAAATATTTTATACTTGACGCACACCACTGTCAGCGTCGTATCATGTCGTTTCTGGAAACTCTGTAGGAATCAACATGGATTCTGGAAATTGCGGTCATGTGAGATCCAACTCGCTTTATTTGTTCATGAGACCCAGAACATATTAGATACAGGCTCCCAGGTAGATGCCATTTTCCTCGACTTCCGGAAGGCGTTCGATACAGTTCCGCACTGTCGCCTGATAAACAAAGTAAGAGCCTACGGAATGTCAGACCGGCTGTGTGGCTGGATTGCGGAGTATAAATGTAGATGTAGATGTAGGTGTAGAGTTTTATGTGGCAACCACCGGTGTGTGTGCAAGCCAGTTCCCTAACGTACATCCCGAGTGGCGCAATTAGCTGTCGTTAATGCGAGGTTTACTATCTTTGTCCCGAAAAAAGCATGTTCTTTGAGAATGTTTTTCTCGGGATGTGTCATAGATATCAATGTCAAATTGGGTCAAAATGTTTATTGATATTTCCTCTACAAACCGGAATTTTTTCAACCGGAAATGTCGAAGAGCAAGGGCGGAAGTGCCATCGCAACGAAACAAAATTTTGATGTAGACCTCCAAGCGCGGTATGTCACAGATCAGCCGGTTCGTCTGAAATTGAAATTGAGTTGACATTAGCGAAGTATGTAAGATTCTTTAGCAGTTATACCTCGCTTAAGTTATTTGGATGATAGGAAACAAAATGGCGGCCATTTGGGAAAAAAAGTTTTTTTCATCGATTTTCTGATTTCATCGGTCAAGTAAAAATATTTATAGTTGATGGGTCGGAATAAAAGTGGTACAACTCCTAGACAATTTAGTTAGCTTCGTCAGAAACAGAATCGTGCCAATCAGTTCAGTAGATTTGAAGTTACCATAACGCGTGACAAAAAAAAAAGGTCATTTCAAGAAAAACACGTTTGAAGTTTTGACTACACATAAATGCAATATTATGCAACGCACGTTGAATCTGCTATTCCAGGTCGATAAACTAGTCCTTCCTCTTCCTCACAGAAGGTGTTCTGCTCGATCTGGGCCATCCTGCGCTGTTCCAGAGCCGCTCGTACGGTCGGTGACAAGCAGTTCTTGGCCGCTCGAATCCGGTGGTTGTCCGAATGCTCGGCGAACTGCCTCGAATAGAGTCCCAGGGTGACGTCCGTTGTTGTCACGGTCTTCAGATTTGCTGAATACCCTTCGTCGAAGCTGCTCACTGCCGGGAAAGTTGCGATCTCCACAGTCTTCGCACCAGAATGCAAATGCTTGGGGGCTAACTTCCAAACACACCCGTTCAAAATTTCATTTGAATTTTTGTGTGTTTCCTCCCAAGTGGGCAATGTCCTTGCTGCAGTGGATACACCGGTTCCCCTGAGATCACCGAAGTTAAGCGCTGTCGGGCATGGCCGGCACTCGGATGGGTGACCGTCCGGGCCGCTACGCGCTGTTGCCATTTTTCGGGGTGCACTCAGCCTTGTGGTGCCAATTGAGGAGCTACCCGACCGAATAGTAGTGGCTTCGGTCAAGAATACCAACATAACGACCGGGAGAGCGGTGTGCTGACCCCACACCCCTCCTATCCGCATCCTCCACTGGGGATGACACGGCTGTCGGATGGTCCCGGTAGGCCACTCGTGGCCCGACGACGGAGTCCTTTTTTTTCCTCCCAAGCACCGGTACAATAACTTGTCTTCCGAAAGAAAAAAACTGGTGCGTGAAAAAGGCCGATTTCAGGCAGGTGCATTTTTTTGTTCGACCACGAGTAACAAACATTTCCGTTCCGTATCCGGAAAAACCATTTCAGGGGTGGATTGTAAACACTTTTATGGATCCAAAAACGCAATTTTAAAAAAATCAATTTTTTGAACCTCCCCTGAAGTCAGCCGTATACTGCTTTGATTACTGCAGGGCCAGGGACCCGTGTCGGTCATACTTACAGCACGGTACGTAACTGGTAAGGCAACTTATAAAACAGAACCGTGACAAATTTCTATAACTTTCACAGATATTAGTGTTCTACAATAGTATTACAAATATGTGCCTCATTTCTATGAGATTGTAGTGTCAGCTGTAATCTTCTTTGTAGGACGGTTTGCAAACGGACACAGGTCTCCGACACCAGTCACCGTCAGGAAATAAGAAATGGATACTTCTCAGCGCAACCTATGACGAAGCTAGAATCATTTATTCGAATCAAAAATTAGTCTCGTGAGATATTAGTTTTATCAACGTTTATTAACGGGAACAGTGAAACACGAAGGACGATCAGTACTCCGGCGACAGTACCGCACTGACCGCTACCACTGTGCAGCAGTCGCCGCTGGAGTGCTCGTGATCCTCTGTGTTTTCCTGATCCTGTTAATACGTGTCGATAAAACAAAATGCAATGTAGTCAAATTAAGTCGGGTGATGCTGAGGGAATTAGATTAGGAAATGAGACGCTTAAAGTAGTAAAGGAGTTTTCCTATTTGGGGAGCAAAATAACTGATGATGGTCAAAATAGGGAGGCTATAAAATGTAGACTGGCAATGGCAAGGAAAGCGTTTCTGAAGAAGAGAAATTTGTTAACATCTAGTATAGAGATTTATGTATCAGGGAGTCGTTTCTGAAAGTACTTGTATGGAGTGTACCCATGTATGGAAGTGAAACATGGACGATAAATAGTTTGGACAAGAAGAGAATAGAAGCTTTCGAAATGTGGTGCTACAGAAGAATGCTGAAGATTAGATGTGTAGATCACATAACTAATGAGGAGGTATTGAATAGAATTGGGGAGAAGATGAGTTTGTGGCACAACTTGACTAGAAGAAGGGATCGGTCGGTAGGACATGTTCTGAGCCATCAAGGGATCACCAATTTAGTATTGGAGGGCAGCGTGGAGGGTAAAAATCGTAGAGGGAGACCAAGAGATGAATGTAGGTTGCAGTAGGTACTGGGAGATGAAGAAGCTTGCACAGGATAGAGTAGCATGGAGAGCTGCATCAAACCAGTCTCAGCACTGAAGACCACAACAACAACAACAACAACAACAACAACAACAAAACAAATAACGCAGTAAACAAATTTGGAAGCGCACTGTTAATTGGGCACGTAAAATTCTGCTTTAAAAATCACCTCATTTGAAATGGGAAACAAACTGACACTTTCCTTCGACGCTCGGCGTCTTTCCTAAGACACGACGAATGGGATTCGTTTGGGCCAGCTTCGGCCATACACTGCCAAAATGAAACTGCAAATACCTGTCGTAACACCAGGGAAAATACGCCTGACGACCCGTAGGGGAGACATCCGGTACGTGAATTATGTTATTTTCACTGTTCTCTATTTGTCATACCAGTCACGTCCGACGCACTTACTACAACTACAACTAACTGCACAGTTTCCCTTTTGGTCTGTCTTTGAATCTGACTTGCTCCTTCAGATTTTTTTAAAAAGTGTGTTCACTATACAGATGTGTTCAAATTATTAGACTAAACGATTATTTTTGATACTCTTAATTGATCGGTTTTAATGGTTCCGTTCTGAGCAACTCACAGATCACTGAATTTTTCACAGTTGGTAGCATTTGTCATTTTCACTCCAAATCGTGTTGGTGTTAGTTGTGTCTGTACACGGTTTGAAATTGTGTTTACACTAATGTTTTATGTTTCTGTGGTGTACTTCAGGTTGTTATTTATTCTATCAACTTCTTGCTACATTAACAAGGTGTTATACAGCTTGTGAAATTGCACGTTTTTTAGCTATAGCAATAAATCGTGGACTTTTCAAATAAAGTGAGGTTACGTGGAAGACAAATGATGTTTCACTTCGGAAAGTTTCGGCTGTGCTAATACTTTTTGCTGAAAATCGCTATACACAGCAAGAAATTGCTGACAGAATGAGAATATCACAAAGAACTGTCAGAAGACTCAAACTTTCAGTGCAGAAAGATGGTGAATACAAGCGAAACAGGAAAGGAAAATGTGGACGTAACAGAAAAATCAGTCCTAGAACAATGAGAAGCTTACAAACATGGCAGTAGTGAACCGTCAACTTACTTCTACAGACATGAGCCATCAGCTGAAAGGTTTGGGAGTTGAAGTTTCACCTATGACAGTGAGGAGGAGGCTGTTTGAATGTAGTTTAAAGGTGCGCCGACCAAGGAAAGAACAGAAAATCACACCTACGATGAAAACCGAAAGATTGCAGTGGGCTAAACAACTTCGGGAGTGGACAAATGAGGACTGGGCTAAGTATGTGCAATGATATGGCAAATTAAGTGGTCCTTATCTCTGAAGATAGAAATTTTGGGTTGAAATTATGATCTTGTATTGATATTGAAGGAATGCACATCTGAATTTTGGGACTGTTGAGGTCTCCTATACTACTATTCCCAGCTTCTCCAACTTGCAATTTTGTACACATGCTTCAGGTATGCTTGAGTGATGGGTCTGTATTCACTGTGATGGAAGACAGCAGCCAGTATGTTCGTTGCAGACCTGGAGAACAGTTCAGAGCTGAGTGTGTGCAGCAATGTGTGAAGCATCCGACTTCCGTTATGGTCTGGAGTGTGATGTTGGCAAAAGGTCCTGGCAGATTACACACTGTTGAAGGGACAATGAGGCAAGAACAATGTACAGAAATCCATGACACGGAACTTTTCCCCCAAATAAATGAGTGGTTTCCTAATAAAGATGCCATTTTTATGCTTGATGGGGCACCTTGACACAAAGCCAAAAGCGGTTCCAAGTACTGGGAAGGAAAGCAACTGGAAGTGTTGCCCTGGCCAGGGAATAGCTCTGATATGAACCCAATTGCAAATTTATGGGCTATTGTGAAACTGAGGACAAGGAAATTTACAATAACCACCAAACAGGATCTCATGGAGAAACTAGAGGAAATCTGGTACCATGACAATGATATTAAAATGTCATGTGAAAAGTTAGTAAAAACTATGCCAAACAGGATCAAAACGTTGATTAAGAACAAAGGCACGCATACAAAGTATTGAATGTTCAAACATAATCTGCATGTGGAGGAGGAGGAGGAGGTTAGTGTTTAACGTCCCGTCGACAACGAGGTCATTAGAGACGGAGCGCAAGCTCGGGTGAGGGAAGGGTGGGGAAGGAAATCGGCTGCCGTTTCAAAGGAACCATCCCGGCATTTGCCTGAAGCGATTTAGGGAAATCACGGAAAACCTAAATCTGGATGGCCAGAGATGGGATTGAACCGTTGTCCTCCCGAATTGTATGTGGATGCAAATGTGTAGTAAACGTAAAGTTTTGGAAAAAATGTCTTCAGTTTAATAATTTGAACACGTCTGTAATTTTGGATTTAAATTCATTATTTGTAGCTACTGTTTTTACTGTGTTGCAACAACGAGGCAGTGCACTTGCGACTCGAAGACTAATTTCTTTCAAAATGAGAGCCTCGGGCAGGAAACAAATAAGAAAGAGGCACAGTGAATCTGGTTTACATTGACACACTCGGTTATCAGTACACTACAACCCCCTACATATTATTCCTGTAAGCACTGCGAAGACAAAATGAAACTTACACATTCCACACACAGACACTTAAACAGGCATTATTCCCACACTCAGTACACAAATGCAACGGGATAATCCCTAGTAACAGATACGGTGGGGAGTACCACTTCCTGCACACTCACATATGCAGACTTTAACAGCATACACTACTGACACAAAGGGCTCTGGCTTCCAGGTGAGTGGCAATGCTGAAACACTGCCGCATCACAGACAGAGTCTTCTGGCAAAAACGGATGCCGTGGTATTTCGATATTACAAAATACCTAGAAGCCGGAGAGCTTTTTGTGGCAATTGTCACAGTTCCTGTATTTACACAGAATGAATTACACGCACAAACTGACGAGATGGACAAATGCGCATCTGAACTTTGCACAAGTGAGAAAAAAATGACTGTCAGTCGACCATCCCGACACAAACTGATGTCTCGACAGAGACAAAGTCTCGAATCTGCAACGTGCTAAGTTGCCACTGCATATCCTGATAGACTACAGAAGTCCAGCTACTGACATAATGGGTTTCATCAAAGAAAATGATTTAAGTAGTGGCGGTATGTACTGTAAATACGACTCTGTATTTAAATTTGTAAGCAGCTATTTTCTTCAAAAAATATCAGTACATTCAGGTAAACATTAAACTACCAATAAGAAATATGCATCAACTATTTACCGGATTTACCCAATTAAAAGACGAGGTTTTTGTCCAACATTTGGCGACTAAACTATTGCTGTCGAGGTCAACGTTTTTACATTGTTTAATAGATTAATACAGGGGTCGTATTACATTTGCAGACGAAGCTTTGAAGATTTTGTACAAATTTATTTTGAACAACCCTGAAGAGATGGGCACAATCAAACAATATTTGTGTTCGGATAAGCTCGGGATTTCCCAGTACAACGAAGAGCTCGATACAAATTTTTGGAACACAGTAGGAAATAACATAACATTCTATCGACTTACAAAGTTTTATTGTATTTGAACAGGTCTGCAATAAAACTTCTCACAGATGTACGGATACTGATACACACACTTAAGTAGCTTTTTAAGTAAAAGTAACACCCGCATGCGAAAATCTTGTTCTTCGATAATCATTACTTGATTCTGAACCCGAGTCAATATCTTGTTCGGTTATAAGAAACTAACGATTTACCGAGTGGGTTGCAAGTGAGAAATTTGCTTGCAGTACACCTATTACAATGCCAGACTGTTATGAGCTTTTAATCAGCTTTAGAACAATATATGACATTCCGATGAAACGAGAAGAATTAATCCACAATGAAATGTCTAACAAACAACATAAATCATATTAAACTGACTGTAATCATTGTCACGGGAATACAATATATTGGAAAGTACCACCGTCAAGATAGTACGAACACACTTTGCTAAATCACAGGATGAGCAAAAGTTTGAGAATTGGACTGAATAGTGATTGCGATCTTTTTTATACATTAGTCACTGTTTACACATACGACCTGAACCCTAGAAGGTATTGCCGTCCACGTTTCACTGTTGCTGAAGCACAACACTATGGAAAATTGGAGGGGTGGGGGGTTACAGTGGCGGCATCTCGACTGAGAGCTAGGAGTGCGGGGCGGAGAGTGTCGAGCACAGGCAGAAATTTCGTTGGACAGCCAACTGTGGGAACGTATACTGTGTACTGTGGGTTTTTATGAACATTCAACACGTTTAAACTGCTGTTTTCTTGAATCCATTTGCACTCTGAATCGAACTGACTTTAAAATTGGACAAATGCGACAGTGGCGTACTTAGGTGTTTCGTGCAGCAATGTTGTCGACACTCGCCGTAACGTGTGATGGGAATGACTGAGGGGGTATATCAGCTGCTGGTCCTACACAGCCAGTGAGAGAGAGGTGGGCAGAAGATACGTTTGGAAGCGAGACACACCGTAACACTCTCGTGTCAGCTATGTGCTCACAAAAAAAAAACAGCTGTTCTCATGCCCTGCAGTAACTACAACCTCAGAAATTGCAACATATTCAGAAGAAACAGCCAAATATCTGCTTCACAGCTGTTCTCCTAGAACGACAATGATAACAAATAGTGACATCAGAGACAACATACTAAGCAAATAAAGAAGGAAGTGAAGATTAAATTTAATGTACACTATTCCTTTTTGTTTATTTTATTTCCCTTTGTATTATCAAAATGCAGTGAATTAATAAAAGAAATAAACTTAGAATACGTATAACGTTAACTTTTCAGACAGACCTCTTACATCAATAAGAGTTTGTAATTTTGATTAGTAAGAATTGTTAAAAAATAAATTTTATCAAAGACCCAATTTACTGAAAAAAGGAAAAGAAAAAAGAAAAGAAATTTGGGAGGGGGGGGGGCATCATCTTATACTTGGGTAAATATGGTAATATACCAAATGAAAGCATTTGTATCCAGGGGAACAGCAACCATTACAAATTAATATTCTGGAGCAACCACAGGTTACATGTAACTTTTACTTTATTTTAACATGAATACAGAGGCTGTGCAGAAAGCTGTGAACTTGGCCACTGAACAACTCAGCAACTGGGCAAAAATCAACAGATTAACTATCAACACCAAAAAGACAGCTTCCATGAACTTTCACACAAGACAAAATGCAAATTCCTCTCAGCCATTTGTCACTATAAATAACCAGTCAATAGATACTGACACTGTTTTCAAATTCCTAGGTATGTGGGTTCAAGATAACCTCAAATGGAATACACATACAGGAAAGGTAAATGCCAGGATTTGTTCTGGCTGTTATGCATTGAGTGTACTGGAAACATGTGCTAGCCTGAAAACATTAACCAGTGTGTACTATGTTTACATACAAGCCCACCTAAAATATGGTGTAATATTCTGGGGAAATTCTCCAACTGTTCTGAGCACATTCAGAATCCAGAAGAGAGTAATGAGGATTATTACTGGTAGCAAACCAAGAGACTCCTGCAAACCTATCTTCAGAAAGTTGGAAATCCTTACACCGCCTTGCCTCTACATTCTTGAGACTCTAAAATTTTTCAGAAACCACATAGTGCCAACTGACCCCAGAGTCGTGAAAAATAATGAAATACATGAACACAACACCTGGAAAAACGTAAACCTGTATGTTATACGTACAAACACTCAACTGTATAAAAAGGGAGCTTTCCACATGGGCCTCCAACTGTTCAACAATCTTCCCACTAGTATTAAGTCCCTCAAAGACAACATAAATTTTAGCAAAGCTGTGAAGTCATATTTGTTGTGTCACTGTTTTTACTCTGTAAATGAATACTTAGATCAGTAATCTTGCTGTTTGAGTTAAATTGAAAACACTGAGCAATATAATACATTAGATACTATAGGCCTACGTCAATATATGTTAACAATGTTAAATGACATTTTCCGACATTTGCAACACACTGTGTACCATCAGATCACATGGAATAAATAAATACCAGTGTGAGCATCGTCAGAAATTAAGTAGCTCAGGGCCACATGTTACAAATATTTATTATATTTCCAGAATGAGATTTTCACTCTGCAACTGAGTGTGCGCCGATACGAAACTTCCTGGCAGATTAAAACTGTGTGCCGGACCGAGACTCAAACTCGGGACCTTTGCCTTTCGCAGGCAAGTTCTCTACCTGCAGACCGAAAATCTCATTCTGGAAACATCCCCCAGGCTGTGGCTAAGCCATGTCTCCGAAAGATCCTTTCTTTCAGGAGTTCTGGTTCTGCAAGGTTCGCAGCAGAGCTTCTGTAAAGTTTTGAAGGTAGGAGACGAGGTACTGGCAGAAGTAAAGCTGTGAGGACGGGGCATGAGTCGTGCTCGGGTAGCTCAGTCGGTAGAGCACTTGCCCGCGAAAGGCAAAGGTCCCGAGTTCGAGTCTCGGCCCGGCACACAGTTTTAATCTGCCAGGAAGTTTCAAGTTTCATTCATTATATTACTAGTTTTTTATAATTTTATGTATGACAGCGGCACTGCACACGGCCCAATACTCGTAACGTGTCACCCTCGGCTGTATAATTTCTGAAGACGCTCATGCTGCTCGACTGAAACATCAAAAAAATAAAAAAGCTACATGCAACTCGTTGAGTGTTCTAGAATTTTAGCTACTTAATATGTTTCAGACTTTTCTCCTAAGGAGATATTAAACTTTTTAATTTCCTCGATTAAATTTAGATGCCATAACTGTGATTAGAATTAAGAAATATTGGGACTACAGTGTGATATTGCCCCCCCCCCCTGGCCCCCCTCCCCTGCCTGCCCCCTCGATATGCTGGTTGTGGTGACAGACTTACCTGTAACATAGTCCAAGATCTAGTTTAGGTTGTATGCTGATAATGTGGTTC
The DNA here is from genome assembly GCF_023898315.1 of Schistocerca nitens. NCBI lineage: Eukaryota > Metazoa > Arthropoda > Insecta > Orthoptera > Acrididae > Schistocerca > Schistocerca nitens. The sequence continues at coordinate 365,742 of NW_026045998.1, read as the reverse complement.
CGAGACGGCACAACCGACGAATGTGCATGTGGAACATAAGCTACGGTAACAGACTGGTCTGTAATATACTGAGGTGACAGACACGGGATACCGATATGCACACTGACAGCGGTAGTATCAGGTACGCAAGTTATGAAACGGCAGTGCGTTGGGGGAGCTGTCATTTGTAATCAAGTGATCCGTCAAAAAGGTCTCCGACACAATTATGGCTGCACGACAGGAGTAGTTGGAGCTAGACGCATAGGACATTCCATTTCAGAAATCGTCAGGTAATTAAATATTCTGAATCCACAGTCTCAAGACTATGCCAAGAATACCATTACCTCTCACCACGGACAACACAGGAACCTTCAGTTTCTCTGGGCGTATTTGTCGCTCGAACAGTCCACGGGTATACTGCCAGTTCACAGTGTCCGACGGGCACAACATTTCGGCGATCAGACACGTCGCCGTCGTCAGGTGCGCTGACGAACAGAGGTCCTGAGGGCGGGCGGCCAATTTAATCCCCTCCCCACGCGAGCCGCTCTCTTCGCCGTCCACGGCCGCGTCGCAAAGACGTGGGCATCGGAATCTGTCGGAGCGTCGGAGCTCAGTTTGTCAGCGCACCTGACGACGGCGACGTGTCTGATCGCCGAAATGTTGTGCCCGTCGGACACTGTGAACTGGCAGTACACCCGTGGACTGTTCGAGCAACATAGGAACCGACTGACTTCGCTCGACAATTGAGAGCAGCGGCAGCTGCAAAGAGTCGTCAGTGCTGACAAAGAGGTGACACGGTGTGAAATAACTGCATAAATCAATGTGCGTCGTAAATCGAATGTATCCACTACGACAGTGTGGTGAAATTTAGCCTTAATAATGGGCTATTGCAGCAGACGCCTCTCCTGGGCTCGTGAAGCGCACCGGCCGTACTCCGGACGACCGGAAAACCGTGGCCCGTCAGAGGAGTCCCGATTCCAGTCGGTAAGTGCCGACGGTAGGGCCGGAATGTGGCGCGGACCGCGTGAAGCCGTGGACACCAGCTGTCTGCGAAGCTCGGTGCGAGCTGGTGGTGGCTCCATAATAGTATGGGCTGAGTTTACATCGAATGGACTGTAACCTGTGGTCCAACTGAGCCGACGACTGACTGTGAACGGTTACGTTCAGCTGCTCGGAGACCATTTGCAGCCATTCACGGACCTCACATTCCCACGACAATGGGCCACCAGGCCACAATTGTTTGCAGTTGTTTTGAAGAGCATTCCGAACAATTCGAGTGAACGATTTAGCCACCCACATTGCCCGACACAAACCCCACCGAACCTTTACGGGACATAATTCAGAGGTCAGTCGGTGCACAAAATCCTGGACCCGCAATACTTCCGCAATTACAGACGTATAGAGGCACCGTGCATCAATATTTCTGCAGGACTCGTTCAGTCCGTGCCGTGTCAAGTTCCTGCACTACACGGGGAAACGGGACGTCCAACACAACATTAGGAGGTATCCCGTGACTTCATACACCACACTGTGTGCCTTAATATTTAACATTTTGTCATAAAACTAAAACAGCAGGGCAACTTCACAAAACATGTTGTTGTTGTTGTGCTCTTCAGTCCTGAGACTCAAAGACGCAAATACAAACCAAAAAGAAAAACGGATTACACAAACTCGCGCGAAAGCTACTTTTTCGTCACATTTAATTACATATTAAACACTTTCCGTTACTCTCCTTTCATTCCACTGTGGAAAACTAGTATTTTTTTACGTCGCCAAACGGTCCTATATCAAAGCAAACTACGCTTACTGGGCCGGGCGGCGCGGCGCGTCTGCGCTCTTCGTGTTTCAAAACACGCTGCATAAACGCCCGTAACTCCTCGATGCCTTCACTTACAATCTTAAAACTCGTCCGAGGTAACTTAGCAGAGCCACAGAAATCGGGACGGCTGGATGGAGACGGCAGCCTCCACATTCCCAAACACGGGGCCACTCTGTGTAAAACAGTGCCGCCTCTAATAGTTTACGAACTGTGTACGTTACTGTTTGTGAAGACGTTTTTTAATAGCGTGAGAGGCTGGTGCTACACTGTTCATTTATTTCTCACTCCGTCATGGCACACAGTCCTCTCTTAACACTACACACACTGTCAGCAGATGATGGGATCGTAGTGACTATGTTTGGCTGCAGTTTGGCATTTCCTAGCCTGAAAAACTAAGTCAGATCAGTAAGTTGTGCCAATTAGAAAACATTCACACAGTTCACGGGTGACAGTTTAACGTACCGCGTTACACAACTCGGAGAGACGTAATAACTCCTTTTTTAACAGTTCAGCTCTAACTTACTCATGTAGATATACACGTGTAGACTACTAAATGCTACTGAAAATTACATGTCGGTTACATTTAGACTACATAGCACGAACTGCACTGGAATTTACATAAAGAGAGGTAGATTGTGTAATGTCTGTTCACTCAGGCTGTTGTTGCCGTGCCTTTTTATAGACATGTGTAGTACAGGAAACAGGTCACAAACAGGGAGAGCCAGAAGGTACATAACCCTAAGTTCAAAAACATAATGGGGTGGGGAAATTGAGCTTCTTATCAGTAGGAATGTTTGTGAAATTTACGTATACAGACAGAAGCAGCGAGTGAAAATTTGTACCGAGCCCGGGAATCGAACCCGGGAGTCCTGCTTACTAGCCGGGCATGTTAGCGACTAAGCCACGTTGGGACAGCAGGTCACAAAACTGCACAGGTCACCCTGGCATGCCCCCCCCCCCTCAATCAAAATTCTCACTGCTACTTCAGTCTACTTTAAATTCCCCCCTACACACAAATAGAATTGCCGAGGCTATCCACGTTCTGGAAAAGCTCCTCAGCATCGAATGTAAATGGGTGATCCAGCCTGAACCTGAGGTGCAGGTTCTTATAAAAGTGATGTGACACAATTTCAGAGACTTTACTGATCTCATGTACCCTAGTAAGGAGCAGACTTGAGTAAAATTCCCAGCCTTGGTCCAAATTTATAATAAATGAATCCTTCACATCAGGGACATTTCCAGAGCAGTTAAAACAGGCAAGAGTTGTACCTTTGCTTAAGAAAGATAAAGCAGAACACACAGAAAATTAGTGGCCCATTTCTCTGCTGTCACCATTCACAAAAAAAATAGAAGCAAGTATGAAAGATAGATTAATGAATTACCTGAATAAGTACAATCTTTTAAGCGAATCAGTTTTGTTTCTGAAGTGGCAAAAATATGTAGTCAGCCATAGTAGAATTCACAAAAGTTGTACTTGATGCTCTTAACAAAGATGAGTGTGTCATAGCCATATTTTTGGATCTTTCTAAGGTATTTGATACAGTCGACCACAAGATTCTATTAAATACAATTAGAAGCATCAAGAGTAAGAGGGGTAGCTAATGACTGGTTTCGATCATACCTAACGAATAGGGTACAAACAGTAGAGATAACACATACTTCAAATAGATCTAAACATTTAGTAAAACACTTATCAGAACCAAAATACATTAATCTAGGGTTCTGCAAGATAGCATATTAGGACCAGTACTATTCCTGATATGCATCAATGACTTTCCCAGTAGTATTACTCGTGGCGAAAAAATTCTCTTCGCTGATGACACCAATGTTATAGTCACTGAGAAAATGAGAGAACACCTTGCAGAGAAAGCAAATGAAACTCTGAAGGAAGTTTACGATTGGTCAATAAGCAATAAAGTGACATTTAACATAAAGAAAACTAATGTCGTGAGTTTGTTTGAAGAGGGAAAATAACAGTGTTAAATTAAAGGTAGACAGCACCTCTATAAACTGTATAACAAATGCAAACTTCCCAGGAATGAATATTGATTCTCAGTTGAAGTGGTGTGAGCACACAAAGGTACTTTCAAACAGAATCTCATTAGCAGGTAATGCTCTTACAATCCTATCATCAGTGTGTAACACGAAATGTCTTTTAGTTAGATACTATTCGTATGTACACTCAGTTCTTAGCCGTCTTTTTTGGGGAACAAATGTACAAAATATAAACACAATTTTCAAACTATAGAAAAAGAACCATAAGAACAATAACCAAAAATAGTAGTAGAGCTCATTGTAAAGATCTGTTCAAAACACTGGAGATTTTGACTGCTCTGTGTGTGTACATTTAGCAGTCAGTTGTATACATCAAAAATAACATTGATAATTACTGAAGAAATAACTCTGTCCATGGAACAAGAGCTACACTCAACATTTACCAAGAAAAAAATAAACATAAAACTCAGAACAGCATTTTCTACCAAGGAATAAAACTGTACAATAAGTTACCAAAAGACATTAAAGAAATTACAAAAATACACTTATTTAAAAAGGCAGCAAAAAAATATGAGTGTAATCCCAAAAGTAAGGTCCCCTATTTCTTTATAAGTACATAGACCTGTTTATTTCTACAATGGTTTACATCAGTTTACAGCTAGAACATTTAGCTATTTTTTGACATTATCACCATTTCTGTCACAGCATTGTTGTAGATGCTGTGGCAGTTTTTGTATGCCCATGTCATACCAGCTCACTGCCATGCTGTTTAGAAAGTTATAAATCTCTTCTTTCACCTCGTCGTCGGAGCTGAATCGTTGGGGCCACAATTAACGCTGACAGGTACTGTGAGACTCTGAAAAAACTCAAACGAGCAATTTAGAACCGGAGAAGAGGAATATTGACCGAGGTCGTACACATTCTCCGTGACGACGCTCGCCCACACATCGCTCAGCAAACCGTTGCTCTCCTGCAACAGTTTCAGTGGAACGTAATCCCCCACCAACCCTATAGTCCTGACTTGGCACCCAGTGACTATCACCTGTTCCCTAAGTTAAAAGAACATTTTGCTGGAAAGCCATTGAGCTCCGACGACAAGGTGAAAGAAGAGGTTCATAATTTTCTGAACAGCATGGCGGCCGGCGAGCTGGTATGACTTTGGCATACAAAAACTGCCACAGCGTCTACAAAACTGCATCGACAGAAATGGTCATTATGTCGAAAAATAGGTAAATGTTCAAGCTCTAAACTGTTGTAAACCATTGTAGAAATAAACAGGTCTATAGACTTATAAAAGAATAGAACTTACTTTTGGGATTACCCTTGTACCTGTTATGCAATACATTTTATACATTAAAAGATTACTTAGATGAAAGAGAGTATGGGTTTGCTAAAAAAAAATGTTATACAAATAAATACTGACAATGATTATAAAACATTCCACATAAACCTTCACACTGTGTTTTGATTTTTCTTTTTTCCTTTTCTAGAAAAACTTATCCCCATGCATAGCACAATACTAACAACTCTTCGTCTTTCTGAGCTCAACATCTCACATTACAGAGGGATGCTGACTGAGTTATATACATATATATATATATCTGCTTGTGTCTTTATACACTCCTGGAAATTGAAATAAGAACACCGTGAATTCATTGTCCCAGGAAGGGGAAACTTTATTGACACATTCCTGGGGTCAGATACATCACATGATCACACTGACAGAACCACAGGCACATAGACACAGGCAACAGAGCATGCACAATGTCGGCACTAGTACAGTGTATATCCACCTTTCGCAGCAATGCAGGCTGCTATTCTCCCATGGAGACGATCGTAGAGATGCTGGATGTAGTCCTGTGGAACGGCTTGCCATGCCATTTCCACCTGGCGCCTCAGTTGGACCAGCGTTCGTGCTGGACGTGCAGACCGCGTGAGACGACGCTTCATCCAGTCCCAAACATGCTCAATGGGGGACAGATCCGGAGATCTTGCTGGCCAGGGTAGTTGACTTACACCTTCTAGAGCACGTTGGGTGGCACGGGATACATGCGGACGTGCATTGTCCTGTTGGAACAGCAAGTTCCCTTGCCGGTCTAGGAATGGTAGAACGATGGGTTCGATGACGGTTTGGATGTACCGTGCACTATTCAGTGTCCCCTCGACGATCACCAGTGGTGTACGACCAGTGTAGGAGATCGCTCCCCACACCATGATGCCGGGTGTTGGCCCTGTGTGCCTCGGTCGTATGCAGTCCTGATTGTGGCGCTCACTTGCACGGCGCCAAACACGCATACGACCATCATTGGCACCGAGGCAGAAGCGACTCTCATCGCTGAAGACGACACATCTCCATTCGTCCCTCCATTCACGCCTGTCGCGACACCACTGCAGGCGGGCTGCACGATGTTGGGGCGTGAGCGGAAGACGGCCTAACGGTGTGCGGGACCGTAGCCCAGCTTCACGGAGACGGTTGCGAATTGTCCTCGCCGATACCCCAGGAGCAACAGTGTCCCTAATTTGCTGGGAAGTGGCGGTGCGGTCCCCTATGGCACTGCGTAGGATCCTACGGTCTCGGCGTGCATCCGTGCGTCGCTGCGGTCCGGTCCCAGGTCGACGGGCACGTGCACCTTCCGCCGACCACTGGCGACAACATCGATGTACTGTGGAGACCTCACGCCCCACGTGTTGAGCAATTCGGCGGTACGTCCACCCGGCCTCCCGCATGCCCACTATACGCCCTCGCTCAAAGTCCGTCAACTGCACATACGGTTCACGTCCACGCTGTCGCGGCATGCTACCAGTGTTAAAGACTGCGATGGAGCTCCGTATGCCACGGCAAACTGGCTGACACTGACGGCGGCGGTGCACAAATGCTGTGCAGCTAGCGCCATTCGACGGCCAACACTGCGGTTCCTGGTGTGTCCGCTGTGCCGTGCGTGTGATCATTGCTTGTACAGCCCTCTCGCAGTGTCCGGAGCAAGTATGGTGGGTCTGACACACCGGTGTCAATGCGTTCTTTTTTCCATTTCCAGGAGTGTATATGTGGATGGATATGTGCGTGTGTGTGTGCGAGTGTATACCCGCCCGTTTTTCCCCCTAAGGTAAGTCTTTCCGCTCACGGGATTGGAATGACTCCTTACCCTCTCCCTTAAAACCCACATCCTTTCGTCTTTCCCTCTCCTTCCCTCTTTCCTGATGAGGCAACAGTTTGTTGCGGAAGCTTGAATTTTGTGTGTATGTTTGTGTTCGTTTGTGTGTCTGTCGACCTGCCAGCACTTTCATTTGGTACGTCACATTATATATATATATATATATATATATATATATATATATATATATATAAACAAAGATGATGTGACTTACCAAACGAAATCGCTGGCACGTCAATAGACACACAAACATACACACAAAATTCTAGATTTCGCAACCAACGGTTGCCTTGTCAGGAAAGAGGGAAGGAGAGGGAAAGACGAAAGGATGTGTATATGAATTACCTTATTTTAAATTGTGCTAAACTTTTAAGTACATTGACATATCCTATATTCTTGTAAAAACAGATCTACAGATGAATAAAACTACTACTACTTCTTTTGATGTCAGTAGAGTTAGCTGTCTGCCAACAAATGTGCAGTTTTCTCTTGCTCGACATATGTTCATTCTTCAAAGTTACTTCAAATCGAAATTTTTCTTAAAACCTCAGGAAGACTTTAGGCTAGTTTTTCCTGAAAGAAGGGTGCCTAACAACTCAGACTTGATGGATAGTTGCAACATTTCAGAAAAACTGGTGGGAATGGATGTGATCGTTCCAGCCGACTTCAGTGTTGAGTGATGCTTCATTGGAAAATGTCTGTGCAGCACTGCTATGTTCACAAAGATGGTGGTGGTGGTGGTGGTGGTGGTTAGTGTTCAACGTCCCGTCGACAACGAAGTCATTAGAGACGGAGCGCAAGCTCGGGTTAGGGGAGTATTGGGAAGGAAATCGGCCGTGCCCTTTCAAAGGAACCATCCTGCCATTTGCCTGAAACGATTTAGGAAAATCACGGAAAACCTAAATCAGGATGGCCGGAGACGGGATTGGACCGTCGTCCTCCCGAATGCGAGTCCAGTGTGCTAACCACTGCGCCACCTCGCTCGGTAGGTTCACAAAGAAACTTAATATTAAAACTGTGTCAGCAAACTGGAATCTCTCTTGGGTGTTTTTTCAGAGCTACAAAGCACCTCAAACACCATCCGTGTGGCATTCAAATTGTGCATGAGCTTTGAGAACCTGATAAGAGGAGAAAGACATTACTTCTGTAGTGTCTGCATTTTATTCGCAACAATGTTTGGGTACTGTATTGTGTTTTCTACTCTGATGAAGCAATGTTCCATCCGAGTAGCTATGTAAACAGCCAGAATGACAGATATTAAAGTTGAGAAAACCATCACGGAATTTGGAGATCGTTGTGCAATTCCCCTCAAAATAATTGTAGACTTTTTTTTTACATGATAGCGGCTGAATGTTACAAGTACGTAAACATTCAATTCGTAGCACTGGCAGAGGCTGCTGAATAACACTGCCGGCTCTAGCAAGAAGGCGCAAAAACGCCACACGGCAGGAATCCTAACTAGCGTGGACTGCATTTTGTGTGTTACCAAAGACAATAATTTCATACAGCTGAATTTTAAAATCCCAAAAGTGGTCATGGTTTGAATAAATAATTATTAGTAAAACTGAAGCAAATATCTCTAAATTTTCAAAAAAGTAATGGTAAATAAAATAAAATGTACGTGAATTTTATGTAGATGACAGCTCTGAGTATATATTAGCATATTTGACAATATAATAGAGGAATTAGCTCCCCCCCCCCCCCCCCCCCCCAAGAAACTCAACAGAATAGGAGCAGTGAGCCATAAGGAAATGAAAGTGTAAGGATTACTGCTAAGATTTTTTTTCTTAAATTCTTGAGGCAGCTTATTCAAAATGGATGCAGCAGAATACTGCACTCCTTTCTGCTTAGGAGTCAAGGAGGTGAGTTCCACATTCACTGAATTTCTGCCTAGTATGAACTGAGTGAAGGCTGCTAATTCTTTGGGATATGCTCATATTATTAACAAACAACATTTAATGTTTTATATGTTGAGAGGTCATTGTAAGAATTCTCGGATTCCGAACAAGAGATTCCTAAACCTATACCACATATTGCTCAAATCGTCTGTTCCTGAGCCAAAAATACCCTTTGTATATGGGAAGACTTACCACACAGTGCATTACCATACAAAGTCCTAAACAACTGAAAAAAAAAAAAACTCAACAGCCGGGTGGGGGGGGGGGGGTGGCGGGAGGGAGGGAGGGAGGGAGGGAGAGAGAGAGAGAGAGGGGGGGGGGATCCTTTTGGCCCAAAGCTTACACATCTAGCAGTCTTTTTGTTGTGCCTGGCTCCTACTAAACATCTCCACTAAATGGTGAGTAGCAATCTATCCTCCTCAAAATATTGTCATTATTCCATCCTGGACCTAACATTGCTTGAAAAAAGATAATTGGACTAATTTTTGTGTTGGACTATCACTTGCAGATAAATATGCTGATTATAATGGTAAATACAGCAGTGTTCACCTTTTAACAAGGTCCTGAACATGAGCTTCCTTTAACAGATAACTATCTATATGAACACCTAGCTACTTGAACTGTTCAAGACTCCCTAATCTTTTACCCATTATGAGTAATGAAAAAGTCAGTTTTAGTTAACTATGTATTAGAAACTATAAAAACTGAGTCTTACTGTGAGTCCCAAAAGGTTCGATATTGGGTCCCTGTCTGTTTCTTTTTTACGTGAATGACCTACTACTTGCTATTGATGTTCATTCAGTCTTATTTGTTGATGATACATCAGTTCTAATTGAAAATGAGATATTTGAAAATATTCAAGAAAAAGCCAAAAATACTTTAGAAAAACTTGAATCTTGGTTCTATCAAAATGGACTAAAACTAAATGTAACTAAAACCAAAAAGATGCAATTTGAAGCTAAATCAGTAGAAAAGGAGAGAAATACAGATAATTTGCAATGATCAGGATATCACAGAGGCAAACCATGTGAAATTCTTAGGCCTAAATCTTGACAAAAATTTAAATTGGAGGGTACACATAGATTACTTAGCAAATAAACTGAACAACTTACTATTTGCAAGGTGTATTTTCAGGTGCCACAAACATGGTTACCAGAAAAATAGTTTATCACTGCTACTTTGAGTCAGTTATTCGTTGTGGCATAATCTTCTGGGGAAATTCAGCAAATGTCACTAGGCTTCTAGTATTACAAAAGAAAGTAATTGGAAACGTGTGTTGCAAAAAAAATGTTGTTGTTGTTGTTGTTGTGGTCTTCAGTCCTGAGACTGTTTTGATGCAGCTCTCCATGCTACTCTATCCTGTGCAAGCTTCTTCATCTCCCAGTACCTACTGCAACCTACATCCTTCTGAATCTCCTTAGTGTATTCATCTCTTGGTCTCCCTCTACGATTTTTACCCTCCACGCTGCCCTCAAATACTAAATTGGTGATCCCTTGATGCCTCATAACATGTCCTGCCAACCGGTCCCTTCTTCTTGTCAAGTTGTGCCACAAACTTCTCTTCTCCCCAATCCTATTCAATACCTCCTCATTAGTTACGTGATCTACCCACCTTATCTTCAACATTCTTCTGCAGCACCACATTTCGAAAGCTTCTATTCTCTTCTTATCCAAACTATTTACCGTCCTAGTTTCACTTCCATACATGGCTACACTCCATACAAATACTTTCAGAAACGACTTCCTGACACTTAAATCTATACTCGATGTTAACAAATTTCTCTTCTTGAGAAACGCTTTCCTTGCCATTGCCAGTCTACATTTTATATCCTCTCTACTTTGACCATCATCAGTTATTTTACTCATTAATAGCAAAACTCCTTTACTACTTTAAGTGTCTCATTTCCTAATCTAATTCCCTCAGCGTCACCCGATTTAATTAGACTACATTCCATTATCCTCGTTTTGCTTTTGTTGATGTTCATCTTATACCCTCCTTTCAAGACACTGTCCATTCCGTTCAACTGGTCTTCCAAGTCCCTTACTGTCTCTGACAGAATTACAATGTCATCGGCGAACCTCAAAGTTTTTACTTCTTCTCCATGAATTTTAATACATACTCCGAATTTTTCTCTTGTTTCCTTTACTGCTTGCTCAATATACAGATTGAATAACATCGGGGAGAGGCTACAACCCTGTCTCACTCCTTTCCCAACCACTGCTTCCCTTTCATGCCCCTCGACTCTTATAACTGCCATCTGGTTTCTGTACAAATTGTAAATAGCCTTTCAATAGCCCTGCCACCTTCAGAATTTGAAAGTGAGTATTCCAGTCAACATTGTCAAAAGCTTTCTCTAAGTCTACAATTGCTAGAAACGTAGGTTTGCCTTTTCTTAATCTTTCTTCTAAGATAAGTCGTAAGGTCAGTATTGCCTCACGTGTTCCAACATTTCTACGGAATCCAAACTGATCTTCCCCGAGGTCGGCTTCTACCAGTTTTTCCATTTGTCTGTAAAGAATTCGCGTTAGTATTTTGCAGCTGTGACTTTTTAAACTGATAGTTTGGTAATTTTCACATCTGTCAACACCTGCTTTCTTTGGGATTGGAATTATATTATATTCTTCTTGAAGTCTGAGGGTATTTCGCCTGTCTCGTACATTGTGCTCACCAGATGGTAGAGTTTTGTCATGACTGGCTCTCCCAAGGCCATCAGTAGTTCCAATGGAATGTTGTTTACTCCGGGGGCCTTGTTTCGACTCAGGTCTTTCAGTGCTCTGTCAAACTCTTCACGCAGTATCGTATCTCCCATTTCATCTTCATCTACATCCTCTTCCATTTCCATAATATTGCCCTGAAGTAAATCGCCCTTGTATAGACCCTCTATATACTCCTTCCACCTTTCTGCTTTCCCTTCTTTGCCTAGAACTGGGTTTCCATTTGAGCTCTTGATATTCATACAAGTGGTCCTCTTTTCTCCCAAGGTCTCTCTAATTTTCCTGTAGGCAGCATCTATCTTACCCCTAGTGAGACAAGCCTCTACATCCTTACATTTGTCCTCTAGCCATCCCTGCTTAGCCATTTGGCACTTCCTGTCGATCTCATTTTTGAGACGTTTGTATTCCTTTTTGCCTGCTTCATTTACTGCATTTTTATATTTTCTCCTTTCATCAATTAAATTCAATATTTCTTCTGTTACCCAAGGATTTCTATTAGCCCTCGTCTTTTTACCTACTTGATCATCTGCTGCCTTCACCACTTCATCCCTCAGAGGTACCCATTCTTCTTCTACCGTATTTCTTTCCCCTATTCCTGTCAATTGTTCCCTTATGCTCTCCCTGAAACTCTCTACAACCTCTGGTTCTTTCAGTTTATCCAGGTCCCATCTCCTTAAATTCCCACCTTTTTGCAGTTTCTTCAGTTTCAATCTGCAGTTCATAACCAATAGATTGTGGTCAGAATCCACATCTGCCCCTGGAAATGTCTTACAATTTAAGACCTGGTTCCTAAATCTCTGTCTTACCATTATATACTCTATCTGATACCTTTTAGTATCTCCAGGATTCTTCCAGGTATACAACCTTCTTTTATGATTCTTGAACCAAGTGTTAGCTATGATTAAATTATGCTCTGTGCAAAATTCTACAAGTCGGCTTCCTCTTTCATTTCTTCCCCCCAATCCATATTCACCTACTATGTTTCCTTCTCTCCCTTTTCCTACTGACGAATTCCAGTCACCCATGACTATTAAATTTTCGTCTCCCTTCACTACCTGAATAATTTCTTTTATCTCGTCATACATTTCATCTATTTCTTCATCATCTGCAGAGCTAGTTGGCATATATGCTTGTAGTACTGTAGTAGGTGTGGGCTTCGTGTCTATCTTGGCCACAATAATGTGTTCACTAAGCTGTTGGTAGTAGCTTACCCGCGTTCCTATTTTCCTATTCATTATTAAACCTACTCCTGCATTAGCCCTAATTGATTTTGTATTTATAACCCTGTAATCACCTGACCAAAAGTCTTGTTCCTCCTGCCGCCGAACTTCACTAATTCCCACTATATCTAACTTTAACCTATCCATTTCCCTTTTCACATTTTCTAACCTACCTGCCTGATTAAGTGATCTGACGTTCCACGCTCCGATCCGTAGAACGCCGGTTTTCTTTCTTCTGATAACGACGTCCACTCGAGTAGTCCCCGCCTGGAGATCCGAATGGGAGACTATTTTACCTCCGGAATATTTTACCCAAGAGGACGCCATCATCATTTAATCATACAGTAGAGCTGCATGTCCTCGGGAAAAATTACGGCTGTAGTTTCCCCTCGCTTTCAGCCGTTCGCAGTACCAGCACAGCAAGGCCGTTTTGGTTAATGTTACAAGGCCAGATCAGTCAATCATCCAGACTGTTGCCCCTGCAACTACTGAAAAGGCTGCTGCCCCTCTTCAGCAAAAAAAATAAAAAACGGGAATCCTGTAGACCACTGTTAAAAAATTTAAAAATGCTATCTATCCCCTCACTTTACATATATGGGATGGTGGTGTTCCTATATAAAAATCAACATACACTAGACACTTTCCTTTTTGACCACATCTACAGCACTCGCCACAGAGACAACTCCAAACTTCCAACACATCGTTTAAAACTTTATGCCCAAACGCCAGAGTATATGGGGTTAAAAATTTTCAATAAAATAAAAGGCAGTAATATATTTAAAATGGAGATTGGTTCACTCAAAAGATTGCTCTTTACTCTTCCGGTGGAAAAGTGTTATTATTCTGTCGACGAATTCGTTGAGGACGGCTTCACAGTCTGAACACAGGGATTGTGTTACACGTATTATTTTATGTACACGTGTAGCTGTAACTTAGAAAAGTAAAATATAATGTAAACTTGGGACAGTTTGGTTGTCGTGCCTATCTGCGTCTCAACATTTCCACTGTATGGTGAGTAACAACTTTCCTTTTCACAGTATTGCTACATTCCATCCTGTATTTTCCACTGTGATTTAGAATCAATTTATTTGGTACTAGTCATGAACTCATATGTGTTGCAATTAATTATCTCATACACTGACTATGTTGCACTCAGCATCCTTCACTACCAAGCTAGTGCCGTCAGCAAAGCGATTAGATGGTATAAAGAAACAGCACTGACCCCCAAGGCACACCCTACTTCACTGTACCCTCATCAGACTCCACGTCATTGCTGTGGAGGAGGACATTTTGCTGTCAGTTCTTAAAGTATGAGAGGAGTGACTCCTTGTATTCCATAATGGTCCATCTTTTGTAGAAATGTTCTGTGATAAAGGCATACACCTTGGTTAAACCAAAGATGCCTCACTGAGAAAAGACAATACAGCATTTTCGGGTTGTTAAACTACTTCTGAAACCAAACTATATGTTTGACAGCAAATTATGCGAACTGAAATGAACAATTCTCTGATATACTCTCTTTTCAGCAACTTTTGCAAGCACTGAAGGCATAGGAGTAGGTCTAAAATTGTCTACATTGTCCCTACCATCATTCAAGATGCTGACCATTCCCAAAGGCAAAATTAACAAATTTGACTAAGTGCTGGGCACATGCAGCATGGCACATTAGTATCATACTCCATTGTCTACATGTACATCTACATACATATTCCACAAGTCACTGTACGGTACGTGACAGAGGGTACCGTGTACGACAATAGTCATTTCTTTCTTATTCCACTTGCAGGTAGAGTAAGGGAATAATGACTCCTTATGAGCCCTAGTTTCTCATATCTTATCTTCACGATCCCTATGCGAGATGTACGCTGGTGGTAACAGGATTGTCCTGCAGTCTGCCTAAAATGCTGGTTCCCTAAACTTTCTCAGTAGTGTTCATCAAAATGAATGTCTCCAGGGAAACGGCTCTTGAGTTACCGAGCATGCTGATCAAACCTACTGGTGACAAATCTAGCAGATTGTGGCTGACTTGCTTCAATGTTTTTTTTTCCATTCTGACCTGCTGTGTATCCCAAACACTTGAGCAGTACTCAAGAATAGGTTGCATTAGCATCCTATATGCGGTCTGTAATATTATTGGGTTTCCGATGCTCTGTTTATGGAATATTTGTCATAAAAGAGAAGAACAGCCATTGAGCTGTAGTTGGTAAAATGTTACATTTTTGTAACGTACGTCTACACTAAGACGTCTGTCCAGCAGAAACTACTTCAAATGCACACTATGATCTGCTGGGCACCGATATTTAAATCATTGCTGCAACGCTCGATCCTAATAAGATGTGAAATGTACGAATGATGAAAATTTGTATACATAGTTATGTTTAGTTCTAGAGACTCAATTACCTTTTACTGTTTGGTCCCCGACATGTTAAGAAGCGCTGTGTAGTATCCCCACGAGTTATATTTTATTTTGAGTACTGAAAAATGTAAATCATTGAACAGACGCTTCAAAAAACGTGTGACATAATGAAATACTCACGCACGTGCCAGTACATTTAATTTTAAGAACTATTGGACAGACAAGAGAAGACATTGTTGAACATCGTGATGTAAGTTTCATGTTTCTCGAATATTTGTACCTCTTTAAGAATATGTTGATGTCATAATGAAATCTTCTTCTTTCTATTCTTTTCTTTAAATAACCTCAGTGGCTTTCCGATGTATGTAAGCTACATTACAGGTCAGCTCTTTATAGTGGCATCTTGATTGTTTTCGGGAGGTGACTAATGTGTCCAACCCCAGACTTGATAACCAATACCAAAAATCCACTTTCGTGCATTCATTTCCTTTTTTAATATTCAGTTAGGTCCCTTAGGTATTTCCATCAGAGATTCAAATTGCGTGAAGGCAATCCGGATTAAATGTCAGGTTCAAACCACCTTCGCGTAATTGAGCTGTATTCCTCCTGAACACAATCGAGACCCGACATGACGCAGATCGTCTGCTTTTTCTCTCTCTCCGACCCATACCAAAATCAGTAAAACAATTGCCGTGAGTATGGAATCTAGTGTAAATTGTATTCTTGAGATTATCAGCAATATATAATATTTCATCATCATCACGTATAAATGCCACACATATATAAAAAATGCAATTTATACTAGAGGCTCCTTTGCAGATGAACTATACTTTCCTGAAATTCTGCCAATAAAACGAAGTTGAGCTTCTGCCTAACCTACCATAATCCGCACAGGATTGTTCCATTCCATATTGCTTCAAAATGTTCTGCCAACACATTTAAACCACTTGACAGTGTCAAGCAGGACTCTAGTAATACTGTATCCAAACATCACTGGTTTGTTCTTCCCACTCATACACATTAACTTACATTTTTCTACATTAAGAGCCAGCTGCCATTCATTGCACCAACTAGAAATTTTGTGTAGGTCATCTCGTATCAATCTAGAGTCACTTATCTTCGACACCTCGTATCCGATGAGAGTCTTGAACAATTTAATTATTCACTCAGTCTCCCCCATGTCAGTACCACTGAAATGTACTTCAGATAGCAGCCTTGGGAAGCCATTTTCTAACAGATTTATGTGGTTACCTGTAGAAACTTAAGTTTTTATTTAATTCACATGCTTTATTCAGAGATTGTTAAACAAGTAAACAAAAAATACGTTTACTGTGTAATTACTTAAGCTGTTTACCAGACACTCCCAATATGACTGACCATTTGGTTTTAATTTTATCCTGAGAACTGGTTATTGTATCTGCATACTGCTACCACATGCTTTTTGCCTTCCTGATGACATCTTTATGCACCTACAGTACTTCTTGAATTGGACTACTGCATCTCGATTTTTACTATCACTAGTGTTGTTCTCCATTATATCTTTGTCTCCTCAGTCAGCCACCCAGGTTACTTGTTAGTGCCTGTACCCTGTTCTAAACGTTCTAATGGAAAGCAAGTTTGAAAGAGTGTGAGATATTTGTGGGAGAAAGCATTATATATATTTTCTGTGTTACCTGCACAATAAACTTACCACCATTCATCTTCTTTAATAAGGCTTAAAACACGTTCTGTTGCCATTGGATTAACAGTTGTAAATAGCTTGTAATTATATGAACCATGAAAGAGTATAAAAATTCCTTTTAGTGTTAAAACTTGTGGATTATGGTCTGAAGCCCTTTTATGAACAGAGTTCCCCTCTAGCAAGGAAGAATTCATGAAAATATTGTCTATAGTTGTCCTTCTGTTGCCCTGCTCTGTGGATGGAAAGAATACATTCTGTATCAAATGTGAATTTAGGAGATCTTCCAACATTCTTTTCCTTGCATAACCACTTACAAAATTAACGCTGAAGTAGCCACATTCATTAATTTTTGGTACTTTCTATAAAGTGAAACTGGAACTCTCTCTGGCTTAAACAGAAATGTCCTGAAACTACAGCTACAGGATCTATAGACAACTATAACCAAAAGTGTAGTTTTACTATATTCAACTACTTCTGCATAATATTCAATGAATTGTTGACTGCAGTGTTTGATACGTCAATAAATTCAAATGGAATACAATTTTTCATGTGCACGGCCTCTCCCCCCATGCTGCCAAGTGCTCCTTGAAAAATAGCTAATGAATCCCCTGGTATGGAAAGCCTCTGAATTGAAACCTCCTGGCAGATTAAAACTGTGTGCCGGACCGAGACTCGAACTCGGGACCTTTGCCTTTTGCGGGCAAGTGCTCTACCAACTGAGCTAGTAACCCGAGCACGACTCACGCCGCGTCCTCACAGCTTTACTTTTGCCAGTACCTCGTCTCCTAGCTTCCAAACTTTACAGAAGCTCTCCTGCATACCTTGCAGAACTAGCACTCCTGAAAGAAAGGATATTGCGGAGACACGGCTTAGCCACAGCTTTGGGGATGTTTCCAGAATTTGATTTTCACTCTGCAGCTGAGTGTGCCCGAGAAAGGCAGAGGTCCCGAGTTCGAGTCTCGGTCCGGCACACAGTTTTAATCTGCCAGGAAGTTTCGTATCAGCGCACACTCCGCTGCAGAGTGAAAATCTCATTCAGCCTCTGAATTGTCGAATTGTTTAATCAAAGTCATCAAGCAGTTCACTAACTTCACCTCTACTACATCCTATATTTTGGTGGAATATGCTAATTTCTTCATTACTTGGATACCCGGCCTTTTTTGAAGGTGGCCCCTTTGCAAGAGTTTTCCCTTAAACAGGGATGCCTATAGCTGAGTTCAGTCTACAAAAGGGCAGCTCTAATACAAACTGCTGCAGGAATTGTACAGTGAGTGATCTCCCCCGCCCCATAGTGTCACCTGTAAACTCTGCCCACCCCCACTTGAGGTGCAGGCTGTGCCTTGTGAGGCAGGCTCAGCTGGCTCATATCAAAATAGGAAAAAATAAAGTCTAGTGTCTATCTATGCAGCGTTTCAGCATAATTTATTTCCAATATCTGCTGGCCAACTTCTATAGCAGTTTGCAACTATAACTTATTTGCAAACCATCAGTACCAGCAGACTTAATTTTGATGTGACTGTGACACTGAAAACATTAATACGAGCTGTTACTTCTTTTTCTGTTATAACGTCACCTACTGTTTGCCACTGTAGATGACCTTTCTCAGACGTACGATTTCCGCGATTTCCCTAAATCGCTCCGGGCAAATGTCGGGACGGTTCCTCGGAAAGGGCACGGCCGATTTCCTTCCCCGAAGAACTCGACCCTCAGATCGGTTTCTCTCCTCGTGGCGTTCCACACTCTTTGGCGATAAGAGTCGGGCAGAGCTCCTCCACTACTACGGCCGTCTCGGCACGTGGTTTCAGGCGTCGCCCTAAACGGATTCCAGCTGCCATCGTCAGGTGCCGGGGGTGGCGTCTCTGTGACACCCGTGCAGAGGACGGCCTCTGCTCGAGGCACTGCAGTCGGCTTCACGGAGGGCCGGGTGCCCCCTGACGTCACACTCCGATCCCATCCACTTCGGGTGTCACATCACCTGCTGCGAACGATTCTCCAATTCTGCGTGAGCGAGAGCAAATATTCTCAGTGGCTGTACCGGAAGTTCCTCTATCGCTTAATACACCACAGTCGGGGAGTCGTGTCGACTGTTGCCGAGCGCCGTAAACACTGTGACTGGAGCCGACGCGTGAGGTCGACACGGAGACAGCACCGGGATTGCCGTACAGTTTGACACGGAATGTGTCCACACCCGAATCACTTCAGGCTGTACACTACCACTGCAACGTGTCACCTGAACCGTGCAGCAGTGCTGTGTCATCCGCAGAGGACGCCTCGTACGTGTGGGAGTGGATCACCGTCAGAGTCCACTACGGGCCTCAGTCTATTCGAGGCTAGCCGAGCTGTGCTTAGTCTCATTCATTCTTTTATTTTCATGTTTCATAGATCCTTGATAGAATATAAAACGTGTCAGATTATTACAGTAATAACCATATCTGAAATGGTAATGAGGCTCACAAAATAAATCATATATACACAGATGCATGAGGTTCAAGTGTCACAGGTTATAGCAGTAATAATGATTACACAAAAAATTATGAGTCTTCTATTCTAATACATATAAAAAGCATTGTCATCATTTAATATGGCAGTGATACATAATCGGTTCTTATAGGAATGCTTAAAATTAAATACATTGTACTAATTGTTACACACTTTCCAAGAATTCCTGTAAAGAATAGAAAGAACTATTTAAAAGATAAAGTTTCAGCTGGCTTTTTAATTTAGTAATATCACTAATGGGAGATTTAACATAAAATGAAAGTTTTTTGTATACTCTTATGCTTGAATAATGTACACTTTTGTTCACCATGCTCAGATTTTTTATATCTTTGTGAAGATCGTGTTTACTTTTTGTATCATGACCATGATATTCACTGTTTCTTTAAACACATTATTGAAAAAAATGTAGGTGAGGATACTGAGCTGTTTGAATAAGTTCCTGCAAGAGCATCTGGGGTTGTTTGTTCACGACTGGTTATCCCAAAATATGATGCCAAATCTGATAGACGAATGGAAATATCCTAGGTATGCAGCTTTAATTGTTTCCAAGTCACAAACAGTTCTCTATGTGTGCTGCTACAGCTCTTTGTGTACGTAATTGTTTCCTGCTGAATGTTACTTAGATACTGTTTTCATGAAATAAAGTTAAACTTCAGTCTACTGCTCATGCCATACTTACACCTAGTTACAACACCAATGATATGGGCCAAGTTTCGGTTCACACAAATTTTCAAAAATTTGTAAAAACCTTTATTGCATTACATATTGTTTTTTCAAAACTGTACATTATAGCTTTACAACTAAATTACAGAAGCAAAGTAAATATTATTTACAGAGTTCTTTAATAACAATTCATGGATGGAACTGAATTTCACTTTTAACAGAAAACAGCAGTTCCTCACAAGTATGGAAACCTGCAGCAGACGAGCCTCAATAAAAATATTTTGCAAAATTTGTGATTAAAAGTAGAAATCCATTTTCATCACAAAAATTAGTGCCAACAATAAGAAACAGAAGTTGACATCCTGAAGCTAAATGCCACATATGAAGAATGTACATTATTCCAAAACAAAAATATGAGAACATGCTGAAAAATGCATAGTGACAATGAAAAAAAGAAAAAGGAAATAAACAACAGTTAACTGAATCAACTGATGAGATGATCTGTGTGACATAAATAAGGAGACTGTAAGTGAGCTGCACTAAATTACAATAGCACTAAAGTAATGCTGTATATGGTACATACACTCATGTAATAGCAACTGTGGCAGTAAAAAAGTCTAAAATTCGTTTTGCTACTCCACTAAACTTAAAAGTATTGTACCTGCCCATTTATTCGTCCACTCATTTACATGTAATACAAACTAAACAGTAAGAAAGTTGATACCACATGAAAACTTTAATTACATCCTTTAACTAAAATCTGACAAATCTGTGTTGTATGGACTTCTACTGGCATAGGTTTTTCGTCACTGAAATGTACATTTAAATCTTCAGCAAAAATATGCAGCCTGACAGAGAGAAAAATCTTATGAACCGGACTGAAAGGGCAGTTCACGCATTCAACAGCACTAAGAAATTTTCATTCAATGCATATTTGAATTATGCTTTAACAGTTCATATTTCTGAAAGAGCTCTTCATTGTGACACACAATGGTAAAAGCACACTAAGTAGGATGCAGAAGCACACTTTCCTTACAGCTCAAGTTCGCTCACAGGGATGGGTCACTGGAAGTGATTTAATGTGTGTGACTGACTTACAAACACTTGTAAGATTATACACAATCCGACATGCTAAATAATACAGTTCTGGTTTGCAGATAACATTGACATTTACAGGATCTGATATTCAGGGTACGAACCCAGACATAGCATCCTGATTGTTTCATTAAAATAATGTGCCAGTTGGATGACCGTGGTATATGTCAGTGCTGGGCAATAACTTACGGAAAAAAAACATTCAGCACAGTTTGCTCACGATGCACCGGCTAGCACATAATGAAACGACCATTTAGAACAGAGTTCCACAAATAATTGTAGAGCAGTTGTAGTTGAAATCTCAAGTTCAGTTTGTATTAGCTTCCACCGCTTCTTCCCACTCGACGGTGGAACCATTTTAGCCTTTACATCAGACGAATTCGCAATTGCGAATAATGACTACTGTCAGCTGTAGAATGGAATGATGGCAATGAAAATTTGTGCCAGACTGGCACTTTAACCCGAACTTCCCGCACATAACGGACGTGTGAGTACAGATCGTAGACGGACGGTCGACGACGTACGGAAGTTCGGGTCCGGCCGCGAGTCGTGCACGGATAGCCAAACGATGAGGCGACCACTCGTGGGAAGTCCGGGTTCGAGTCCCGGACCTGAACAAATTTTCATTGTCGCCATTACATTCTGCAGTTGATGGCAGTCATTATTTGCAATTACAAATTCATCTGATGTATTTCATAAAGGCTGTAGTCACCACAGTGCATTGTCGTCAGAATAACACAGGCAGTGCAGTATCATATTTCAGCATTTGTCTCAGCTAAAGTGCTCTCACAGTGTCAGGAATTCATTCGTCGCATGCCTATTACGGTCAAGTCATTAATGACACTCGTAGCCAACCGAATGACAGGATACGGTACCTGATGAGAATTACTGAATCTAATTTCTTCTGACCAAAGATACGCATTAACTACATTTGTTTTCTGTATGATACAGGAAATTTGAAACTTTTTTTGTCTAAAATAAGACATATTTTTGTAATTGTTTGGTTTTTTTTGAATATCCAACCAGCTTAAAACAGTAGTTTTTGAAGGTCTTTTTCCTTCAATTGCAAAGAGAGCACCCCTGAGGGTTCTTTCTCTTCCAAGCAAATCACCCCCACCCGCACTACCTCATTAACCTCCCCTAGGGACAGGGAAAGTGATTTCATTCCCCTACCCCGTACGAGCAGGGGAGGGCTCAGTGGCACAATCTGCCACTCTTCAGCCGAGTGACATTACAGTTAAAAAAGAGGAAACTATACACAGAAAAGGGGCTAGAAAGGGGGACATAAAAACATAACAAGTGGAGGCGATGGGGGGAAAATATACACTGACACGAAGATGTTCATTGTGGGACAGTTATAAAAGTCGACATAGAGTTAAAAACACAGTTGGCGATTCACGGAGCACATAAAGTACATTGCAGTCGCGCGCACAAGTTTAAAAGTTGGCCACAGTATAAAAACACTCCAAAATGGGGGAGACACTTAAAAAACCACTGTAAGGGAGAGAGCGCACACGACGAAGAATAAAAACTGCCGAGATGTACCTGCTGAGGAGAAGGAGTTTTGAGAGGAGGTGAAAAGAGGGGAGAGGAAGGTGCAATGGGGAGGGGGGAGGAGTGGGGGTGAAATGAAAAGGGGGTGGGGGCGCCCTGAGGGGCAGGAGAAGGGTGGGGTGGGAGATGGAGAGGGAGGGCAAGTCAGCAGGGAGTACGGACACACAGGAGGGGTGCACTGCAAAGGGGGGGGGGGGTTCAGGTCAGCACTCTGTGCAGGCCAGACCATTACAGGGATGCTATTGTCGTGCAACCACTCTGCCACAGGCCGTTGTAATGGTACTTGAATTATGTAACCATTATGGTACCTCACCTGAACCTCTCGATACCAGTAATTTTCTACTGTATTTCTGTTAACTACTTAACATATTTCTGAGACAACATTCAGATTTCGTTTCACTTTTGATACATCGATATGTTTATATTGCAATGATATTATTCTTATGTGTATTCTTTCTTTTGTCACTATGATCTTTGACGTACTTTTAACTCTGATTTTTGGGTGCGTAAGTGATTGTTAGTTGGTTGTTAACTTGTTAGAGAGTCGGACCTTGAGAAAGTAAAGTCGTGGACGTCATGTTGGAAAGGCGAATATTGTCGTCCGCTTATAAAATGTGAACTTTAACAGTGACTGTGAGGAAGATGTTTTCCAGTATGTTTTGTATTGTGAAGCGATGTTAGTGTGTCACGTGATATTGCAATAAAAGCAATTAAAAGGAAGTGGAACTTAATTTCGGAGTGCTGATTATTTTTTTACATCACCATTGTCCAGCAAAAGTGTACTCTTCAAGAACGGTTTGTGAAGAACATCTACAAAACTTTTGAATATAGCACTATAAAACCTAGGCCTCTTTGCATCCGAGCTTGGAATCGTAACCACCTAGATTTTCAATGATTGAGCCACGATTTTACGACGAGACCGGCTTGGGAAACACAAAAAGATGAGTGCCTAGTTTTTTGATTATTACATGAAATGACTTTATTAACTGTGCTCTAATGACACCTGCCACATAATAGGACTGCTGTTGCCCAAAAATGCAATATTTAGCAGTGTGAGCAACACCACAATCATTAAACTTTGACCTTTGTTGTGGTAGGGTTGTTAGACCGTGCAATATGAACAGGTGCTCGATCGTGTTGAAAGACGCAATCGCCATCCCCGAATTGCTCTTCGACAGTGGGAAGCGAGAAGGTGCTTAAAACATCAATGTAGGCCTCTGCTGTGATACAGCCACACAATACGAGGGGTGCAAGTCGCCTCTACGGAAAACACGACCACACTGTAGCACCACCTCCTCCGAGTTTTACTGTCGGCACTACACACGCTGGCAGATGACTTTCACCGGGCATTCGCCGTACCCACACCCTGCTATCGGATCGCCACATTGTGCATCGCGATTTGTCACTCCACGCAACATTTTTCCACTGTTCAATCGTCCAATGTTTACGCTCCTTACACCGAGCGAGGCGTCGTTTGGCATTTACAGGCGTGATGTGTGGCTTACGAACAACTGCTCGACCTTGAAATCCAAGTTTCCTCACCTCCCATCTAACTGTCATAGTACTTGCAGTGAATTCTAGATGAGGTCGGCCTGTACGCGTTCGTGCTGTACGTGTCCCTTCACGTTTCCACTTCACTGTCACATCAGAAGCAGTGGACCTGGGGATGTTTAGGAGTGTGGAAATATCGCGTACAGTCGTATGACACAAGTGACACCCAATCACCTGACCACATTCGAAGTCTGTGAGTTCCGCAGAGCGCCCCATTCTGCTCTCTTATAGATGTGTAATGACTACTGAGGTCGCTGATATGGAGTACCTGGCAGTAGGTGGCAGCACAATGCACCTAATATGAAAAACGTATATTTTTGGCGGTGTCTGGATACTTTTTATCACATAGTGTAGGTAGGACTAGGTTATGTTGTTACACAGGAAACCTAAACCTAATGAAAATTAAACTTGTATAAAGATACATTACCTAAAAGATGTTAGTTGTGTCATGTAAAATTAAACTTTTCAGTTAGTTTGCAGCTAAAAGCTGAGTGTTACAATGTTTGTATATAGCTACAGTACCTAATTCATAGGTCTCTGAGCTTCTTGCACTGTATGTAGTTATGAGTAGCATGCACTCAGTTCTATTGATATTGCATATATTTTATATATATAGCAAAACGAGGATACGAGGATAATGAAATGTGGTTGAATTAAATTAGGTGATGCTGCCGGAACTAGATTAAGAAATGAGACAGTTGAAGTAGTAAAGGAGTTTTGCTATTTGGTGAGCAAAATAACTGATGATGGTTGAAGTAGAGAGGATATAAAATGCAGACTGGCAATGGCAAGGAAAGTGTTTATGAAGAAGAGAAATTTGTTAACATCGAGTATAGATTTAAGTGTCAGGAAGTCGTTTCTGAAAGTATTTGTATGGAGTGTAGCCATGTATGGAAGTGAAACGTGGACGATAAATAGTTTGGACAAGAAGACAATAGAAGCTTTCGAAATGTGGTGATACAGAAGAATGCTGAAGATTAGATGGGTAGATCAGATAACTAATGAGGTACTGAATAGAATTGGGGAGAACAGGAGTTTGTGGCACAACTTGACAAGAAGAAGGGACCGGTTGGCAGGACATGTTCTGAGGCATCAAGGGATCACCAATTTAGTATTTGAGGGCAGCGTGGAGGGTAAAAATCGTAGAGGGAGACCAAGAGATGAATACACTAAGCAGATTCAGAACGATGTAGGTTGGAGTAGGCACTGGGAGATGATGAAGCTTGCACAGGATAGAGTAGCATGGAGAGCTGCATCAAACCAGTCTCTGGACTGAAGACCACAACAACAACATATTTTATATTATAATATATTGTTATAATGTATAGTTTTGAAGTTTTTATATTGCTTAAATAAGGAAGTTTGTAGATAAATTGACTGATAGTACTGTTTCTGTTTACCAGAATGACTTCACTCCAGACCAGTTTGAAACCAACAGAGCTGGTGGAGTGGTAAAACGCAAACCAAATGCTGTGCCAACCATTTTTGGTGATCACAAGCCACCAGTGGTACATAAAGGTCCTGCTGAGAGGAAAACTGTTGGCCTACTAGAGAAACGTACTGGAATGTAACTGGAAAATAAGGTTCCCTGCTTCAACAGATTTCTACATGCGGTAAGCTGTCACTTGCTGCTGAATTATCACACTTTGAAAATCTTGTGTGACTGCTAACAGTTCACATTTATTGTTTTCATCAGTAGGACACACAGAGTTTCCCTTCAGAGCACTATTCTTGCAAACAGTCGGCTTACTTGTAACGTAGAAGTTGTCGTAGGATCTACTTTGTCAATTGAGTACAATAAGCATATACTTTTAAAAGGTGTTCTAAACATTTAGCTTAGAGTTTCTTCTTTAGAAATCATATATCATACTCCCATTCTAACAATCAGTTGTGTACAGAAGCAGACTCAAACATTTCATTTATAACAGCTGTATATTTTTCAAACTGACATGTCCAGGGTCTGTTGACGGTGGGAACAAAATACTTTGTCACACGGTAATTTAGCGAATGGGACCACATCTCTGAAATCCTCTGCTATACCCTCAGGACAGGACAGATAGTTTAATTTGTGGAAAGGGGCCAAAATGAATGGCTGTCAGTTTGCACTCAAACATAGTACTTTATTCATTTGACAAACATTACAAGAGTAAAGAAAACATTAAAAACAAACCAAGCCAAACATTTATTTTAGAACTTAATTCCTGACTAAATGCACCATTCAATCCCCTCAGGGGAAAGCTAATTTAAAACTAACTGAAGGCCAATAACTTAAAACCCAAAACAGGAATTTGAATTTAAAAGGCAGAAGGCCTTATCTTACAGCATTTCTTAAAATCAGGCTGAATGCCCAAACAATGTCACGCCTTAAGGGCAAACAACTTTAACTTAAAATGGGCTGGGAGCCATACGGAAACAAACAACAAGGACAAATAAGAAAAGACAGTACATCGAACAGCACTCGGAAGTTTCCAAGGGCTAGCATGGAATTCAAACACTAACACTCGCTTAGGTGAGGCAGGCAGTCGGCCCAACAACTCTCAAACTGACGGCAACCCAACCGACAGACAGTCAATGGACCAAGTGTTGGGATAACTTACACTCCACCCGACCAGCACACGACGAGGAGTTCAGTGGAACAACGCCGAAGGTATCGGCGCCCACAACGAATTACACATTCAGCTGTCAAACTACACGCCGTGCTGGACAGCCACGACACGACGAGGAAAATGCACTGCCCGAATTTACGTCTACGGCCAGGGCAGGTAACCGGAACGTTAACGGGCACAATGCAGAAGATTCCGATAGTGCACTTCGATTCAAAATAATCGAGTTAAGTTAAACTCCACAGAAGGATGGGCTAGAATTTTGCCAACTCGAAAACTGTTGCTCACGCAAATGGTCCAACAGCCCACAATGAAATTCAAGCGACACAAGGTGAACAGTTGGGGCTGGCTGGTAAATTAAGTAAAGACTCAACTTTCGTGTCCGGGATCGGTGAGCCACGGACCTCGTGGGAGTTGGAGCAGCCCCCCACACTGTGGACACCGCCAGCGGCCCCGGCCGAACCACGCGCCACGGAGACTTCCTCGATGCTCCACGCCAACCGACCGATTCCCGCACGTGGCCCAGTCGGAAACTGTAAGCGCGGGGCCAAAGATATTACGAGGGTGCGAATATCGGTACACGCTGCTGCTGCCACTTTGCGGAGAGAGGGGATAACACCACAATCTCAATAACGGCGGGAGACTAATGACAGAATAGCGACCGAGGTTTAATGCAAAGCATAACACGAGCCAGAAACGGCTCAATCTCTTACACACACAGTTCACTTGTATTGGTATCTGATGGAAATAAAAACCAATGTCTTTTCTCATACCTTTCAGCTACATCGTTTCTACTGCTTGCCATTGGACACTGTGTATACCGTATTCTAATTTGCAGTTAAACATTATACCTATCTGAGAAAATAGATACTTTGATTTGTTACCACAGCTGCTTGAAGTTTACTTCAAAGCCTGTGGCTTTCCCGTACCATTTATGTTTTTAAAACTCTGCATACAGAGCTTTGGATTTGTTGGCAATATGTGGTACAACAGGTGCTAATACGTCTAATGTTGCGGTTAGGTTTGGTCGTGATTATTTAATCTTTTATTGTAAGTAATATTTATTTGCACTTAAAAATAACTCACACTACTACCCACATCGGTAAGTACCACTGGTCTCACAGCTCTTGTGATTCAAGTATTCGAGCCTCACGTGCTCCACTGCTATTGAAGTGTTGCACGGTGAAGCTGTGTTACATTCTATTGCAGTCAGATTTCTGTGGTGCCTAGCAAAGATCTTACAGATTTTTTGAAACACTATAGTAGTGTTTGTTGGGAATTAAATATAATTGGCCACCTACAATTTCAGTTTAGTATATGGCATTACTTTTCCCTTTCATAGTATTAAGAGCATACCTGGAATATTACCACTCAGATTGTCATGGATTTGCTTCTGTCCCTTGAAACTACGATTTTGGCATCTTATGAATCTTTCAATCACATACACAACCTACTGAGAATCAATCACTGGCAACTTATAACCATATTATAGTATTAAATACTTTTTTATTTTTGAAGATTGTAATTTTACAAATTTGTGTTCCAGAGGTTGGAGAGCCTTCAAATGTGCCCAATGACATCAGTCCTGCAAAGAACTTGGACACAACAGAAGATGAAGTCACCACCCTGAAGAACCTAGTACAACAGCTTCAGGCTGCAATTGAAGCTTTAAAGAGAAAACTCAACCTCTCTCAGAAAAGGGAGAGAGGAGTGTGTTCAGAAAAAGACAACCTCCTCGCCAGTGTGCACGGTTTATTTGGTGCAGAACAGTTTGCAGTGTGAACAAAGGGGGCACGTAAAGGTAGCAAATGGTCAGTGGAAACACTGCAGAGAGGACTAAATATTAGACTAGTTTGTGGTGGTATGGGGTACAAAGTCCTGCTGGAAAATAAATTTCCATTTCCTTCAGACAGAACCCTGAGAAGTTCACTACTGAATGTAAAATGTAGACCTGGTGTGCTGGAGGAGCTAATGAGTTCCTTGAAAGTCGAGCTTGCCCTCATGTTACCGGTGGAGAAACATCGTGCTCCCATTCGAATACGATTGAAGCAATTGCTGCTTCATTGGTAATGATATGACACACCTCCATCAAATCTTGCCTTTGCAACTACTATAGCTTCTCATGTATTAGTTTTTATGCTGGGTGGTACCACCTCAAGATGGAAACAAATCATAGGTTACCATTACCTCAGATGTTAGGTCACATAGTGCTTTGAGTCATTTTACCATTACACATGGCCATCTTTTTTCCAGTTCTCATGTCAAAGACATCATTATAAAAATTATTAGAGAATCTCGGGCACTCGAACAATGTTCACTGCATCGTGTCAGATACGGCTGGGCAAAATTGAGCTGAGTGGCGAGAATTTGGAATTGTTGTCGAAAGGTTTTCAAATTTAGTTTCTACCAGTATCCTTTTTTTTGAACTGTTGAATTGGAAGATCCCTGATATCTTGTGATATGGCATTAAAAAATTTTATGGACTTGTAACTATAAAAAACACAAAAGTGCTTCTTATACAAGTCCATCAAAATTTTTAATGCCATACCCCAACATATCAGGGATCTTCCAATTCAACAATTCAAAAAAAAAAAAAAAAAAAAAAGTAAAAGCATTTCTTCTTGAGCTCAGCATTTATGAAACTGATGAATTTTTAAGGGAGGCAAAGAATAGGCTATGACTACACTTTGTGATCAGTTTTCATGTGCTTCTATACATGAGTAACTCTGTAATTGGTTAAATTTACTATGCAATATCAATTTGTACCAGAAGTTTCTCTGTTTTGTATTTGTGTGAAGGTACCATAATTATTTGTGTAATATTTATATTGTGTAATATTTTTCTTGTTTTTGTAATTATTTGTGTAACATTTATACTGTGTACTATTGACTTTTGTAATGCCTCAGATGATCTCTGATTTCTCTACAACAATAAAAATCAATCAATGATAATAGGAAACTAATTTTCCTCGCAGATACACCACACATTTTGAAAAACATGAGGAACCACTTATTCAATGGGCAATGAGTCTTCCTTCGACAAAATGTTGTCAAGGAACGTGATCTGCCTCGCAATGAGGTACAAATAAATCGTGTAGAACAGTTGCTTGAGGTGGACAGTGGTTTAAGTCTTTAACTGGCACCACAACTGCGTGAGAAGCGTTTGATTCCAAACCATTACGAGAAAATGAAAGTTGGCTCGTCTACTGCCCTAATTAACAGCCAGACTGCAGCAGCCAGTGAGTATGGTGTCAAGACAGAGAAACTGCAGAAAAATACTTTAACCACAGCACGGTTTCTAAAGCATGTTCATAAGTGGTTGTGCCTCGTAACATACAGAGCTTTAAGTATGATTCCGAGTCGTTCTGATGAACAAACATGCGGCGAGGCTCTCTGTCATCTTAAGGACACTCTGTGTTTATTTCAAAACTTGAAAATTGGGCTGAAGGGTGCCTGGTGTAGTTTTGACAAAAATGGCTCTGAGCACTATGGGACTTAACTTCTGAGGTCATCAGTCACCTAGAACTACTTAAACCTAACTAACCTAAGGACATCACACACATCCGTGCCCGAGGCAGGATTCGAAACTGCGACCGTGGCGGTCCCGCAGTTCCAGACCCCAGCGCCTAGAACCGCTCGGCCACCCCGGCTGGTGTAGTTTTGACAGCTGGAGGTATTTTGGAGTCGCAGGACACATTCCTGAATGAGAAGAAATTTAAATTTCTGCTGACAAGTAGATTTATGCAAGATGGCTTAGAAAATCTGATTTCAATTGTCCGCTACAAACATCCAGTACCAACACCACGAGAATAGAAATCGGCACTGAGGGTTATTACTCTTTCTCAGTTCTTTAATACTGCCACTGATAATTATGGAAATGAAGGCAGTAGTTTCCAGGCAGAACTACTGGGGGAATCTGTAAGTGAAGATGGGGATGTGTGTGCTGAGGAAGTTGGTGAGCCACCCTGTAACATGGTGTGTGGTCACGCTGTCAGGCAGGTTATCAAGTGTCATGCACTTTGCAAATTTTGCGAGGGGCGCCTAATAGCGTGCAAAGAAAATCTCTGTACGTGTGTGAACGTGCTTTTACGTCTGAAGTCCTTCAGATACCTCACTTATTGAGCCATCAAGTGAGGTTTTTCAGTGTGTTGCAAAAGGCAGAGATGTGTTTGAGAAGCAACAAGAAGAAATTACTCTCAAGTGAATTGTTGCTCTCTGATGTAGCCACTGCCGTGCCTGCATCAGTGAAGGAGAAAGTAGTTTTCCCAGCCTGCCACAGTGTACAGGAGAAAATAATTCAGTTTCCTGGCAACAAGAATTCATCTGGTTCCAAGGGAGGGAAATAAAAGATATCAGGGTGTAGTGACACAAGGCAGTAGAAGCAGGCCATGACAAAGTTATTGCAGAAACTGTGATTTCCAAAATCACTCTTTAGTAAATGATTTGAAAAATTTACATCCAAACTTCATTTGGTTGCCATTTTCTCTTCAAGTGGTCTCATTTTTTGTT
This sequence comes from Schistocerca nitens, assembly GCF_023898315.1. Lineage (NCBI taxonomy): Eukaryota > Metazoa > Arthropoda > Insecta > Orthoptera > Acrididae > Schistocerca > Schistocerca nitens. Next base: position 334,454 of record NW_026045998.1, on the reverse strand, counting down.
TAAATCACAGTGATTTTTATAAATTTTTGTTCCATGTTTCTTTCTAGGTATGGAGTGTTTTTATTAATTCGTATATTATTTGCAAGTAAACTATGTTGCTCTCCAGGTTTCAGATTGATGCATATAAAAATAAAAACTTCACCTTTCGACCTGTGTACATATTTGACTTCTGTGCTTTGCCACCAACTTTGTTTCTTCCGTGTGCTTCATTTATGTCGTTTATTTTTTTCTCTGGATTTTAATAGCTTTTTATACATACAATGTACCTATATTTTATATAATATTGTAGAGAGGAAAAAAGTATACATTCACTCAGTAAGAACATTAGCTTGTCCTCTATACTCTTTTCTAGTTCAGAATGAAATAGCACATATGCAAAATCTGCTGAAGAAGATTATTTTTTGAAGAATACTTGTTTCCAATCACGGTAAAAAGTAAATGTCATTACAAGTAAATGTCGTGCATATTTTGTATTGTAACTGCTATTTTTATTTATTATCAAAATTTAGCATTTTATGTTGAAGACCGGGAATATGTGAATGAAAATGCAGTCAACTGGGGTTACTTTGCCCCACTTTAGACCATTTTTTGAAAATACTGCCCACAAAATATGTTACTTGTTGCAACACATGTTGTAGTTACAGTTACTGAGCATTTCTGATAGTAAAATATAGACAAATTGACTGTCTGCTGTAATATTTTAATATTTATACTGATAAAGTTGCTCTGCTATTCTGGCTAAGTTTATGTCAGTCTTGGGCAACACATTATTTTACCTACATAAAATACTCTGGGTAATTTTAAGCCATTCCAAAAGTAAATCGGTGGTTAATAAGAAGCCTAAATAAATTGTTCTACTTCAGTAATGCAGGTTTACTTTGAAATTTAAAGATATTTATATAGATCTGTTATTAACAGTTTTTAGGCTAAGGGGTTGTAAATGTAAAAATAACACATTCGTTAAGGATATTTTTGATAACACGTGTTACAAATAATAGTGCACACATTGTCTTCAAAGTAGAACAACACTTTAAGTAATACCATATATTAAATACATTCCGTCAAACATTTTCAGATATTTAGCGTAGATGTTCACTGCTATTATGGACCACGCCCCTTTCTGTTAACAGGTATTGGGCGAGATTCAGCTTTTCTGTTAATACACTGTCTTTACAGTACAAGACTCCACCTTAGCTTTGAAGCCAAAACCTATTTCTTTTCCCCTTTCTTGATCCTGCAATTGCAACTTATTTTAAATGAGATATACTTGCATTAAATATCTGCTACAGTGACTTCTCCAGCTTACGATTTACCTTCATACAGTCTAATGACAAATCATTTATTTGGAAGCTACATTCAAAGATAAATGTAAATATAATGAACAAATCTATCAGCAAGCCTAGAACCATGTTCCCTTATTGGTAGTGACAGAAATGATGTTTATAAGTTCCCTGTGACCATGAGCATCAGACTGCTGTTTATATCTAATTCAGCTAATTTCATGCTACTGTCAGGAGCATCTCCAGGCTCAGTATTTCAATTTCAATGTCTGAACACTGCAGCTAGAGTTTTTATACATTTTCTTGGTTTTGGGTTTATCTTGGTCCCAATGGGAAAGATTGCAGGAACTCGACTTAACCATTCAGTTAATTTTAGTCATTTCTGTCCTTTTGTCTTCTTTTACATTTCTGTTACTTGTTTTCCAATCCATTTGAACAGCAAAGAAAAGTCAGAAGAGGTAATAGGATGGTTTAATAATAATTTAAAAACAAAATAGAAGTCTTAGAGACAAAATTGCCTCTGCTAGCAGATAAAACAAAAATAGTGAGTGGGACCGTACAAAGTTGTAATGACTGGTAAAAATATAACCTGACTGAGTGTAGATTATTGTTTAAACGTAGATTTAGGATGCTCACAGCAATAAATTGTACTTTCTTCAACACAATATAAAGTAAAAAAAAAAAAAAAATTTATGCAAGTACAACCTTACATTCAGTGAACATTAACGTTACTGGGAGACTATTATTTGTGGTGCAACGTTGCCGAAGATCTGTAGTATACTAATAAGAGTAGAGTTGTTACTGTTTCCTACAGCCAACTTTTAATCATAGGACTAGTTTTATTTGAACACATTTTAAACATATTGTATTCTCTGATACTTTCGTAATCATTCTCCTAATGACATGAAGGAAATGCAGAAAATATTTTGTGAGGCAGGCATGCGTAATATGCAATGCTTTATTTCGTATAACAAACGAGACATTGGGCGAATTTTCGTACTACGGAGTAGCAGGAACAAGAAGTAAGTTGATATAGAGCTTTAAATTAGTGATTGATTTTACCCTGCACTTGCGACCTAATATTGGTTCCCTTTTGTCCCGACTATTGGATAGGGCCAATTTAACGCTAATTACGAAAACAGGTGTTACAACTCGATACCGGATCACGAACTGCGAATTCTGCATTCGCTATTAATAAAGAATAGCAGGCAAAAAAAGCTGTTATGCTCACCACAACAAATGCTTTTCGACTCATTTAGCTTTAATTTGTTGAGATTTTTTGTTGCAAAATATCCGACATGTTCCGTTTGAAGCCACTGATCAGTTTTAGCACTGCATTAGAGAGCTAAGTGTACTTCTTTAATAAACACGGGCCACGGCTAAATACTCTGCAGCAGTCAATGTATCAGCAGGCGGCCATACTTTCCCTGCCTATACAGAGATTCATGCTCTGTAGCTCGCGCCTACCATCTGTCGGTGGCAGTCCGTACTACTCGAGTCCGGCTACTCTCCACTGCGCCCAGCTGCTGCTCTCTCGCGTCACTCTTGTACACTACGTGCAGCCGGATGGGTTCGAATCTCCTCCATACACCTCCTGCCGTCTTCTGCTTGCTTGGATTTCCAAAGTATCCATTTTGTTTCCCATTTCTCATTAGAGTTGTCCATTTTCTCTTTACTTTACTATATGATACACTTACTTCAATTCGTTTAAATTTCACAACTCATACACGTATCTTTAGGACTGTTACCAAAAGTACTCTGTGAATAATTTGTCACAGTTTACAATTGTCTTTATTTCTGTTTTCTTTAAGGGATTTCGATTCTGTATAATATGGCCTGCACTCACAATTACATTTCTGTTCATGTATTGTTGTAAAAATGTTATTTGTAGTGTTAATAAATAAATAAATTACAAAAAAAGCGCGACCTTCTGGCTCACAATTTTTGAAAGTCGCGATGGCGTTCACGCTAACCTGAAAAAAAAAAAAAAAAAAAAGGAAAGTGCTGAGCGCAACGAACAGTCTGACGCCCTAGGCGAACGAAAAAATTGTCATATCAATAATGGAGAGAGGGAAGACTAATCCCAACCCAGATAGTACCAAAGCAGATTTGTTGGCATTTAATTCGAGAGTTCCACTGGGTAAGACGAAACGTGGGAAGAATTTTTACGTGAGGCACCCTGCTTTGACTGACGTCATTGCGCTGTTTACATGTAGTCCACAGAAACCTGAAGTACAGTCGAAGGAAGAATCAAGTTGGAAAGTATGCTCGAAATTCGATACAAAAAACTAAGCCAAAAAAGTGTGTAACCAAGCACGTAGATCAACCGAGGAAGTTCCTGGATACACTGCTAAGTACGGGTAGCGAACGGAAAATTATGCGTACGGCAATTCCACTGCTGTAACTAATGTCACCCCATGCTGTGCTTTTGATGCACGGGGACCTCCATCACGCCAAAGTTTACATTATACTAACAGGCTCCGATTTCATTATCAGAGCCGTCCAAATATTTCATAAATTGGCGACGAGGAAAAGAGTGAACATTTTCGCGCCAGTTACCGTATCTAAGGCACACCTTACCAAGAAACTTTGTGGGTATGAAGTATATTGTTCACAGATAATAAAAATACGTGGGCGCTTATTGCTATTTTGTTAGCAAACTACAAACAAGCAAGTGATATACCTGCAAAAATGTATGTTAATTCCAATGTTTTCGTGTTACACTAGTCGATTCGAAGTAAAATATGCAGCGCTTCAATACTGTAGTGTTGTTCGGTGTTGCCAACAGATGTCAGCCAAAGACGCTGCCTCAGATAATGTGGTGATCCTTTCAGCCCCGTCTCTTATCGCCGTCTACGGTTCCTGATTGGCCGAAAACGAGTTATTGGCGGCGTACGGTTTTAGGTTCTTTTAAGCAGTCGCCGGCGGTTCCACGCGCATGCGCAGAGCTGAGGTGAAATTTACCGAATGCTATTCCTTGGCAAAATACGGACTGGCAGCACACGTTTTTTTTACCATTGTAGCTCCTCACATGGCTTTATATTGATACCCATAGAGGGGGATCCACTACGCGCCGGTCATACTGTGCCTTGTGTTCTTTTAATTGTCCCAGTGTGTGGTTTTTTGTGTGCGCTATTCTTTTACGGTTTTTATCTCCATTTTACAGTCGCCCCTGTTTTGTCTATTGTCATCCATGATGTTCCCCCTTTTTTATATCTATGTTCACCATCTTTTCTCCTTTGTTTTTTTAAATGTCTTCTATCGTTTGTTCTTGCCTTTCGGCTGAAGAGCAGCGCATATGCTGCTGCCAGCCCGCCCCGATGGGGAACTGAAATACAATGAAGGGGGGGAGGGGGGGGGGGACATAGCGTAGTCAGGTGAATTTCTGTCATGAAAATGATCTAAAAGTCGGTATTGTGCAGGTTTATTAACACGGCAGTAACTGGAACCGTTTATGACTACTTACAAGTCGCCATTTATCTTCGAAGATATCAATAATACTCTCATATGCCAACGTCTAGCCCCCTCCCTGCCAATCTGTCATAAATAACTTATTATTCTTAGATCTGATATACATGAGCAACTGCCTTATTACATTTTTAATTTTTGCTAGAAATTCGTAATCTTTCTTACTAGCTTTCTGTAGCGTTGCATAGACATGAACCTGATGGGAATTGCTACATAACAATACTGCACAGTAAGAATTAAAAAAAAAAAAAGCCTATGTTGAAGTCAGCGTACCCTGAGCAGTAGATTAGGCGATGGGTAGGAAGAAGAAACCCTTCATGTTCGGACACAGAATTAATAGTGTTCCGCTTGACACAGTCCTTTAAATATCTGGGCATAAGGCAGTATGGAATGGAACGAGCGTGTGTGAACTGTAGGTGGGAAGGCGAATCGACGACTTTGGTTAACTGTTGAGAAAATTTAAGCACCGGCACTCGAGGCTGACTGCCGAAAGATTCTAGTTCTGCCCACATACATTTCCCATAAGGAGCACGAGGATAAGATTAGAGACAATAGGGCTCCTACAGAGGCATATAGACAGCGGCTTTTCCTTCATTCCATTTGTGAGTGGGACAGGGAAGGACATGGCTAGTAGTGGTACAGGGTAACCCCCGCTACACACTCTACAGTAGCTTTCGGAGTATGTACATAACCGTAGATGTAGAGTCTTTGACAAGGCTGGCGGCAATAAAACACGGGAAGTGACGTTGTTCACAGGAGTTACCACATCCGGTAGAAGGCGTCGTGAGTATTATCTTTGAAGACGACATTTTTGGCGGGCAGAAAGATCTATCTTTGTTATTGTTCTCGTCAAGATATGTTGATGCAGCGTTGAACTGTAGTAGTAACACAGCAATAGGCTTTGTACTGAACCGATTTCTAAGAGACGAAAAGTGGAAAGCAAAATTGTTGGAGAGAGAATAAGAAATGTTACATACATTCACATTCTGGGAGGCACATACACTACTGGCCATTAAAATTGCTGCACCAAGAAGAAATGCAGATGATAAACGAGCATTCATTGGACAAATATATTATACTAGAACTGACATGTGATTACATTTTCTCCCATAGTGCTCAGAGCCATTTTTTGATTACATTTTCAAGCAATTTGGGTGCATACATCCTGAGAAATCAGTACGCAGAACAACCACCTCTAGCCGTAATAACAGCCTCGATACGCCTGGGCATTGAGTCAGACAGAGCTCGGATGCCGTGTACAGCTACAGCTGCCCGTGCAGCTTCAACAGTATATCACAGTTCATCGAGAGTAGTGACTGGCCTATTGTGACGAGCCAGGTGCTCGGTCGCCACTGAACAGATGTTTTCAATTGGTGAGAGACCTGGAGAATGTGCTGGCCAGGGCAGCAGTCGAACATTTTCTGTATCCAGAAAGGCCCGTAGCAACTTCCTTTCCAACTGGAAAAACAGGTTGCCCACAACTGCAATACTAAATGCTATACTATACAGAGTACTCACTGACACTTGAAGTGTTTGTTTCCATTTAGTGAAGTAAACAAATCGTATGACGAATGAGTCCATTTTGTAAATATTTATATTCTTCATATACAAGATATGCAGGATTTGGCATGGTTGTACAAACACAGTAAAACATTATTAAATTTTTACAATTCGTCTTTTGAAATACAGTTTTCTATTGATACTTTCATGCTACCTTATTTGTTGGATGTTACAGCATGTTTTAGGCAATTATTGGCGTTTACGCCATTAATTGTGATGCACCCTGTGTAGGCGTTGCCGATCGCAACGCCGTATTCCGCCAGTTTATACAGGGTGTCCGAAAAGTCTTTCCTTGATTGCATAAATTCAAAACTCAGGCTAGAAGAAAGATACAAATATGAAACTGGTGTCTAATTGTTTACAAACTATCAAAGTTTTTTTCCCCACATCAGTAAACTTCCACTTCCATTGTTGCCCAGTGACAGTACACGTCGACATGACTTTGCGGTCGCCTATCACGTATTGAGGACGATGATGGTTTTATCAGACGAATTGCCTTTTCCGACGAAGCGACCTTTTTTGTCAGTGGAGTAGTGAATCGCCATAATGTGCGCATTTGGGGTTCACAGCCCCCTGGCGAGGTCACGGAGTGCACCAGAGGCAGTCCAAAGGTGAATGTTTGGTGCGCACTATTGCACGATCGAATTATCGGGCCATTCTTCTTTGCTGAGGCTACCGTCACATCTGCAGTGTATCTGGACATGTTGCAGCTGTATGCTGTTCCTCAGCTGCCCGATGTCTTGTTTCAGCAAGACGGTGCACCGCCTCATTGGCGTTTGGACGTCCGCGCCTGTCTCGATACGACCTTTCCTGGGTGACGGGTTGGTCGTGATGGGCCAACGGTTTGGCCTCCACGCTCTCCTGACATAACCCCATCAGACTTCTTTATATGGGGATTATGTCAAGGACGAGCTCTACCGAACACGTGTACCAGGTCTCGAAACCCTGCGGCAACGGATAACCACAGTCGTCGAATCGATCCCTCCAGTGAAGTTGGCTAATGTGTGGACGGAAATTGAATATCGCCTAGATGTGCTACATGCTACCAAAGGTGCTCATGTAGAAGTTTACTGATGTGTGAAAAAAACTTTGATAGTTTGTATCTTAACTTCTAGCCTGAGTTATCAATTTATGTAATCAGGGAAAGACTTTTCGGACACCCTGAAACTGTTATTCCATCCTGGATTATCCGTTGTTCGATTTCAATTTTGAAAGTTCTTTCACACTGCGGTACATTTTTGATTAGCCAGAAAGAATCCTTGTGATGAAATCATCTTGGGCATTCAGTGTAAAACTGCACGTGAAGAAGTACGTACAACATAGAACTCGTGAAATAGCACTGACAGTTGCCAACACTAGTTCACAACTTGGGCAGCCCTAGGTACTGAGAAGGATACAGGCAGCACATTATAAAACAGTCAGATTTTTGTGATGGTTGAGAGCTGGGACCATTTGTGGGAAGTATATCATTACGTAACATCGCTAGGATGACCATTTCACAAACAAATACTTATCAAGTGATGAGATTTCAATGGTACCCTTTCATATTTCCAGTGGGTAATTTCAATTAAGTAAAATGGATAAGGTAATCAATAAGAAATAAATTCTGTAAGGATATACTTTTATTGACTCAGTAAAATTCTTCTAACTATTAAAGACATTTGAATAAAACAAATGTGGAAATAAGTTGTGAGTGACATCATGTCAGATATCTGTAGTTCAAAATAGTCAATCAACTGGTTTTCAGTGCTTACTAAATCAAATATTAAACCCTGAACACTTCAAGAAAACAAAAACATTTTTCTCACTGCATCCAAAATTTAAATTTTTCTCAAAAGCTTTGAAACAAATAAGACAGTTTGGTATGATTACTGTTTCAGGGAGCCAAGTGCCTTAGTTTGTGAAACACATAAATAGTGTGCGAATATAATAGAGGAAAACATTCCACATTTCTCGCATATATATCTAAAAACAAAGATGATGTGACTTACCGAACGAAAGTGCTGGCAGGTCGATACACACACAAACAAACGCAAACATACACACGAAATTCTAGCTTTCGCAACCTACGGTTGCCTCGTCAGGAAAGAGGGAAGGAGAGGGAAAGACGAAAGGATGTGGGTTTTAAGGGAGAGGGTAAGGCCAAGGTAACTCTTTCCGCTCCCGGGATTGGAATGACTCCTTACCCTCTCCCTTAAAACTCACATCCTTTCGTCTTTCCCCTCTCCTTCCCTCTTCCCTGATGAAGCAACCTTGGGTTGAGAAAGCTTGAATTTTGTGTGTGTGTGTGTGTGTTTGTTTGTGTGTCTATCAACCTGCCAGGGATTTTGTTTGATAAGTCACATCATCTTTGTTTTTAGATATATTTTTCCCATGTGGAATGTTTCTATCTATTTTATTCATACTTTAAAAATGTTTCTAAATATTAATTTTATGTGTATAAATTGTAGGTACATTGTACATGATTTTGCTGACGAAATCCACACAATGTAAATTGTAACATGGATTAATAAAGAAATCAATCGATCAATAAATCAAACAAACCTGACGAGACTGAGGCAGGCGTTAACATAGTAGATGAAGTGATCCCATGATCCGAAAATGAAACTTTCGGAGCTGTAAGAGTATAGGCCAAGGAAATTGTGTGATTTTTCAAAATTTTAAAAATATGGCTTTATTAGAAAAGTCAGATATAAAATTTAAATTTTTCAGAGAACTAATTTTTAAACACAAAGATGCATACCAAATGCAAGGCTATCTAGAGTGATTTAAAATCACACATTTGCCAGGTCTGTATTTCATCTGGTTCCTGAGAAAATGGCATTCTACTACTCGAGGGTGTAGCAATTTTTAACAAAAATTTGAAAATTCGTGGCTTAATAAATATTTAATTAAATTGCGAAAAATTTTTTCATGGTTTTCATTAATAACTATGTAGGGGCACTAGGTATAAAATGTTTCATCAAAATTTGAGATGTTAAGGTATATTTCCATAGAAAATTGTGTTTTGACACGGAATGACTCGCCACCTACCTTGCATATCTGCAGAGCCTTCCCCTAACTGCCTGCTAGGGAAACAGAAACTCCCCCAGGGCGACTCATTCATTACTGTGATCACTTAACCCTCGAGGTGGCACGCAGACATTCATAACGTGAGCAGGCATGTGGCATACTTTGTTTACATGTAAATAATGCCTCTTCATATAGTACAAGATAAACGTGCATGAGCGCAATCACCGTTCAGTCTTAATTTAATCAAACAATGATAAAATAGAGATTCATGATATAACACTGTTACCATGTACAAGTGTTGCCCCACTGTAGTGAAAATGAACCACTCGAACCATTAAACAGTGCAGTTGCATCAGATTGCAGCCAAGAACTTATTTGATTACTTATTACCTCATACACAACTTACTCGTTGTGTTATTGTGTTGTTAGCTCAGAATCTGAGAAATTTTCTCGAACAGTTCCTAAATGTTTTCTCACCTGGTTCATTACTACTGCTCACTTGGACATAAGACAACACAACTTACCACTGCGTTAGGTGAAGCAATAATTGAGAAATACACTCCTGGAAATTGAAATAAGAACACCGTGAATTCATTATCCCAGGAAGGGGAAACTTTATTGACACATTCCTGGGGTCAGATACATCACATGATCACACTGACAGAACCACAGGCACATAGACACAGGCAACAGAGCATGCACAATGTCGGCACTAGTACAGTGTATATCCACCTTTCGCAGCAATGCAGGCTGCTATTCTCCCATGGAGACGATCGTAGAGATGCTGGATGTAGTCCTGTGGAACGGCTTGCCATGCCATTTCCACCTGGCGCCTCAGTTGGACCAGCGTTCGTGCTGGACGTGCAGACCGCGTGGGACGACGCTTCATCCAGTCCCAAACATGCTCAATGGGGGACAGATCCGGAGATCTTGCTGGCCAGGGTAGTTGACTTACACCTTCTAGAGCACGTCGGGTGGCACGGGATACATGCGGACGTGCATTGTCCTGTTGGAACAGCAAGTTCCCTTGCCGGTCTAGGAATGGTAGAACGATGGGTTCGATGACGGTTTGGATGTACCGTGCACTATTCAGTGTCCCCTCGACCATCACCAGTGGTGTACGGCCAGTGTAGGAGATCGCTCCCCACACCACGATGCCGGGTGTTGGCCCTGTGTGCCTCGGTCGTATGCAGTCCTGATTGTGGCGCTCACCTGCACGGCGCCAAACACGCATACGACCATCATTGGCACCGAGGCAGAAGCGACTCTCATCGCTGAAGACGACACGTCTCCATTCGTCCCTCCATTCACACCTGTCGCGACACCACTGGAGGCGGGCTGCACGATGTCGGGGCGTGAGCGGAAGACGGCCTAACGGTGTGCGGGACCGTAGCCCAGCTTCACGGAGACGGTTTCGAATGGTCCTCGCCGATACCCCAGGAGCAACAGTGTCCCTAATTTGCTGGGAAGTGGCGGTGCGGTCCCCTACGGCACTGCGTAGGATCCTACAGTCTCGGCGTGCATCCGTGCGTAGCTGCGGTCCGGTCCCAGGTCGACGGGCACGTGCACCTTCCGCCGACCACTGGCGACAACATCGATGTACTGTGGAGACCTCACGCCCCACGTGTCGAGCAATTCGGCGGTACGTCCACCCGGCCTCCCGCATGCCCACTATACGCCCTCACTCAAAGTCCGTCAACTGCACATACGGTTCACGTCCACGCTGTCACGGCATGCTACCAGTGTTAAAGACTGCGATGGAGCTCCGTATGCCACGGCAAACTGGCTGACACTGACGGCGGCGGTGCACAAATGCTGCGCAGCTAGCGCCATTCGACGGCCAACACCGCGGTTCCTGGTGTGCCTGCTGTGCCGTGCGTGTGATCATTGCTTGTACAGCCCTCTCGCAGTGTCCGGAGCAAGTATGGTGGGTCTGACACACCGGTGTCAATGTGTTCTTTTTTCCATTTCCAGGAGTGTAGATACGGGCTTGCCATTATAAACGCCGACCGAACGGTAAAAGACAGTGTCGTTTACGGTTGGCGCACTTTGTACGTAGGTGTGCCTCCTCCCAGGTTGAACGTGAAACTTCATTCATTGTAGGAATATGTTTGGTGGAAGAGTAGCATAAAAAAGGACTAGGCTGATGTGCAGTATGAGGAAATGCTGCCATAACTGGGTGTGCTAATATGACTGTCAGACGGCTGACTTTCTTGTACTGTACCTGACTGGCTGGTGAAATTTTGAATGTCAATTTCTAAAAATTGCTCGAGCAGTATTTTCTACTGGAGGGATATTTGTCACATTTCTACAGACTAAGTCAGTGCAAAACTTCGACAAAATTAGTGACCTGTCGCACGCGTGCTTCCCGTGTCAGATCTAATGTAGTACACCACCCTCTGATGATTCTTTTCTGAAAATGTTGTAAAATAATTCTGTGTAACCTCAAAATCTCCTTCCCATTACTGGAACAAACTGTAAGCCTTACATACACATTGCACGCTAATCGTTGAAGTTTATATTACTCAGTCGGTGTAGTTACTGATTTTGTGATTATCTACTGTGGTAGTAAATTTCTGTGGAAAATAATAAATCCCAATTTTTGCCACAGTGCCGCAAAGGAGCGCGCTGCCGAGAAGTGGACGCGGGAAGCTGCAGAGCGCGAGAACGTGGCCGAACTTCTCGAGATCCTGGCGCGGGGAATAAATGTCGACAGCCGTTGTGAAAATGGCTTCACTGCACTGCACGGGACGGCAAAAGGTGGCGGCACCGTGGCCGTGAACTGACAGCCGGAGTCGGGTGCCGGTGTCGAAGTAAGGGACAACTGGCGGCAGACGCCCCAGGACACGGCAGGCAGTGCTGAAATGTTAGTCTCTGCTGCCGTCTCTGCCAGTCAGACAGCCACTGACATTCCTGACACGAGTGTCATCACTAGATGTCTAAGGCCCTCTCGAATGTGGGTGATCTTTAACTTAGGTCCAGCAATTTTTAAACCGTGTGAACCATTTGTAACACTGAGTACGGCTTAAGCACTCACCGCCGTAGGCTTCCTGCATCATTTGGTGCGTCTTTGTAAAGGCTTTCTCGAGATCCACTCAAAATTTACTGCAGACACGTTGCTCTTCTAACTCTTACCATTTCAAAATTCACAAACTGAATCACAATGTTCCATCAAAAAAACAAAACAATAACTAACAGGTATACGACTGTAAAACTTCCGGCAGCTACGTATTAAATACAGGCGTGTGCAGGGATGCCAATTGCATTTCGCTCCGACAAACCGTAGCTGTGAAATTACAAATTTTCTGGATTTTTTTGAACAGACCTCATATTTGCCATGGTAGACTAATTTTCAAAATGTGTAAAACTATAGCCTATGAAGAAAGCAGCCAGCAAGAAAATTGTTACTAAAATCGCAAAGGGCTATTTTCACGCAGTAGGCATACCGAAAGATATTTTTCTCATAATGGGAGGCAGTTCACATCAAAATTATGTAAAGAATTTTTTGAACACTACAGCATAAAATATCATTTGTACCTACCAAGTTGTAATCCAGCTGAGCAATACGTGAGAGAAATAAACCGTTTGTGTAGAACCTACTCAGCAAGGGTCATTCAAATCGGTTAGAATGTGACGTGTTAAATAGCTTACAAGATACCACAAAAGGATTCTCACCCTGTGAACTTTTGTATAACAAGAAACCTGTTTATCTCAGTGAACTCGCTGAATTCCCAGCATGCAGAAGCATTTCACTGAGAGATGATATTGTAAGAGAAACTATAAAACAGTATTATAGGAGAAAGCAGGGGCACACAATTTAAAATTGGAGATTTAGTTCTAGCAAAACGTTATATTAAATCTAAAGCAGCAAATAGTGAAATTAAGATATTTTTTTGTATTTGCATTGGGCCTGTCGAAATTTTTGAATACAGGAATTCAGACTAGGCTGATGCTATTTACTCTCCAATTTGTTTATTCAAACATTATACCAATTTGAAATTTGTTTCAGG